>NC_056726.1:1256534730-1256877230 GCF_019279795.1 Protopterus annectens
GTATGTGAGTGCATGTGGTGGATGATGCATTTGCAGCTGTGATGCATGTATTGGTAGGAGTAAACAGTAGTGTGGTCAGCTCTGACAGTGTATTGCACAATTGAGACACATGACAATGAGCCACTAAAGAGTTGTTGCTCTGATTGGCCTTACCTGGTCACTGAATTGCAAACTATCACTGTTGAGTTAATGAGCAGTACCATGTTACCCAGATAGCCCTGATGGTGATAATCTTTCTAAAACATGGGCGAAGGCAGACTGAAGGTCTAACAGTGTTTGAATCCTTTAGCTCATGAGAGACAGAAACACTTCAATTCTGCCAACTGTATGACAGCAGCAGTTAGTGTTTTATATCTCTTAAAGATGTAAAATGCTTCCCAATCCTACACATTTTTTCTTTGACTGCTAGTGCAGAGATAACATAAAGTTCCAAGCACTTTAGAATATTAAGAGCAGGTCTCTCCAGTGATAGCTTTTACTATGTATTCTTAACATGGATGTCAATCTTCATCTCACAAACTTTGATTTGCTCCACTCCCAAAGTAAATTTCTTGACATAAATAGGACATGTTGGAGAGATGGATATGTTTCCAAAAGAATTCCCATTCTCTGGAACAGGGTCCCCACCCATAAGAAGCAGAGTTCCTCCCTAACCCAATTTAAGTACAACTGGGACCAATGGATGGGTAATCTGAAATGTATCCTGGGTCTGGCTGCTATGTCTCTGATGGACAGAGACAGTCAGTAAATCACTCCCTATTTAAATGAAATTTGTGGGTGTTATTTGGGTTGTATAGCTAGAATTATAAGGGTCCTTGCGGTCATTAGCCTAGTAATACACTTAAGAACTTATATATTTCTCAAACAGACTAAGTTAGTTATGATTACAAACCAGATCATATTACTTGATATTGTGCATGTTATGCCCAATATCTATAATATCTAGAAGTTTGTCTTTATCTATCAAGTTGAAATTTTGCCATTATTCTGTAAATGATAGAGTGCTTTCCTTTCAGAAATAGAACAGTTATTAACATTTTAAGTTGCTTTCTGGGCCACCAAATTCCTTTTATAATATTCACACTTTCTCTGAAAAACTGCAAATGCAAACTTTCAACAGGTATATAGCTAGACGGTTCTGTAATCTGTGGCTAAATGTCTGTTCTCTAACTGTAAAAAAAAAGTTTATCTTAAAAGTAAATTATTTTAATTCATTTACAGCATCACTCAACAATGTGCTTCCTCCTGGGACAAAGGGGAGGGGGCATCTGCAAACCTTAGCTCATAAGTTCATTTAATATATTCAGAGACAAGTTTAATACAATGCCATCTCCCAACCATCACTGTATGTCATTACTGATCAGCACAGAATGTGTGCTTCTAAATGTAATGATCTGTAGGTGATCATTAGGGGTAATGACCCCAGTGGGCCTTTTTAAGATTAGCAATTCTTTCCAAGGTAAGTATCAGACTTTGAACCATGTGTCTGGTCAGGCAAATACATTAACCATTATATCAACCCCTATCCCATTATCTTCTATAGCAGTTACAGAACAAATACTTGTCATATCTATTTTTTCTTGAGCATGAGAAGTTATTTCCAGGCACTGCATCACAGTTTATGTAGCTGCCTTGTCACTGTTAGCTGTTTCCATACCCTTGGCCTAGGATGAACTCAGGCCCTTGTGCTCATCTTCTGTACTAAATAACATGGCTGTCAGCTCCCTAACTAACATGGCAAAAGAAGCATCACCTCCGACTGCCTAACGTTTCTGTCACAGAACTTGATGGCAATAAAGTGAAAAGATTTCACAACACCAGGAACAACATCAGCTTCATCCTCAGAGTCCCTAAACAGCACCAGCTCATGCTCACTGACCATGCCAGGAATATCCCTGCCTTCATTA
Organism: Protopterus annectens; assembly: GCF_019279795.1. Lineage (NCBI taxonomy): Eukaryota > Metazoa > Chordata > Ceratodontiformes > Protopteridae > Protopterus > Protopterus annectens. Next base: position 1,256,536,638 of record NC_056726.1, read on the forward strand.
CTCAGCCCATGCTCTGTCACAGATACTGCTGCTAACATGGATCTGTCACAGACAGTATTATTCTCACAGACCTTGAGGTCATGATGAAACTTATGTACGATTCTTCTAATAAGTCTTTTCATAAAATACCTGGTGGAAAAATAGAAACTGACTAGAAACTCAGGAAATTTCTTTCAATTTTTAAATAAATTGTATGTTTCTCAACTCAATTACATTTTCATTTAACATGTTCTCTTTGAATACCATATGACTCAATATAAGCTGAAAATACAAAAACCTGTCACTCTTCTCAGTAGACAGCTGTTCTTCCAATAACCCAGACGTAGGCACACCATATGAGAATATTTTCTTGATGTTGAGTCCCACTGGTGCTTTATGTCAATAAAAGATGTTCTTCCACTAGAGCTTCCTAAAATAATAATCATGTGCTCTAAGTAAAAAATAACTACACTCAGAACTAAATAATTTTAGCAAAAATAAATTGCCTCATTCAGAGGTAACAGACATTTAACAGTAGCCTTTCAACAGCATGTTATAGGGGAAAGTACCAGTGGTTTACTTAACAGTAGAGAGGACTTAAAGCATTAGTAGGTTAAGTAGGTGAGGGATGGCATGTGAGAACATAAGTGGGAGAATGGCCTAGATAGGATATGTGTGTGTTTGTGTATATATCTATATTTACCTGTGTGTGTGTGTGTGTGTGTGTGTGTGTGTGTGTGTGTGTGTGTGTGTGTGTGTGTGTGTGTGTGTGTGTGTGTGTGTGTATCTATATTTATCTATGTGTGTGTGTATATATATATATATATATATATATATATATATATATATATCAAAATGTGTTTAAAATGAAAGGATGAACAGGGAGAGAAATGGATGAGGTGCTAAGGCTATAGGGATACGAGGGAAGGGGTTCATGGTACATAGAGATGGAGGATGATTTGAGACTGCAGAACAATGGAATTGCTTCAGTAAAGAATATGGGAACTAGAAATAGCAATAGGTCACCTAGTCAAGAGTAAAGAGGCAAAGCGGGGATGTTAGAAGAGCAGAGAGACACATATGCCAGATTCAAAACGTCTTACTGTATGGGGGAAGCCTCAACATGACCATTTCCCCCCTCACAGTAATACTTTCTGATTCCTGCACTGCACTTCCTCTGTGCTTTACCACTAAAGGGGACCTCTATGAACTTATGAACCTATAAAGGGGACCTCATTGTAGAGGACGGTCTCACTGGTAGAGTTCTGTGGTAATGCAGCCATCCAAGGGAGTGACTTCATGTGCTCTTCCCAGGAAATGGCAATGGGTCCCAAATTACAATAGTGAATGAGTCATGAAACTGCTTTGACACATAAAATTTCACTGTTTGGGAAAAAAGTGACCACAGTAAAAACACAGCAGTCACACACTAACTCTCATGGGTGTACTTACAGTGCAAACAAGCTCAGCAAAGATGTGGGGGTGGAGAAGAATTGGTGTTAGTGTGTGTGTGTGTCTGTGTGTGTGTGTGTGTGTGTGTGTGTGTGTGTGTGTGTGTGTGTGTGTGTGTGTGTGTGTGTGTGTGGAGGTCTGTGTGCATGTCTGCAGGGGTAAGAATTAAAGAATTAAGCTGCATGAATGTGTGTATGCTTGTGTGTGACTATCTGTCTGGATGGTCACTCTAGAGGGGATAAATAGGTAGGGAATTAAGAGTCTGTGTTTCTGCATGCATGTGTGTAAAGGGGTGAGTGTTTCCATGAGTGTGCTTAGTTGTGCGGGGGGCTTGGCTTGTTTGTTTGTTGATTCTGTGTGTGTGTGTGTGTGTGTGTGTGTGTGTGTGTGTGTGTGTGTGTGTGTGTGTGTGTCTGTGTGTGTGTGTGTGTGTGTGTGTGTGTGTGTGTGTGTGTGCGTGTGTGTGTGTTGTAGGGAGATGACTTTGGTAATGTGATGCATAATAGGCTGCTAGAGAACAAAGTAATGCTGTTAGGTCTGACAGCATTAGTGCTGGCTAGTGTGACATTCAGAAACACATTAATGACCTGATAATGAGGTTTCAATATAAAGTGACTACAAGTGATTGACCAAAAAAAAAAAAAACTTTTAGTAAGTTTTATATTAAACAAAGAGGTATTACAAGTGATTTTGAGGCTTACACAACTGCCATTAATGCTCAAATGGTATTATTTTTTGATGAGGGTATGATTTTGCTCAAAGCAATAATCACAGGATTCTACCAGCACCACTGGCATATGGGCATAAAGCCCTGACTATGACCAGATGTGCACCCATATATGCTAACTTAGTACTAGCCCAATGGGAGACTAACTGTATTTTTACATCTAAACACTGGTCTAATATTACTTTCTATGCCAGATACCTAGATGACATCATTTTATTTTGGAAGGGGTCTCCAGAAAAGCTTAATGACTTTATCCAATTTCTTGACAATACATCACCTTTTTTAAAATTTACTAGCCACATACAGGGCAAAACATGTTAAATTTTGGATGTCTTTTTCTATGATAAGAATGGTGCAATAGAGTCCAACATTTTTAGAAAAAAGACTTATTCAAATTCTTTTTTACATTATAGTAGTTGCCACCCACACTTTCAAAAAAGGAATCTTGTAAAGGGGCAAATGGTAAGATTATCACGTATTGTTAGTGAGGATGATAGATTTAATCAGGAATTAGAAATTCTTATTAATATGTTTTTGGACAGGGGATACCCACTAAATTTATTAAAACAATTGAAAGATGAAGTTAGAAAGAAAAGGAACACTACATTCAGACCTATTATTAAATTTGGTTTATGTAACAAACATAATGAAAATATAGGTATTAATAGAAGAGATGCCTTCATTTTACCATACAATGAACAATCAGAAGGAATTGTCAAAATATTAAAAGATAGCTGGATGAGTGTTTTTATTAACAATGAAGAGTTTTACTATACAATAGGGCCTTTTCTTAAGGTTAGCTTTAGCCGTGGTATGAATTTAAAGGAATACATGGAATACAATGGTAGGGACCAGACATTTAATATGTCAAAAATGAATAAATGTGGTTTCTGCAAATGTTGCAAGTTTATCAATGATGGACCATATGTTATGGTTCAAGGATATGGAAAATCGATTAAATGTTCAGGACACTGCAACTGCAATACAAAAATGGTGGTCTACTTAGCTACATGTACATCATGCCCAGCATTTTATGTAGGTAAAACTATAAGGAATTTGAAGGAATGTATAATGGAACACAATACAGATATTAAAAACAAAAGAATTGTGAATTCATTATATGCCCATAGTACTAAATGTAATAATTTTAGGAGATTCATATTCTTTGTCATAGACAGAATTCCTACATATGGACAAAAAGGTGGTGATTTAAATGCCTTGCTAGAAGTCAAAGAATGTCTTTGGCAGTTGAGACTAAATGCAGGTTCATTTCCTGGTATTAATGGTCAAATTTCTGTAGCAAGTATTTTAAAGCTTAAATCTTATGTTATTTAACTAAATATGTTTTTTAATCAAATGTATTTTAATACTATTTTTTAATTTTTATTACAAGCGACACTGCTTTACATCTTACCCAAATGGATTACAGCCACACTTGTTAACATTCATTAATTACTTGTAAAGGAAGCTTTTTAGTGACAAATCCCAAGAAAAATATGTTGGTTTAACTATATGTATATATATATAATTGTTATGACATATGTATATAAATATAAAAATAATACACACTATAGATCAAAGCAAGCAACATTTTGATAGTCTGTTTAATATGCGATTTATTTCAATGGATTGTTATTTATTAATTCTTTTTAAAGTTTGTCTGACTCTTTAGGTGTAGTGAGCAAATATATTTAATTAATTTTATACATATATATAAATATTTTATACATATATTTTTAAAACGTTCTACAAGGTTTTGTATTATCTATTTATTTAAATATTTTATTGTTTGAATTTAATTGCACAACCAATCAAAGAAGTTTAGTAATTGGCTGTTAATTTATTTAAATGGAGAAAGCACAAGCTTTCAGAAGTACTCTGAGGATGCCCTTATGTTTTAGAGGGTAAAAGCGCTTAGTACTATGTTTTGAATCGTTATTTCAGCTATTGTCATTTATTTGTTTTTTGTTGTTTTTGTGGACAATAAATCCTGACTGAGTGACTTCTGAGAGCCTTTTTTGATTTACAAGTATATCCAGTCACGTTTTCTATGACCCAGATGACCTGAGTTTAAATAGCGGTTTGGACAGTGAATAAACTGGAAGGGTTACATAGGCCACGCCTGGAGTGCAGACTCCAAGTATGAAAAGCATGGGATACCAAAAAATCACTAGAGATGGATTAGTCTCCCTTTAAAGTGGTCAGTGCTATTGTTGAGGTGTCTCATGCAAAAACAGGAGACTTGACCAATGCTTACACCCACTGAATGCTACACTAGATCTACGGTAAAGTTCCTGTCTCTCTACAATGGATGATAGCACTCTTCCCCTACTTCTAAGGTCGAATGAATTGGCCACAGGGATCTCACCTCAGTGGAACAATTAGACTAGATGAGCAAAGAAGGAGGGAGACATGATAGTTAAATGATGGATAGAGAAAAAAATAAACAATTACAGTAAATCAGTGACTTATCATAGGTCATATACCATGCTAAAACAATATGCAATGAACTTTTGGGTTATAGCTAACAAAACATATTAAATTGTTTTTGTAAGAGTGCAAGTAAACAAGGTCTTCTTTGTCTTCTTCTTCGTCTTTTCCCGGTTAGGGGTCACCACAGTGGAGCTCAGGTCCGCTAATGAGTCAGATAGATTTTTACATGCCGAGTTGCCAGCCCTGACGCACAACCTTCAATGAAGGTACACCCATTCACGCATGTCTCGACGCAGCAGACGCTCTAGCTGAGAATCGAACTGGACAGCGTTTTACTGTGAGGCGACAATGCTACCGCACCACCACCACCGCAGTTAGTGCAAGTAAACAAGGTAAATGGTAATATAAAGTAACTTGCATTATAAGGAACATTTTAATAATGAAACACTGAAATTATTGACAGTAACTTTTAAAAGAATTACCAAACAGAACAAAAGTTAAGGAAAGCATTTTTGCATAGTAGTTAATATGAATTTATCTGAAAACACTATGGGACTTATGTCTGAGCAAATAAAAATCACAGTCAATGGTTTTAAGAGAAAATGGCCTTTATGAACTGTTGAAATACAAATGCTCAAACTGAACTAAAGATGGAAATGTTAGCAGAATAAAACATAAAATAAAGAATCAGAGGTGCTGCAGTATCCTGGCACAAAGTGTTAAGGATAATGCGTGATAAATGAATTCCAACGAAACTCCAAGTAAAATAAACAAAATCGTGGTGCAAGGAGTAATGCTGTATGGTACAAAAACATGGGCATTGAAGGCACAGCAGCCGAGGAAGATTAAGGTGATGGACACAAGGAGCCAATGACAAGCAGTAGGATGTACACCATCGGACAAATTGGAGAAAAGGTCAAAGAGGACCGATTACCATGCTTTGGTCACAGGTACAGGGAAGTAGAGATTGGTTTGGTTAAGACAGTGGAAAGACAAAAAGAAGGTAAGAGGATACAAGGATGCTCAGCCCACAGATGGATGGATTTTGTGAAAGAAATCCTGAAACAGGTAGGTATCACTGTTTATGAAGATAGCCTAGTAACTCTGAATTAAGAGAGGTGGCGAGAGGTGTTGCAACATCCTGGCTCCATGCAGAAAATGGGAAAAGGGGGGTTGATAATGATGACGATGAGTCCATCGAGCATATTCATGCTTTTAATATTACCAAGGAAAACGGCTCAGCTTGTATTGACACACTCGATTTAGCAAATTACGTTACAAATAACATAAAAGGCTAGTGTTTTTAAATATATTGGGCAAAATGCTTACTGTCTGCAACATTTCTTGACAGCACCAAACCAACCATTTGAAACCCCTTCAAAGAAATTATAGCGATCTTACCGAAAACCCTTACTACAAAACCTCAACTGAACGCATCACCGCTTTAATAGCAGACACCAACTACAGCATACAATTATTTTCAAATATATGGGAACTGCAAAGGTTAGATGAAAATGTTATATTTGGAGTAGGTGTATCAAATGAGTAGAAACTTACATTTGGTGACACAAACATGGTAAATAAAAACATACAATTCTGACCGCTTTCTAAGGAGCAAGCACTAAACACAGAGGTATCAACAGAAAGAGCAGCCCAGGGCACAGTAGGATTACAAGAAGTTGTTCAGTTGGCAAGCAATAAACTAAGTCTCCTAAAAATTAATTATGTATTAGGTGTAGCCCAGTGTCTTTTGGGATAACATGTGTTAGTTTAAACAAATACAGTGTCAGGAATGCACAAAATGGTAATTTTGAAAGTGTAAAAGGAGAAAGTAATGTCAGACCCATGGCACCGGATAACTAATATGAATCACACATTGAGTGCACAAATTCAGATCCAGGAAGTGAAAAAGAATCCACCCAAATCTGGACATACCCAGAAAATGAGTATTACAAATATGTGTGTTTATCGCTATACAGCATGAATCAAATCAACAAGGAGATTACTTTGCCCACACCTGAAATATCAGGAGTAAAATGTAACAACAATTAGATACAAGATCTCTTGTACTGATGATTTCCATTAAATGATGCGGTGAACTATTATTAAAATCTGAAGCACCACTATTGATGTATACATCTGAAAAGTTTATTTATTTGATTATATTTGTTAATCATATGAATAATGTGCTGTTACACAAAGCATTTTCAGTCTGATCTTTGGCCAGAAGCAAACCACAAATAATTATATTCATTATTTATTCAAAGAACAATTTTATTCAGTAACATTACATTATAAAGTAAATAAAATGGTGATGCACTTAATAACTTGGAAATATGTGCTGCTAAGATGAGTATGAATGCACTGAAATCCTAATAAGGTAGTCTGCATATGATAGTTGGTCTTTCCAGTCTGAGACAATCATTCTTACATCTGTGTCACTATGAATAATGGGTAATAAACATTGTTAATGAAAATGTCTGCATACTTATGGAATAGATATATTCTGAGTACGTCTCTTAGACTGCCTAGAAAGGCTGCACTCTAGCAGGATAAGTTAACTAAGTGGGAAGGAAGTGTATTCCATATTGGAAACAGTAAAAATAATGGTGCGCCTGAGAGACAGTGCTGTGGACTGGATAATGAGAAAGTTCTTTCTTTAGAAGATCTTTAAGAATGCTAACAGGTAGAGATCTTCACCTTGTAAACTAACAGCCGACTGATGGTACATGTACAGGCTCTAGGTAAGTGTGGAAAGAATACAGATCAGAGATCAGCAGACAGGATTAAGGCTATGAGTTGTTAATGAGCTTCATCTTTCATTCAGGGTTTGGTTCTCTTAGGTTTTATTTGTTACTCCCTGGATATTAACAAAACACAAATAACTATAACTTATCATTATTCAAAAGAACTCTAATTTCATTCAAAAAATATTAATTCTGAAACAAATAAAAGAGAACATGCTTAGTAAGTTAGAAGTAAGTGTTAGAACCTTGAAAATAAATGTACTGACATGCTAATAAAAAATGCGTAAAGAACTTATAGCAGAACATCAGACATTACACATAAACATTTATCTTGACAAAAACTTAGAGATTTATTGGAAAAATATCAATGTTTTGTTTAATGTAATCTTTTGTTATCGACTTTGTATATAGTTGTATTGTTTTTTAAATAAGTTATGTTAAATATTACGATATTATATTGTAATTTCATAATGAATGAAATGGAATAAAAAGTTAAAAAAAGAATGTGTACAGAACTTTTGGTTGTTACAATTGTAGATAATAGTATTTCCAGTCTATACACAGTGGCTGCTATACATTGTTAAACATTCTGGACACTGATGGAATGTAAATATCACAAGTCCCATGCATTGTGTATGTGTTTTACAGGAATATAGATAAGGAGACGTTTATTATAAGTTCATCACATACTGTGCTATCATTTCAGAGAGTGCACATTCACTGTAGTATGTTTTAGAAATGTTCTTGATGGGTCTATATCATGACATTGAATGATAAAAAGAGTCAATGGTCTTTTATCTAACACTAAAAACTGAAAGGTGCAAATGTCAAACACACGGAACAGTGATTTTTTTCCCAGGGAAAAAAATCGCTGCTCCGCAAAAAAAAAAAATCCAAACAGAAAATAAAGTGGGGGGCTTCGCCTACCACACTGCCTACATCCCCTACTTAAATATACCAACTACAACATCGCACAACAGTGGAGGAAATGGCAAAGTCCCAAAAATGGCCCAACAATTTTTTTCCCTGGAAAAAAAAATCACTGTTCCGTGTGTTCGGCATTCCATGGTTTCGACTTTTAGTGTTCAATAAAAGAGCATTCGCTCTTTTTATCATTCAACATCGTAATATAGACACTTCTAGATTAGGGAAAGTATGCCCTTATTAGAAGAGCTTTGATGTTGCTAAGCACTGACAAACAGCACACTTCTGTGGGTAACAACATAATATTAAATCTTTTTGAGTAAATCATTGTTACAGTCTCAGATCAGTGCTTTGTCTATAAGATCACTGGGGCCTGTTCATAGCATCTGGAACTTTCCTAGCAAAGGTCTCATCGATCCATTTAGATTACTAATGCATAGGGTGTGTCCCCAGTGAGGTGTACGTCCTGCATATGTATGTGCTATTGCATTGTTTTAAGAGGTACATACATACATACATACATACATACATACATACATAAGTTGACATAATTTTTAGAGTATTCTTGGCCTCATAAAATAATAAACCTATAATTATTTACAAAAAATGTGTGACCCTTGATGGGCCTATAATAAAGTTAGGACAATTTTTGATAGCACAGGAATTTTTAAGGTGGAACTAGGACATAAATTAAAAAGTACCCCATCCTAGCCACAACAGATGGTGGAAGGGTATATGTACTACATTAGTTGTTGTTGTTGTTGTTGTTGTATCTTTCAGCTTTTCCCTTGCTACACTCAGTACAGTTTCACTGTCATGACAGAGCTTGAAAGTGGTTGACATGATTATAAGAAAAGTAGATGGAAGGGCAGTTCAGCAAAACCAAGCCACACAGTCTAGATCATAGGATCATAGGGTCATTTAAAGTCTAGTCATTTCATCCTAGTATTATACCATAGATCTCTTCTTTTGGCTTTTCCTGGTTAAGGGATCGCCACAGTGGAACTCCGGTCCGCTAATGATTAGCAGTGGATTTTTAAGATGCTAAGTTACCAGCCTGATGCCCAGTCTTCAAAGAAGGTGCACCCATTCACACATGAACCTGCCTGCATGTCTTTAAACATCACTCTACCGCAGGTGAGACATGCAGACTCCACACAGAAGGCGCTCCAGCCGAGAATCAAACGGGAGAACCTCTTGCTGTGAGGCGACAACACTAACCACTGCACCAATATTATACCATAGATATTCTAGTCAATACCCTACTATGTCCATCATTAGATCACTTTTGTACTATTTTTAACATATGGAATTACTGCCAATACTTAATCAGATTAGACAGAGGAAGGTGGTACTTCTGTCAAATTTAGGATGCTATGAAGGATAGCTTTAGCAAATCCATTTGTTGTTCTACACTGATGATCCAGTTTGCAATGATAACTGCTTCAAGAATGGCTTTAGAGTTTATACCTTATGTGAAATACCCCAAGCCTACTAGTCTGGTAGAAAAGGCTTTTACTAACCCTGGTACCTAGTTGCCGTGATTTCTATAACAGAAGTGAATTGCACTGCAGAATGATCTGGAAATAGTTTGATTAAAAACTGGTAAGACAATTTTCTTTCCAGCAAAGGACACAATAAATTGGTCAGATTTTCACAGCTCTTTTATCTTTTCTAAGTAAATCCTGAGCTATATACATATGTCTGAAGAATGAAGATTATTTTCTGTCATGTTTTAAAGGTTTGGCAAGAAACAGGTAGTTGAAGAGGCTGCTTATTGGTTTGAAAACTTACTCTGTCTTTATGAAAAACACTCTGTTAGATGAGTTCAGAGCTATGAGCAGTTCTCCTAGTGATAAATTTCAAAGAATTATTAGATGACTCAAAAAGAGGAACTGTTAACATTTCTAATACAGAAGTCAAATCTCAAGTAGGAGCCTCCTCTATGGGTAGTTTAATGAGAATTACATTGAGAAAGAATCTGACCATATAAGAGAAAGATAATTGATAATCCAGTGGCGATTAAGCGGAAATAGCTCAAAGATATACTATGACAGAAATGGAGAATAAACCAGATATAAGCATCTCACATAGATATTGAAGGACCAACAGCTCCCTGATGTACTGGGGACTCACCTTATATGTTGACATCAGATAAAACAGCCTTTCCAACTAGGATATGTAAGACGTTTTGGAGCTAAAAAAATTGTAACCTGCCCTAAGAGAACTGGTGTTTGAAATAAATTAAAATCATAACATAAAATCTGTGAGTTGCAGGGTCTGTAGATTGCAATGTACTGGTCATCCCCTGTCTTGACAAAGTAGATCCATCAAAAGAGGAAGAGTCATAATGATGCTGACTAACTCTGTCAGAAATGAGAACCAGTGCTGTCTTGCTCAAAATGAGGTCAGCAATAGTATCCAGGGATTGTTCTTTTTTAAAATGATTTTTATTGAAGTTGGCTTTGTGGATCTGTCTGTCTATCTCTCTGTCCCTCTGTGGTTCTGTCACTCTCTTTCAAGACAGTGGAAAAAATGCCGAGCAAAGCTCGGCATTTTTTCTGCTGTCTCGCAGAGCGAAATTCAATAAAAAACATTCCAATAATGACAGAAGGACAATATTTTAGTCTTTATGTAAAATATTGTCCTATTATCCCTCTGTCATTAGCAAGACAACACACACGCACACACACACACACACACACACACACACACACACACACACACACACACACACACACACACACACACACACACACACAATTCATTTCATTGGTATAAACAATCTGTACTCAACTGAAGGAAAAATAGATTTCACGGATTTGCAAGGATGAACTTCAAGTCCTGACCCTCTCTTTAATGTGGTCAACCTATGAACCTATTCAATGTCACTGGCATTCCTGTGCTTAGTGTTGTGTGATCAATGTAAAACATTGAAGAGATGTCATTGGGGTGAACCCTTAAGTGTATTTAAGGGTTGCAGCAGGCTCTTTACACTTTGTGTGAATATCTCCTAGTGTGTATGGTGCTGGGCATCTAAATTGACACCAACTGATTTCCTATCAGCTAGCTACCAGAAGAATATGAGGCACACAATCATTGATACTAGGCAAGATCTATACCACTCTCTGGGGGATTAACCTTTAAAGTGAGACTTATGTTTCCATTCAACACAGTCTCCCCTGTCATGGGAGGTTGGTATAATGGTTAAGGTGTTTAGCTTACAAACACAAGGTGCAGGGTTTGATTTTCACATGGAGTAATTGGCTAGGCCTAAAATGGCTCACAAGGGCAGTTAGCCTAGTACTTATCTATGAAGAATTAAAAGTGAATGTTTATAAAGTGGTTGAGCAATATCAGCATCAATTTCTTACATGTAGATCTTTGTGTTATCTGAAATTAATTGAAAATATAACTCTCATTGTGAAACACGTGAATGAATGGCTTGAGCCTCTACTTCATCCATTAATGTACACAGACATAGATGAAAACAATAAAGGATGTTTTAGGTCTCTTATGCCAGTGCGTTGGTTTAATGCAGACGTAAGTTATTCTCGTTAGTTAGCAATATCAGTTTTAAATAGCTATCTGCTCTCACTTTTTAACTTTTTAATGTATATTGAAACACAACTAGCCTGCAATCAGATGTATATTGTTCTTCCTTTTCATTCGCCTGCTCCCATTAGGGGTCACCAGAGAAGATCATCTGTTTCCATTTCTTCCTGTCCTCTGCATCTTGCTCTGTCACACCAGCCACCTGCATATCCTCTCTCACCACATCCATAAACCTTATCTTAGGCCTTCCACTTTTCCTCTTACCTGGCAGATTCATCCTTAGCATCCTTTTCTCAATATACCCTGCATCCTTCCTCAGCGCATATCCAAACCAACACAATCTCACCTCTCTGGCTTTGTCTCCAAACCATCCAACCTGAGCTGACCCTCTAATATACTCAGTATTAATCCTGTCCATCCTCATCACACCCAATGCAAATCTTAACATCTTTAACTCTGCCACCTCCAGCTCTGACTCCTGTCTTTTCCTCAGTGCCACTGTCTCCAACCCATATAACATAGCTGGTCTTACTACCATCTTTTAGACCTTCCCTTTCACTCTTATTGGTGCCCATCTGTCACAAATCACTCCTGACATTCTTCCCCTCTCACTCCACCCTGCCTGTACTCTCTTCTTCACCTCTCTTCCACACTCACCATTACTCTGAACTGTTGATCCCAAGTATTTAAACTCATCCACCTTTGCCAGTTCTACTCCCTGCATCCTCACCATTCCTCTATCCTCCCTCTGATTCACACACATATATTCTGTCTTAGTCCTGCTGACCTTCATTCCTCTCCTCCCTAGAGCATATCTCCACCTCTCCAGGGCCTCCTCAACCTGTTCCCTACTTAAACTACAAATCACAATAGTAGAGGTATGGCAATCTTGTTGGACTTTTCTCTGGCAAACATCAAAACTCCTGCCTTATCTCATCTGTCAATCTGTCCATCACCATAGAAAATAAGAAAGAGCTCAGAGCTGATCCTTGATGTAATCCCACCTCCACCATGAATTAATCCAGCACTCCTACCACAGACCTCACCACTGTCACGCTGCCCTTGTACAGATCCAGTACTGCTCTTACACACTTCTGTGCCACTGCTGTCTTCCTCATACAACATGACAACTCCTCTCTATTTAGATGTATATTGTTACAGAATTAAAAAAAATGATTATACTCTAAACTAATGACAGAGGAACAATATTTCACTTAAAGACTAAAAATTATGACAGATGGGCAATACTTTAGTCTTTAAGTACAATATTGTCCCTCTTTCATTAGCGAGACAATTAATAATTATTAATATTTAATAATTAATTAAAATTAATGACATTAATACTTTTCTTAAAGACTAAAAAGTAAAAAAAAAATAAAAATATAAAAAAGATTTTTTTTTACTGAGTCACTCTAAAAAGTAAAAAATAAGGAAGAAGAATGAAAACTTTGCAAAAGAAACACAGACGAGCTGATTAAAGAAAAGCATTCGAGTTTGGTTTTGCTGATTCCTGCTGCTTTTCTAGTACCTCATTATCACAATCAACAAAAACAGGTCTATGTTAAGCCAGTGAATGCTTAAAATAGCGAAAGGTGATTTACCGACCCTTTAAGACCAAAAGCTGACACTCTGGAAAACACTGAACAGCGATTTTTTTTTTTGCAAAAAAAAAAAAAAAACCTCAAAACACAAAATAAAATGGGGTGGGGGTTGCCCCCAAATCCCCCAATGTAAGGGACTGTGCCCTACACACACCCCTACTTAAATATACCAACTCCATGATCACATGACAGTGGAGGAAATGGCAAAGTCCCAAAAACATCCCAGCAATTTTTTTTCCTGGGAAAAAAATTGCTGTTACGTGTCTTCAGGATTGTCAGCTTTTGCTCTTAAAGTGTCAATAAATCAGCGTTCGCTATTTTAAGCATTCGCTGATTTAGTATAGACCCATAAAAATAATATCAAATGCTTTGCTGAAATCAGCTTGTCTGTGTTTTACTCTTTTTCCTTATTTTTTACTTTTTAGAGCAACTAAATAAAAAGCATTCTTTTTTTTAAAAAAAAACATTTCTTTATATTTTAAGCACATTGAGAATCATAGCAAAGGGTGGAAATGAATACAGAAACTTCCCCTTCTGGGTTTGTTTGCAAGGTGCTTTGGAGCAAAATAGACTCAGTTGCCTGCTCTGGACTGATGCAACTAAGCCTATCTGAGGAACTTTTAACTGAAGGATAAGCTGGATAAAGAGTAGCCATTTGAAAGGTTGGGACTTTGGGAGAGAGTACCAAAACAGACTAAACTGCAGAAAAAACAGACTTACATATATTAGTCCAAGATGGCCATTTCTTGGAATATTCTCTTTACTCTGAGGTATGGCAATCTCATTGTTAGTATAAGTTTAGGATGTGTGAGGGCTCCCACCCACATCAGGAGTTGCAAGAGGCAAGCTCCCTGCAATAAAAGAAGTTTAAAGGAGAAGACTGATATTTGAGATTTGCTCTTCTCCTGTAATTCTGGACTTTTTTCGGCTTGCTGGCAATTGCCATTTTGAGTGATGACATTTCAATAGGGAACCAGATAAAGGCCTCTTTTTCCAACATTCATTCATGAGGATCTGTCCTGGACCTGCTCAGATAATCTGTCACTGTGTTCAAATGGGACAGAATGTAGGCTGCTTGTTGAAAGAGACTGTTGAGCAGCTACTTCACAAGCTGTTTTAACTTGTCTGCAAAGATGGTAAACCTTTGTCTCACTCTGTTTACATACCACATAACTATCATACTGTCTGTTGCTGCTTGGAGAGCATCTAGTGTCCACAATTGTTGCAAAGCTTTGAGGTCACTGATAAAGGCTATCATCTCTTTGATATGTATATGACATTCTTGTGCAGGGGGCCCCATGCACCCTGAACTTTGGTTTCTTAGGAGTAGGCTCTCCATGCAAAATTTGAAGCATCTGTCTCAAAAACTCTATGATGATTTAGGTGGTACAAAGGGAGCCTATGGATAGAGTCAACCTATTTAACCAAACCAAATAGGTCTTATATCAGAGAAGGAGTGAATGGAATTTGTTGATTAGGGGAATTCTTTTGTTCATAGGTGCACATGTATGTAGTAGGCTGATGACCAGTAGGGCCTTTATAAGCCTAGCTGCGCAACCAAAATGTGACCGACAAGTTTTATCTTTTAGAAATTTTTATAGAGGCTACTTTTTGGCTTTGACATGAATTACTGATTACTTATCAGCAACATAGGCACCAGACCATGGATAATTTTACAATTTCCCATCCACTGATCCAAGTTATGCTTAAATATAGTAAGGAAGTGACTTTGCTTCAAAGGTTGATTTCTTTGAAACAGTCACCAAGGCCATTGACGAGGGGAAGGTGGTCCACACAGCCTACCTGGATCTTGCAAAAGCCTTTGATACAATACCCCACTCGGGCATTATAGATAAGCTCACCAGCTTAAATATAAACCCCTATGTCACTAGATGGGTTGCAAACTGGCTCAAGGACAGAATCCACATGGTTAGAATTGCTGGAGCCATGTCAGACTCCAAACCAGTTACAAGTGGCATCCCACAAGGCTCAGTCCTGGGACCTCTCTTGTTCGGTATATATTTCTCAGAGGTACAGGCTAACATGGAAGGACTGTGGCTAACCAAGTTCGCAGATGACTGCAAACTGGGCACCATAATCGACTCTTCAGCCGACACAGGCATCCTACAAAAGGGCCTCATAGAAACAGACAACTGGTGCCAGAGCCATGGCCTCAAGCTAAATGCCAAAAAGTGTATAGTCATCCCCTTTGGCAAAAACAAAGTGCCCACAAATTACCACATAGGTGGTAATCCATTAAGTACGGAAGAAGTAGTTAGGGACCTGGGGACCCAAGTTGATAGCAATCTCTCATTTGGCAAACACGTGGCCAAAATGGTTAGAAAAACATTTTATATAGCCCACCTAATCATGAAGGGATTCACATCTAGATCACGGGAGGTCATCGTGCCTCTTTACTTATCCCTCATCAGGCCAATAATTGAGTACAATGCCCCTTTTGGGATGTACCTTACCAGACACCTGCAGTAACTGGAAAGACCCCAAAAGTACCTCACCAAGAGGATCAAAGGGCTCAAACAGATGCCATATGCTGCCCGGTTAAAGAAACCCCAGCTCTACTCAGTGGCATACCACCTGCTCAGAGGCGAGCTGTGCCTGACGTATAAAGCCATGTCCAACCCGGAATTAATGGACATGCTGCACCTCAGAAAATCCAAATCTCATCAAGCTACGCACTCGAGAGACTTGAACCTCAGCACTGAAATAAATAGGACATGCTGGAGGGACAGATTCATAACCCAGAGGCTCCCTTCACTCTGGAACAAAATCCAAGTCCAGGTTAGGCAGAGTCCCTCATTGACTCTCTTCAAGAGGAATCTTGATGAGTGGATGGGAGATTGTAGGTTTACCCCAGGTATCACTTCTGTGTCACTGTTAGACAGAGGCACAGTATACTAACCTCGAAAAAGGGCATAGCAAAATTCATTTAAAATGGGAGGCGAAAGCCAAACACATTCTGGCTAGGCTTATAAATGCCCTAGGGCAGATAGCCTAGTATGAACCTATGAACCTATGGATGGAGACCCTATTCCAGAGAATGGGAATTCTCTAAGATACATATTTGTCTCTTCAACATGCCCAACACGTGTAAGCGAAAGTCATGCCTTTTGATCTAGTAGTTCTGGCGCTGGTTCTTTTGCAGATGTGCAAAAGGTTTAACAGAGCAAGGTCCAAGGATGCCTTGTATGCCAGGTCCGGATTGCTTCTCAGTAGTCTGCTACAGGCTGTGTATAGAGAAAGAGCTTTGTTGTGATTTGCACAGGCCATTGTGTTTACTCTCAGTATTCCTTTTGTAAGGAACATTTACAGATACTCCAGTTTCTACATGTGTCTGGTCAAATACATGTTGAAGATGACATTATACTCTATGAAGAGTCTGATGAGGGCCAAGTACAGTGACATGATGAATTCCCTGGAAATAGATGCCAGGCCCTTATTTATAAGTTGAGCAACATAGAAAGATTTTCTTGCTGCCTTGGACACATGTTGGTCGAAGACTAACTTACTATCTACTTGAGTTCCCAGATCCCTAACTAGTGAGACATCTCTTAGTGATGTTTTATTAATGATGTAATTTCCCAAGGTGGCTGTCTTCCCACAAGGTACTATAATGCCTTTCTTGGCATTGGGTTTTAAACCGTGACTTTGGCAAAAGCCATTTGCCTGTGTTAGACTTTCTTGTAGGGTGTTTTCATTTTGATGTTGGGTCCAGAATAGCCTCAGGTGTGACTGGAACTTTGTCGTATGATGCCTGACATGAGAAACCATGAGAATGGAACCACAGGGCTTTTAAAAATTTTCAGGCTGAGGCAGGATTTTTTTTTAACATTCAGAAAGTATCTTTGTGTGCTCCTGTTTTGTTTGGAGGAAGAAAGACTGTTTGCAATCTGGTATCTATTAGGCATCCTAGAAAAAACACTCTGGATGAGGGAATTAGGGATTTCTGTAAACTGAGAGGTAGTTTTAAATTCTCAGGTTCACAAGTTAAGCTAACTGACTTTGTGGGCCATTTTAAAGCTAGACAATTTCCCTTCTGGTGTTTGAGTTAACATCACATTTGATGTTAGATTGGCCTTACCAATCCTATGGTCAATAATTATATATTACCCCTAGTGAGAATAACTGGGATCATGCCATAGATAATTTGAGAGAACCCATGAGTGGGATAAAGTATTTAAGAAATATGTATGTCAATTAGCAGTACAGGGGGGGAGGGAAGTTTGGGTGTAAATTTTATATTATCCATATATCCAATTTGCCCTTGAATATGATCAAGAATGAGCTTTGTTTTACGTGGATGGGGAGTTTTTCCACATAAGTGGTATCCTCTGTGAGATACACCTGTCATTCCAAACCTTTCTGTTGATGCTGCACAAGAGGCTTACATTCCTAGAATGAGTAGTTTTGATGATATTTGATTTGCTGACGTGCAGTAGTTTCATAGGTAGGTACTAGGCTATCAGCCCTAGGGCCTATACAAGCCTAGCCAAAAAGGTACCCTGGCTTTCACCACCCAAGAAAATTATTTTTCTGTGCCCCTGTTGAGCAGAGCCACAGAGGTGATCCCCGGGGTGAATTTCCTATTTCCTATCCAATTATCAAGATATTTTTTGAAGTGTGCTAATGAGAAACTTTGTTTGATATAGATAGGTAGTTTGTTCCAGAGTATGGGAAGTCTCTTGGACAGGAATCTATCCCTCCAGCATGTTCTGTTTATTGTGGTGACAAGGTTTAGGTCCCTAGAATGTGTAGTTCGGAGGGAATGAGATTTCTTTAAGTGGAGCATGTCCAACAGCTCTGGGTTTGACATAACTTTGTATGTTAGGCAGAGATTGCCTCTAAGTAGGCGATATGTGATGGAGTAAAGCTGGAGTTTTTTGAGATGGTCTGCATAGGGCATCTGTTTGAGGCCAGTAATCCTCTTTGTGAGGTATTTCTGCGGCCTTTCCAGTTGTTGTAGATGTCTTGTGAGGTACATACCAAAAGGGGCATTGTACTGTATAATGGGTCTAATGAGTGCTGAGCAGAGGGAAACAATGACCTCTTTTTTCCTGGATGAGAAACCTTATGTGATGAGGTGTGCCATGTAGAAGGCTTTCCTGACTACTGTGACAATGTGATTATCTAAGGAGAGACTACTGTCCACCTGTGTCCCAAAGGTCTCATCACACTTTTGGTGTTAAGTAGACTGCCACCTATGTGGTAGCTCATGGGTACAGAGTTTTTACCAAAGGGGATGACAATGCACTTTTTGGCATTGAGCTTGAGGCCATAGCTTTGACACCAGGCATCTGTCTCAGTGAGGCCCTTTTGCAGGATGTCCACATTGTTAGGAGTTTCAATTATGGCTCCTTGTTTGCAGTCATCTGCAAACTTTGTTAGCCAAAGACCTTCTGTGTTAGCCTGTACTTCAGAAAAGTAGATACCAAACAGGAGAGGACCCAGGACTGAACCCTGTGATACTTCACTTGCCACTGGTCTGAAATCAGATTTGGAGTTTGCTACTTTCACAGTGTGGGTTCTGTCAGTGTGCCAGTTGGCAACCCATCTTGTGACATAGGGATTTATAACTAGTTTAGTGAGTTTATCTATAATTCCAGAGTGGGTGATGGTGTCAAAAGCCTTGGCGAGATCTAGATAGGCTGTGTGAACCACCTTACCCTCATTTACAGCTTTGGTGACTGCTTCAAAGTAGTCAATCAGGTTTATGAGACATGATCTACCTTTTACAAACCTGAACTGGGCGGGGTCCAGATTTTGGAGAGTACCAATGTCTTTGTTTATAAGTTCCATGATGATATGTTCCATGGCCTTGCAGACCATGCTGATTAGGCTAATGAGGCGGTAGTTCCCAGGGTCCATGGTGGCTCCCCCTTTGTGGAGTGGGATAACCGTCACTGTGTGCCATTCAGTGGGCACAAAACCTGTGGTGAGGCTATGATTGAACATGGTGCTTAGGTAGGGTGTCAGTTCATTCTGTAGTTCATGTAGAATGCAGCCTGGGATGTTGTCGGGTCCCATGGATGCTGTGTTCTTGGCTTTGGAGAGTGTGGTTTTTACCCGTGCAGCCGTGATTACAGGAACTTTGCATTCTTCTGGTACAGAGATGGGCCCTTTATTGGGTGATGGGGGTTTAGCACTGAACCTATCTGCCAGGATGTTGGCAATATCAGTTGGTTCTGTATATTTAGTGCCATTGTGCTGTATCTCAGAGCAGATCTGAGTGTTGCCATTGAGATTCTTGACATAGCTATAGAATGCTTTGTCGTTGTCTTTAGAATCAGTGGTGATTTTGTTTTCATAACTAGCTTTGGAGGATTTTATGAGGGACCTCAGCTTCTTACTGAAACTGACCAGGGAGTTCATCCAGTCATGGGAATTTACTCTTTTTTGCTACAGTTTCTTTCTTCTGTTGTAGAGTTTGTTTATGGCATGGGAATACCAGACTGACTTCCTTTTTCTTGCAGGATAGCATATTGGTTCTGTTAGGGATAGCATGATCCATGCACATGTGTAAATGCTTATAAAGTGCATTTGTGTAGGATTCAGCAGTCGTACCTCTATTGTCTATCTGCATGGGTGTTGTGAAGTTTGCCACTTCTGTCTTAAGAAGCATGAAGTTGGCTTTGGAGAAATTTTTTACGGTGGTTTCCCTAATGGGGGGTGGGGGTGAGATGTGGATGTCTAGGCTGATTATCTTGTGGTCGGATGTTACCAATGAGGAATTGACCTCTGGTGTGGAACACCAGTTACCCATGTTAGTAATGACCAGGTCTAGGATATTGGATGTCTTGTATGCCAGATGCAGGTCACCTCTTAGCAGTCAGGATACTATGTGTAGTGACAAGGCTTTGAGTCAGTTCATGGAGGACACATTGTTTAGACTTTGTATTCTTTTGGTAAGGCTTCTCTTCAGAAAAAAGGTTCATGAAGAACTCCAAGGCCTTAAGTACCTCTAAAGTGGAACTAGCGTGAATAAGAAAATCATGTACATCCTCAGAGCCTGCAAACCAGACATTTGGGGAATACTTTCGCTGCTGCAGAAAGTCCAAAGGATAAATAAGTAAAGTGATAACGTGAGCCCAAGACAAAGAATTATAAATATTTCATGTGATTCGTGTGTCTAAGAATGTGTAGTTAAGTATATTTTAAATCCAGGGCAATCAAAAGAACTTTTAGATGCAGAAGAGGCAGAAAAGTTAGAAGGGTGGAGAGACATCTTGTATGGGGTGTGGATAGCTGGTAGTATTTAAAATTCTTCCCTCCACCATTGAATGACAAAAGAAATTAAAAAAATAGCCTGATATAAAGAAAAATTTGTCAAACTGTGGCGGTAAATGAAAATGAGTGGTATGCATAAGGAAGGTGCAAAGGTGAGTTCAAAAGAAACTAAGTTACCCAGGAAGGCTGCAGAAGAACAGTGAATTGGCAAGCGCACTATAGGCCAGACAGGTACATGACAGAGCTAAATGAGCAAATCATGAACAGTGGATTGGCAAGCACACTATAGGCTAAACAGGTACATGACAGAGCTAATTGAGCAAATCATCAAGACTTATGCAGAGGTGCTTAAGGTATGTGAGTCCTTATTAAACTACGTTAAAAAGAATGACAATAGATTAGAAGTTGATGAGACAGCTCTCTCAAATCATTCAGATGTCAACTTAATCCTTAACAAAGGGCAAAAAGGAGATACATATAAAAATGACTGAGTTGAAAGCAACTAAGAGGAAACCCAGGACAAAAATTCAAGTGTTGGAGGATATAGGGAGATTAAAGAACCTGAGAATATCAAGTCTACCAGATGGTGTGAAGGTAAACACTGATGCGGTGAAAACCTGGAGCAACTTAGTAGAGGGACTGTGTGTTCTTTGGCCTAACCATCACCTTGTTAGACAGATGCAGGTCACACTGAGTGTAGCACCCATTCTTCATCTGTGTGCTATCATCCCAGTCCAATTAAATCTACCCACTCTTCTCCCTGGTTTAACCCACAGTAAAAAAATCTGAAACCATGGATAGGCACTTTCCTGCTGTCACTTTGGACAGCCTGGTGGACATGGACATCCTGAGGCAATGTAGCAATTGTCTTATGTAAACTGACAACCACTTAATCCTGAAACAAGCAAACACAGTATGTGAGAGATGTAGTTATATTATGAAAATTGAGACATGATTCACATACTGACAAATCAAATGACAGGTTGTCAGCAAATCTACATCATTTCCCTCAATAAATAAGGTCTCAACACAAAGACCCACATATGGGGAGTTTACTGACTTTTTCAAACCTCAGAGGCCTCCTGTATGCGGGTCTATATTATAACATCGAAGTCTTACAACCTTGAATGTTATAATATTGAACCCTATGCACCGAACGCTGAAAATAGCGAAGCTGCAGAATATCAAATACTTTCCTAGGGAAAGTATTCGGTGGGCCATTTCTGCAGCTTCACTATTTCCTCGACTGTGGAGCAAAGGTTATGGACAAGGTTAAGGTAAGTGTGCGAATGAAGGTGAGTGTGCAATAGGGACCTTAGGGTTAGGGAGCGGGTAAGGTGAGTGTGCGATAGGAACTTTAGGGTTAGGGAGCGGGTAAGGTGAGTGGGCGATAATTAGGGACCTTAGAGTTACGGTTGGGTTAAGGTAAGTGGATAGCTAGTGGTGTATGTATGGTTTAGTTTAGGGTTTTGTGAAGTGTATGTGTGTGGACTATTTATTTTGGTGTGCTTGTGTTGTGTGTATGTTTGTCAGAACAGCAATTTTTTTTCCCTGGGAAAAAAATCACTATTCTGACTGTTCGGTTTTCTGGTGTTTTGATCAAATGGGTTCGCTATTATAACATTCGAAGTTGTAAGACTTCGATGTTATAATATAGACCCCCCTGTATGCTGCCATCAGAAAACACATGCAAACAAAACCAAGTCACCACCAACCACTACATATAAAAATACACATCACAGCATCTCCACAAGTAAGTGCCGAAGGCAAAACACCACACAATCAAAGATCTCAGTCATAGGAGGCTCCATCATGAGACACATGGACACCCCCCTCCCACCAAGCTGGATAAAGAGAGGGTTACAGTCAGTTGCCTGTTAGAGGCCAGGATTCACCAAATCAAGCAAGCACTTACGTCACTCAACTACAAGTACCAGAATGACTCAGTCTTAGTCCATGTGGGTGTGAATGACTAAGATGTTACTCCCTGGAATATATGTGAAGAGAGAAATGATGTACCTCTCTAAATTCATGTCTCAGGCGGGTATGAGCCTTGCACTGAGCAGCATTTTACCTTCACCAAGAATGATACCTCAGTACAAACAGAAAATAACTGACTTCAATAATTGGTTTAGCTACTGGTATCATTCCAAGAGATCCAGTATTTATCTATCTGGGAAGACTTGATCAACAGACCATGCTGCTTTGCCAGAGATGATCTGCATCTGTCGCTGGTAGACTTTTGAATACTGGCTAGGGCATTAGCCACCCCTACAGTGTCTTTTTTAGGCAGTGCCAAAATAACAGATCTACCAACATAACAAATTCTTCTAATGCCAAGCTGAAGGTACTACTGCTCAATGCTAGGAGTCTTAACAAGAAACTGCAATCCCTGGAAGCTCACCTCGACCAGGAAAATGCTGATCTCTGTGCAGTTACAGAGACATGGTTCAAGGCTGAAGGTAAAAATATAATGAAGAGGTGCTTTCATTTACATAGAAAAACAATCACACCTCAGACTGGTAAAGCAGGAGGACTCACTTAAGCTGCTCCATGTCCAGTTGACCTTATGAAAAATCCCCTACCATAGTATCACTACCTACAGGTCCCCAACCGTGAACCATGAAAACCACTCTGCATAGCTGAAGCTGCTAGAAGCACTTACCATTCAGCCAAATACACTACTCAAGGGTGATTTTTTTCTACTCCTACAAAAACTGGGAAACATACAAGACCACTGACATGTAAGCTCAGAGACTCCCAAACTTTGTCATTGCAAATGCTCTGGAACAAATTCAAATATCCCTGAAATAGTACTCACAAACATGGGGGAGCATTGCACCCCACAGGCTAATGTCCTCATTGGTAAGATGGAATCGTAAATAGGTCTCTTTTGAAATAAATGTAATCTAAAGAATTTTTCCAAGGCAAATTACCTTCTATAAAGTGGTAGCACAGGTAATGTTAAGGCTTCCCTAACCCTGAAAAGAAGAATACATAAATGCCTTGTACAACCACTTAAACAACTGCATAGAAATGGCAGTATCTGACTAACTAAACCTAGATCTAGCCTGAAAAGCAAGTCATCCTGGTGGGCACCTGGCATAAATAGACCAAATTACAGAAGGAAGAAATTCCTATCTCGATATAAGAGGGAGGGTGCACAACAGAAAAAAAAAATCCCTCATTAGTCTCAACAGACAAGTCAGAGAACTAGCCATGTCTTCAAAAGCTAAATATGACAATAAAATAGTCTCCTATGTAATGGATAACCACAAAGCATTTCTTACTTATGTCTGAAATTATAAGGGAAACACTCAACAATGTGCTGAATTGGCTGTAGATGACACTACCTATACTCAGAGAGAGGAAATAGAAAACCTGCTGGCCGATAAATTCAGCTCAGATTTCACCCTCTCATCTCCTCCAGTCACTCCCTATGAAATTCCCCCTATCATTCCTTTGCATGTTATCACAAAAAAAAAAAAAAAAAAAAAAAAAAGTTGTCACTGCACTTTTTTTTCAATGCCTGGCCTACAAGGCAGTATCTGACCCAGCCCTGTTGAAAATTATGCATATTCACAAAACTAGCTGCACGAGGGTTACCCTCTCTAAGGATCTAAACCTGATCTCTGACATGAATAAATCATGCTGGAGAGATAGATATGTCCCAGAAATTTCTCTTCCTCTGGAATAGGCTTCAGAATCATATGAAGCAGAGCCCCTCCCTGACCATCTTCAAGCGCAGTCTGTACCAATGGATGGGAAATCGGAAATTCACTCCTGGGGTGATGCTCACATCTCATGTGGACAGAGGCAATCTGTAATAAGAAAGAAGAGTGAAAACTTTGCAAAAGAAACACAGACAAGCTGATTTCAGAAAAGCATTCCACGTTGGTTTTGCTGAGTCTGTTTCTGAGGTAGCAAAAGTAGTAGAAGGAATCAGAAAAAAAAACAGCCTGGAATGCTTTTCTGAAATCAGCTTGTATGTGTTTCTTTTGCAAAGTTTTCACTATTCTTCCTTATTTTTCACTTTTTAGAGCGGCTCAATCAAAACCATTCTTTATTAAAAAATCTTTTTATTTTTTACTTTTTAGTTTTTAAGTAAAATATAACTAATTCTGTAATTATCTATACAGAATTATTGCTGTATTTAAAAATAAAAGAGTAGTTGAGGAATGTAGGTTTTAGGTAAAATATAAGAGTAGTTCTGTATTAATCTAGATTTATCAAGATTTATTAGAATCCTCCATGAATCTTTGTTGTAATCCCCATTCACCACTATGCGCTATCCAGGGTTCTGAAGTGCTGTGTACTGCATAATGATTGGTTCCCAGTGGATGTAGGGAGAACTGAATGATAGAGGAATGTAATAGAATCATAGATAGACAGAGAGACAGAGCCACAAAACCAGTTTCAATAAAACATTCTAATAATAAAAATAATAATAATAATTGTCAAAACTCGCTTGCTGACCCTTGTTTCTTTCCAATAGGGAGAGAAAATTGGGTAAAATCTTGGTAAAATTGGCTAGGCTTGTAAGGGCTCTTGAGATGTTAGCCTAGTAATCTCCTATAACCCTATGAACTAATAAATAGTTATTATTTTGAACTAGCTTGCCTAAGGACACTATTCTGTTAGATAGAACATATCTTCACTTAAAGATCAGTCTCTGTCTCTTCCTGTGTCCAATAGTTATAAAAGTACAGATACCATCTAAAGGAAATGTTATTATGATAGGAGACCAGAGGATATATCTAGAGTAATGCTATTCCTTACAAATAAGGATACAATTGGCTGCTTGAAAATGTGCAAGCAACTGAACTTATGATTTAAACTACTATACCCAGCAATGTTCAAATTTCTTTTCCCTGAAAGGTGGCACAATCTTTTTTCACCCAGGAGCAGCAGAGCAGGAGTTGAAGAAGTATGGCCAACTAGTGCAACATGAAGAATCATTGGATGTGAAGGGGAAAGAGTGAAGAGAAAACCATCAAAAGGTGAAAAGTCTGAGTGAGAGATGGTAAATAAAACCTTTTCCACTATATAAAAAGAAAATCATATTCAACTAAAATAGTACAGAAAACCACACCAGGGTAGTGACACCAGATAGCTGAGAAGCTAACAGAAGAAGAAGGTAAACAGGCAAAAGGCCTTGAAAAACATGATGGCCAGACACATACTGTTTGAGATATAAAGCTGTATAACATTTTCATTTGTCTCTCATACCTTTATATTTTTTTAAGATTGGTTAAGACTATGAATAATCCTCGTAGAAAAGTTTTATTATGTTAGGGCTTTCATTTGAATAAATTTCCAAACTTCCTCAGACATCTTTTGTGGTTGGTGCAGCAGTTTATATTAACATTCAAATAATCTATGTCATTGAATCAATCAACAAATTAATTAAGACTACAATCCATAAAGAATTAAAGGTATACATCCCAAATTAAATTTGTATTGCTACCTTATATGTTAATGGATGATATTTAAAACAAAATAAAGTCATTTCATATACTATATTTTGATTGCCTTACAATACATTAAAGACAACGTATATATAAAAACATATATTATATTGCCTTTTGTATGGTGGCAAGCAAATTTATGGAATACTGACAGGAGCAATGCAATCTCTCAACACTGGCAAATGTAAAAGTAACAGATTTGACTGTACCTGTTAATTTAGCTTGATATCTGTTAATTTCAAAAATATGTATTGTTATTTGATGTGGAAAATATATGCAATTTACTTTGATAAAATATTATAAAAGTTTTGAGAACCTTGAACTGTGAAGCATACTTTATGAGAGGACATGCAGGAGGGTACTGAAAAATAAATAGAGAAGTAAACAGGGAAATCTGGAAAAGATTTAAATTAGAGGTGCAATGGTAGTGAAACTCATCTGTGGGTGCAGTGGAGTTGCCAAGCTGTGAAGTGGGACTAAGGGTAAATGAATCACAAGGCAGCACAGCCTCAAAAGGTGGCAAAAGAAGTAATAAGAAAAATTTGTGGATTAAAATAGTCAGGTTGTTAGTATTAACTGCAAACCTGAAGCTGCATAAAAGTTTAGCAAGGGGACAGAATAATAACAAAAATAAAGTAATATATAATAAAAAGTGAAAAGTGCTGTTACCCAGACTTGGCAAAAACAAAGGATGAGAGTGTTAAGGGAATAAAGTAATGGCCATAAAATTGGTTACCCGGAATGCAAATGACCAAACAGATATGGGAAACATAGTGTCTGGGCACTGCAGAATATATATATATATATATATATATATATATATATATATATATATATATATATATAGAGTAATGCTAAAGGGGATTCACTTCAAACAATGGGAGCATGAAACATTTATCAAGAAGGGCTTCAGTAAATTACATTATGCAGTGGAATGGGAGGGAAGGGAAAAAAAAGAGATGTCACTTTGATAAGGAGGGAACTGCAAGTAACTACAGAAGACCAAAAAATTCATGATCAAGGCAGGTTTGTACCAGGGGTATACCCAGAAAATTCCATTTTGTACTCACAAACTCATTTTACTGCCTCCCAACCCACCCAGCATTTCAAACAAATGGACACATCTTTCAAAATTTTGCGTAGTGCTTCCCCCTTGCAGTTAATAAATATACATGTAATTTTCAGTAGTTCTCTTTAAAACTGTTAAAGAATATTGTTTTTAGATTTGCTATCCTCTCTGTACCTGGTAAAGACATTAATTTGGACGGCTGTAAAAATACTATGGCCTGAAGAAAGTTGCAATGTTTCTGAGTGATGCAAAGAAAATACTCTGTAGAGTACAAAGTCACCTGGATACACCTTTAATTTGTACTCAGGGATATCAGATGAATAACAGAATAACGCTGAGAAATGTATATGTCCCATGAAAAGTTAGAAAAGAAGACCACAAGGAATAATAAGGAAATCTAATCCAGACTAACACCACCACCATTACCCACCACACCTAGACTCTTAACCCAACTATACTACCGCCACTACTAACCACAGGCAGAAATAGCTAGTTGTCTTTACATGGTTTAACATCTTGTCTGGCATCTTTGTTACTAATATTATAAATGACAAGAAACTATATTAACTTGCAACATTTTCTGTATATACTATTGCTAATCAATATCTTGTTATTGTATTAAAGCCAACAACCTGTAATGTTGTTTACTATTGCTGCAACCTTGTATCTGTATCATGTACATGATGTGGAGCTTTTCTCCCCGGGCATCCACTGAAAAAGGACCTGCGTCCAGTTGGAATTTCTCGGTAAACAAATGTAAATAAATAAAATTAAGTGCTTTTTCAAGGTATGATGATATTGGATGGCAATTTGAATGTAATTACTACACAAAAGGGAGATAGTTCAAACGTTTCTTTAAGATATGTGGGTTGAAAGACACAGGAGAAACTCAATGAAGGGGATGGGAATACAGCCATTTTGTGGGATAATCAAGATGTCAGTCAGGGTTTGACAGGACAATGTGACAATAGAACATTGTTATCTAGTAAATAGCTAAACCAAGGCCTTATCTAATCACTCTCCAGTGATGGTGGAAGTAAGAGCCCCTGTAGTGAGAAAGAGCCATTGGCACTGCAGGTTAAATTTGGGAGGTGTTAGAAATAAAGACAGGAAGGAAAAGCTGATACGTTTGCTTGGGGTGGAGATAAATAAGATATTAAAAAAATGAGAATCAAGTAGTAGGGGCTTGGTACAAGGTCAAAATAGAAATAAAAAGAAGTCTAAGTGAAAAAAGAAACTGGAAAGAAGGGGATATGTTTCAAAGATATAAACTGGGGAGGGTAAAGGCCTTGCAAGGAAAATGAAGGTAAATGGCTAAGGCAAAAGGAAAAGAAAAGACAATAGCTGAGCAAGCTAGCGATAGCTTGGAATAGGCACCTAGAACAGCTCTTGAAAGGAAGCAAGGACTGAATAAACACAGGTATTTTACCAACACACCAGTACTACAGAAACCTTTAGCCTGTAAATTAAGGCAACAGCAGTTATTGAGAAATATAGGAAAAATAAAACATATGGGAACAGAACATATGTAAAGAGATCCAGACCACATAATGAGAACATTTAAAGAATATTATGAGAATTTATACAGGGTGTGAAAAGATGAGGGTGATTGGAGACCAATGGGGGATTCATAAAGTATGAGGTGTGCAGTATGTGTACACCTTCAGGTAACTTTTCTCAAGAAAAACAGCCCTAGCACAATTCCTTTTCAGCTTTTTCACTTAGAAAGGTTACACAAACTGTACACATAATGTACACTTTGTAGTAACCTTTATGAACTGCCCCCAAGATTATTTGTTTTGTATGTAATATCTGCTTATTGTCATTTACTCTGTCTATGTCATATCTTCATAGGTTCATAGGTTCATAAGAAGTTACCAGGCTAACAGCACTAGAACCCTTACAAAGCCTAGTCATATTTATCCTGAGTTGCCCCACTTGTCAGTGGCTAGGTGAGTGAAGTTTGCAGAGGTAAGGGTCTATGGTAATTAATACAGACTTCCTTCTGTCAAGAAGAGACATGAGCACCACCCCAGGAGTGAATTTGCAGTCATCTATCCATTGATCTAGGTTGCATTGAAATAGGGTCCAGGATGAGCTCTTTTCCACGAGAACTGGAAGCTTGTTTCAGAGAAGTGGCAGTCTCTGGGAGATGTATCTATCTCTACAGGATGACCTGCTCATGTCAGAGGCTAGGTCAAGATCCCTGCAGTGAGTGACCCTCCTGCAGTTTGATTTACAAATGTGTAACATTTCCATCAGGGCCAGGTCAGAGACTGTCCTGTAAGCCAGGCACAGGTCATCCCTTACCAACCTTTAGGAGACAGAAACAGCGACAGGGCTGTCAGTCTTTCTGCATAAGACTTGCTTTGTGTACCCTGCAATTTTGTGGTGATTAACCTCTGTGGTCTCTTCAATTGTTGTAGGTGTCTGGTAAGGTAGATGCTAAAGGGTGCATTGTACTCAATTATTGGTCTGATGTGGGATGAGTATAAAGGAATTGTAACACCCTAAGATCTGGAGCCAATGGCTTTACTTAGAAGATGTGCCACATAGAAGTATTTCTTTACTACTGTGGATACGTGTTGGTCAAAATTCAGATTGCTATCAACCTTAGTACCCAGATCACATACCATTGGGCCTTCACTTAGGGAGCTGCTATCTCTAATGTCATTAGCAGGAATGTCAGCTTTCCCAAAGGGAATAATAATCCATTTTTTTGCATTTAGCTTTAATCTGTGGCTTTGCAACAATCATTTGTTTGTGTTAACTCTGTCTGCAGTATATTAATATCACTGAGGGAATCGATGATTGCTCCCAATTTGCAATTCTCAGTGAACTTGTTCAGCCAGAACCTGTCCAAGTTTTCCTGATCTTCTAAGAAATAAACTCCAAACAGTAAGGGGCCCAACACAGAACCCTGTGGTACCCGACTGGTGACTGGTCTTTTGCTAGAGGTTAACTCACCCACTTTTACAGTATGTGTCCTGTCAGTGAGCCAGCTGGCTACCCATCTGGTAATGTAGAGGTTAATTCTTAATTGGCAGAGTTTCTCTATAATACCTGAGTAGGGGATTGTATCATATGCCTTGGCTAGGTCAAGATAGGTGGTATGCACTGTCTTTCACTTGTCCGCAGCCTTGGTGGCTTTCTTGAAGAAGTCAACCATGTTTAACAGGCATGGTCTACCTTTAACAAATCTGAACTTGGTTGGGTCCAGAGTTTGGAGATTACCTATATCCTTATTCATAAGGTCCATACTATTTCTGTCCATGGCCTTGTAGATGAGGCTAGTCAAGATTATGAGCCTATAATGCCCAGGGTCAATTGATGGTCCCCCTTTGTGTAGACAGATTACTGTTGCTGTCCTCCATTCTGCTGGAACATAGCCAGTTCTCAGGCTGTGGTTAAATAGGGATCCAAGTGGATCTGCCAGGTCATGTTTTAAGTTGTTTAAAAGGCAACCTGGGATGTTGTCTGGTCTCATTGATGCTGTATTTTTGGCCTTGAAGAATGCCAAGATGACCTGCTTCCTTGAGATAACAGGCTGAGGCATGGTGACAGGTATACTTTGGGGGATAACTGGAGGGGAGAGGGGGAGAAGTTTTCTCCAAATCTGTCAACTAGCAGTTGGGCCTCTGGCTGAGTATGGGTGGTGCCATCCACAGTCAGTTCAGCACATAGCTATGTATTCCCTTTTAGATTTTGGGCATAGTTAAAGAATGCCTTGTGATTACCCTTAGATAAGGAGGCTATTGTTGCTTCATAATTAGATTTGGAGGACTTGATAAGATCTCTAATTTGTGTGCGTGTTTTTTTTTTTTTTTTTTTTTTAAGATAGAGAGGAATTTCTTCTACTGCTTAACCAGCTCCCTCTTGTTCTTGGACATTAATTCTTTCTCTTGTTGTTTGGCCTGTTTATACTAGGGGTCCACCAGGCTAGTTTGTTTTTTCAGCAAGACCTGGTTTCATCTGGTCAGGTACTGGTGATTCTATAAAACTGCTTAAGTGGTTATACAGGGCATTGGTGTACACCTCTTCATAGGAGTTTGTGTTATCTGCATTTGAGGGGGCTCTGAAACTTTTTATATCATAACTTAGTAGGAGGTAATTTGTCTTAGAAACATTTTTAAGCATTTTTGAGCTTGATGGGGCATCTGGTCTTATTACTACATTGAACAAGACAGATTTATGGTCCAATCTTACCAGAGATGACTTCAGACGGGGGATGGGGGGGGTGCAATGCTCTCTCATGTTAGTGCGTACTATGTCAAAAACATTTGAGCCACTTGTGGGTGTGCTAACTAGCTGTTCTAGGGCATTTGCATTTACAGAGTCCATGAACCTCTGAACCACCATGTTTGTGATTGTGTATGTTTCCCAGTCAATGGCAGAATAATTATATCACCCATGAGTAAGGTGTTGGGCTATATGGCAAGTGAATCCAGTAAGTCCAGGTATGTGGTATGCATTTCCTGTTTTATGGTGAGGGGGGCCTATAGCCAGCTATGATGTGGTAGGTGGCTTTGCTTATAGTTAATTGGACATGGAGTAGCTCAAGAGAGTCATACTGTCTGACCAGTCTTGAGATGTACTTATCCTTAATAAAGATGGATACACCTCCTCCTCCTTTGGTTCTTTCATGCTCAGTTTGTTGTTTGAATCTATGGAAGGCGTTGTAGCTCTGCACAGCCAGGGTGCTTTCCTCACCTTTGAACCATGTCCCAGTGGCTACAGATGTCAATATCTTCCAACGTGAGGGGTGCTTCCAAAGATTTCAGTGACTTGTTTAGACTCCTAGCATTAAGCACCAGTACTCTGAGGTTATCTAGAGAGGATTTTGTCACTTTTAGAGGTTGGTTATTTTGACACTGCCTCAACAAGGCACAATAGGGGTGGCTAATGCCTTTGCCAGTATCCAAAAGCCTCTCTTGTATTTACACAGGGCTGAGACCACAGTAGGTCCATTGTTATCAGTGTTCTACCGTGGTTAGAAATTTAAAATAAATGAAATAAATTAGATGAATTCTTACAGGACATGGAGCTCATCAGGATAACAATGGAAGACCATGAAATGTTAATAAAACTATTCACTAAGCAAACCCTAGATGAACAGATGATAAAGCAAAAGGGAAAAGAGAACTCACAAGAGTGGGATGGTCATCTATTATGTGACATGATCATGGAAAAGAGCTGTACTATCTGATATTGAAAGAAGGAAGAGACCTTTTGAGTACTGGTTCCTATCATTCAGTTGCAGTGTTAAACCATGATTATACAGTAATTACCAGATTTCTGACCAATAGATTAGCAATGAAATTCCCTAGAATAGTGTATACGGACCAGCGCAGTGTTGTGAATGGATGACAAGCATTAGGCAGCATAATAAAAGCAAGCATAAAGAGGTGGAAAGGGAAAGGAAGACCCTTGTTATTGGAAATGGATGCCAACAAAGCATTAATAGGATATTGGATGTATTTATGGGAAGTATTATATAAAAATGGGTTTTCTAATGGAATTAAAATTGTTGGTGGAGGAAGCAGAATGACTTCAGAGGTCAGTATTGTTAGGGGCACCAGAGAGGTCAGTATTGTTAGGGGCACCAGGCAAGGCTGCCCACTATCCCCATTGTTATTTGTTCTTTGTCTGGAGCTTTTCTCCTGGGGGCCTCAGCTGAAAATTGGCTTTGTTCTAAGTCGGACTTTCCTGGTAAACAAATGATAAATAAATAAATTAATTAATTAATTTATTTATTTATCTGAAGTCTTTAGCACAAAAAAATATAATCAGAAATAAGTGGATGGAAAGGCATTGGGAGCAAAAAGAAACTAGCAAAGTTTTCTAATGCTATGCTAGCATATCTAGCAGACTGTGATAAGTATATACAGAAATTATTTGAAATGCTGAAGGAGATTGCAAAATTAATAGGGTACAAAGTGACTGAAGAGAAAACGTAGGCAATTTGTGTAAACTATGCCCCACCTTGAACTTAATACAGGAATGTCCTAACCTGTGGGGACAGTTAAGTATTTAGGAGTGTTGACTGTTAATCTGAGAACTCATTGAAAGAATCACTGGGATAAAGTGAAATAAAATACAAGAAGAGAGATAAGAAGATGGGTGGTGTTGAAAGATGAACTAGATCAAAGAATACAGTCAGTGAAAATGTTTGTAATGCCACCTATTCTTTATAGGTTCATAAGTTCATAGGTCGGTACTAGGCTATTGGCCCTAGGGCCTATATAAGCCTAGCCATAACAATTCCTTGGCTATTTCTTCCCACAGTATTTAATTCCCAGGACACCTGTCCAGCAGGTAACTGATGTGATCCCCAGGGTGAATTTCCCATCTCCCATCCAATCATCAAGGTTCCTTTTGAAAAGATCCAAAGAGGCGCTCTGCTTGACGTGTATGGGCAGTTTCTTCCAGAGTATGGGGAGTCTTTGGGTCAGGAACCTATCCCTCCAGCATGTTTTGTTCATTGTGATGACAAGGTTTAGATCCCTGGAGCGTGTGTCTCTGAGGGACTGGGATTTCTTTAAGTGTAGCATGTCCAACAGCTCTGGGTTTGACATGGCCTTGTATGTTAAGCAGAGATCGCCTCAGAGTAGATGATATGCGACAGAGTATAAGTGGAGTTTTTTTAGATGATCAGCATAGGGCATCTGCTTTATTCCTGTGATTCTTTTAGTGAGGTATTTCTGCGGCCTTTCCAGTTGTTGGAGATGTCTTGAGAGGTACCTTCCAAATGGGGCATTGTATTCTATAATGGGTCTAATGAGGGATGTGTACAGTGGGACAATGACCTCCTTTTTTATGGATGAAAAGCCCTTAGTGATGAGGTGTACCACATAGAAGGATTTGCTGACTGTTGTGGCGATATGGTTATCGAAGTTGAGACCACTGTCCACCTGTGTCCCTAAGTATCTTATCATACTTTCAGTGTTTAGTATACTGCCACCTATGTGGCAATTCACGGGTATATGTTTTTTCCCAAAGGGGATAACTATACATTTCTTGGCATTGAGCTTGATCCCATGGCTCTGGCACCAAACATCTGTTTCTGTAAGGCCCTTTTGTAGAATATCCACATCATTTGGGGATTCAATAATGGCTCCCAGTTTGCAATTATCTGTGAACTTTGTTAGCCTGAGTCCCTTAGTGTTGGCCTCTACTTCAGAGAAGTAGATGCCAAACAAGAGCAGTCCCAGGAGTAAACCCTGAGGTACTTCACTTGTCACTTGCCTGGAGCTGGATTTGGAGTCGGCTACTTTTACAGTGTGGGTTCTGTCAGCAAGCCAGTTGGCAACCCATCGAGTGATGTAGGGAATAATGCCCCGCTTAGTAAGTTTATCAATGATTCCAGAGTGGGGGATGGTGTCAAAGGCCTTGGCAAGGTGCAGATAGGCTGTGTGGACCACCCTACCCTTGTCCACGGCTCTGGAGACTGATTCGAAGAAGTCAGTCAGGTTCAGGAGACAAGATCGGCACTTCAAGACCCCAAATTGCTTGAGGTCTAGTGTTTGAAGGTTGCCAATGTCTTTGTTTATAAGTTCCATGATAATACATTCCATGGCCTTGCAGATCAGGCTCATCAGACTGATGGGGTGGTAGTTCCTGGGATCCAAGGCAGATCCCCTCTTGTGGAGTGGGATAACTGTAGCTGTGTGCCACACAGTGGGGGTGGAATGTGGATGTCAAGGGGGATTATCTTATGGTCAGACCTGACCAACGAGGGAGTGACCATAGGTGTGGAGCATCAATTTCCCATGTCTGTAATGACCAGGTCTAAGATATTGGAGCCCCTGGTGGGACTATGGATTAGTTAATCCAGGGCATTGGAATTTATGAATTCCAAGAACCGTTGGGCAAATGTGTTGGTACATGAGTAGTTTTCCCAGTTAATGGCAGGGTAGTTGAAATCACCCAGTGTTAGGGTTTTGGTTGTATCTTAACATTTTCCAGTATGTTTAGAAAGCTGTAGTGAGAATTTTGGGGCATGGTGGGGGCAGGGTGTAGGAAGCTACAATTTGGATTGCAGTCTTACCTAGTGTTATTGCACCTGGAGAATTTCAGACGCATCGTGTTGGGCAACTAGCCTGGTGTTGTGAATATCCTTGGTGAATATGGACACTCTTCCACCTTTAGTGTTTCGGTCCTGGTTTGGTGGTCAAAAAGTGTGGTTAGAGTTGTAGCCTGGTATTGCAGGGGTGCTCGCTGGAGCCTTGAACTAGGTCTCAGTTACTGCACAGATATCTATATTCTCCATTTTTAGGAGTGCCTCGAGAGAGTGCATGTTGAGGTTTAGACTTCTAGCATTGCATAGCATTACCTTCATATTTTGCATGCTTATACCTATTATGGTGGTGGTTTTGTCCTTTGAACTTTGCCTAAAAAAGGCACTATGGGGTGGCAAGAGCCTTAGCAAGTAACTTGAATGTTAGAGGCAACAGGTGCAGACCATCTCTGGCAAAGCATTGTGGTCTGTCAATCATGTCGTCCCAGGCAGACAGATACTGGATCCCCTTTGAATGACACCAGAAGCTTAGCCAATTGTTGAAGTCAATCATTTTGTCTTTATACTGTGGTATCATTCTGGGTGAAGGCAGGATGCTACTCAGTGCTAGGTTCATACCTGCCTGGGCCACATAATCCGAGAGCTCTTCCATGTCTCTTTTCATGTAGTCCAGGGAGATATGTCTCAAGTCATTCACTCCAACATGGATGATGACAGATTCATATTTATACTTGTTGTGGAGTGACTTGAGTGCATGTGTTATGTGGTGGATCCTGGCACATGACAGGCAGGTGACTGTAATTTTCTCCTTGTTCAGCCAGGTGAGTGGGTCATCAGTGTGCCTGACTATAGAGTCACCTATGACTAAAGTGTTGAGCACGTTGTCTTGCCTTAGGGGCTGTTGTTGGGTGACACACTGGTGTTGTGAGCTATGTGACACTTTGGTTGTGATTGGTGTTTGTTTCTGTTTCAGCTTCGAAGGTCCTTGTTGCTTGGGCAGGTTAATGTTAAGACCCGCCACATAGGTGGTTTTAGTGTTGCTATGTGTGGGTTTAGAAGGGCTATGTGTTGCTTGAGGTGTAGTGCAGGTGTTAACCTTCTCCTCTTGACTGTCTAGCACAATCTTGGGTGGAGAGAGCTTTGCTTCCAGTTTGGCTGTGTAAGTGCATCTCTCGCAGGTTGTAGTGTTGGGTGGTAGGAGGAGAGGGTTGTCTGTGTACATGAGGCAATTGCTGCATTGCCCCAGTATGCCGAGATTCACCAGGTGGACAGGAGAAATCACTGGAAGATGACCCTTGGACATGTCTGGTTTGGTGCATTTTTTTTTGTAAAGTACAGGAGCTCTTTTCCCTTACCTTAGGAAGGTACTTTGCAATTATAGGCTGTTTAGTGCCTACGATTATTTAGAATAAGAATTAATTTATGACCCAGGAAGTGAGTATTGGCTTCAATTTAAACTCATTAGGCTTACACAATGACAAACACAATTGTATTGATAGTTCACCTCTGTCTACTGTAGGTAAAAAAGACATTAATAGTTATTCATATAATATTTATTTGTTTATATTATAATAAATTTCATGCTTCTAAATATCTCAACAACCAAGTACACACACAGAATGGATTAGCTTCTTATGAAAGCTCTCAGTTGGATGAAAAAAATGTTGCTGACAATATGTGCATATCTTGAGTCAGAGCTGGATCATGGTCAGCTG
This sequence comes from Protopterus annectens, assembly GCF_019279795.1. Lineage (NCBI taxonomy): Eukaryota > Metazoa > Chordata > Ceratodontiformes > Protopteridae > Protopterus > Protopterus annectens. The sequence continues at coordinate 1,256,573,567 of NC_056726.1, forward strand.
GGGCCCTAAGCAAGATAATGGATCAGCCCCCCCACCCCACGGCAGGGCTCCTCCTCCCTGCAGCACCCCACCCAGCCATTCCAGTGTCCCATTACTTGGGTATTTCTCCCCCTTTACCATAAACATTGTTCAAGCCTATCAGTGTGCATAATATTTTCTTCTTTACTTCTACAATGATTAGAGATATTTAAAAATTCTAGTTCAGATTTTATAGCACAAACACTGATAGCCATTTGCTAAACAAGACAATAAAATCTCACAAGGAAAACAGGCCTAGCATGAACAGTAAGCTTCTCTGCCCTTGAAACTCACATTAATTGAAATGGCATTGAAACTTGCATTCAAAGAAAATGCATCTGGCCAGTGGCAGATTAAGTTTATCCTTGGACTGTTTTCAAACCATAGGCCTCTTGCAAATATTTCTTGGACCATGCTTACGCACTTGTGTTCTTAGATGCAACATCCTGATCGTATTAAATTATATTCCTTGTATATTACAGCACCACTTGTTAGAGTGTGTTTTAAATATGTAGGATTGAATTTTTTCCAGTAAGCAATGAAACAAAACGTATGAACCAATAAGGACAAAACTATCCATTATAGAACATTTCAACCACAAAAGGCCACTCAAACTTCTGTCATTATTTCTATCAATAGCAGTCAGTATCACAATCTCTGCAGAAGTACAAGTCATCTGAATAATTCCACATTAAAGACATGCATAACTAATGAATTGGTTGCCGCTGGCAAACAGCTTTACATTTCAGTGCTTCATGTGCAACTTCATTGCCTGCTGCCCTTGAAGAATAAACTGCCCTTGTTATATTTAAAAAAATGGTAAGCTTGTAATATTGCAATAGGGAATGTCTGTCAAATCTGCAACAGGTTCATAGTTACTAGACACTTTATCCAAAAAGCCTCTAAGAGGTTCATACTTACTAGACACCTCATCTAAAGGACACACTCAGGTATGCAGCACCACCATCACCCCTTAAAGGAGGCAATGCAATATCAGTGCTTCATGTGTATCGTGTGGGAGAAGAACCCACAGCCTTCTGCACCAAAGACACATCTGCTACATTTTATGCTACTCATGCTGCTTTTAAAATTTATAGCGCAAACACTGATCATGACCAATTGCTAAACAAAACAGTTAGACATTAACATGAGCAACAGTAAACTTCTCTTTCCTTGAAACTCAACATTCCTTGAACATCTCCAGAAAGTCAGCATTCTTTGAACATGTATAGAAGTGCAACAGTCTAAAAATGCATAGAAGCTCAACATTCTTTGAAAATGTATTGAAACTCAACAGTCCTTGCCAATGACAGTTTGGCATTTGGTGTAGAGGATTAAGGTCCTGTATTGAGGGGATAGGGTTTGAGACTGAATGAGTTCACCCAACCTGCCATCCCGAGCTGGGGCATTTCACACACACACACAAACACACACACACACACACACACACACACACACACACACACACACACACACACACACACACACACACACACAGACACACACACACACACACACACACACACACACACACACGAGCGCACGTGCGCTAAACTCCTATTTTATGAATGACCTGTTCTCTGCATTCATCCAATCATAACTCCAAAATCCATGCTCGAAACTCACAGTTTAAATGTACATGTGTTGTACTAAGGATGCATAAATGCATGGTTTGTATGTCCTTAAAGAAGAAATGTAAATTTCTGTTTCAGCCTTCTGGCCAGTGGGCCCCCCTCCCTGGTTAGTGGACCCCTCAAACCAGTGAGACATAGGCAATTGCCTTGTTTGCCTAAAGCTGGATTCAGCTCTGACTTGAGTGGTTGCTGAGATATTGCAAGTTGTTTACAGACTTAATAGTTAACATGTTCACGCTGACTTATAAAATTCAGTTTAAGACCTAGAACCTAAAGAATTCTGGCATTATAAAATAGTTTATGTTGAAGAGTTTGCCACTTACACTTTTTTATTAACTTGTATGGTTTCAGAGATATGAACTTTCATTTGGAATGTAAGGACAAAATTTGGTTGCATCTGAAAGCTTAGATTCTGCCCATTGGAAGTTTAAGTTCAAATTTCCAGAGCTCCATTGGAGGGAATGAGTTAAAATAACTATATTGAAATATATTTTGGGGGGTAAGAGACCAAGAGTGGAGTGGAATATTTTGACTTTGCCAGCACATGAGGGAGAAATAACTAGCCTTCGATAAGGGTCTATATTAGATCACCGAATGCTTAGGTTAGCGAACGGTGATTAATCAACCCCATGTAAATGAAAGCTTAAAAAACCGAACTGTCAGAACAGCGTTTTTTTTTTCAAGGGAAAAAAAATCGCTGTTCCAAAAAAAAAAAAAAAACACTTTAATACATGTTATTAAGTGGGGGGCTTTGCCCCACACACCCCCCTACTTAAATATACCAACTCTGAGACCACACTACATTGCCGAAAATGGCAAACTACAGAAGCGGTCAAGTGAATTATTTCCCAGGGAAAGAATTTGCTTACATGCCGCTTCGATATTTGCCGTTCTGGCATTTACAGCTCGACCAAGTCACACTCGCTAACCTGTGTCTTCGGTCAGCTGATAGGAACCCTTCGATAAGACACCCCTAAGGGTTGACCTAGTAGTCAGGGATCTGGGAACATATGTACACAGTAATGTGACCTTTGACCAACATGCGGCCAAGGTAGAAAGAAAATCATTCTGTCGCCCAACTTATAAGTAAGAGAAGTCAATGTACCACTTTATTCGGCCCTTATCAGTCCCATCATTGAGTATAATATCCCCTCTGGCATGCACTTGACCAAACATATGCAATAGTTGCACAACCCACAAAGGTTCCTTAACAAGAGAATTCAGGGTATAAACACATTGTCCTATTTGGATTCTCTTGAAGTCCTGTCTCTGTACTCTGTCTGCTACAGGTTACTGACAGATGATCTATGCCTGGCATAGAAGGCATCCTCAGATCCAGCTCTGATGGACCTTTGTACATCCACAAAACAAACAGCATCAGAACCACTAGATCCAAGGATTTAAAGTTTGTTTGTGAGTTAAATAAGATATGTTGTTGAGACAGATATGTGTCTCAGAGGATCCTCATGCTCTGGTGGCTGTTAGTCTAGGATATACCTATGAACCTTTGAATAGCAGTTCTAGACTTGGAGGTAAATTGCAAGGCAGCACAAGCAAGGCCAATGTATTAATATTACAAGCACAGCAAAAGCTACTGCTCTAAATGGGAAATCATGATGTTAGGCCTAGAAGAAACAGGCCAAACTGTGGAGAGGATAAATCTGTGGTGAAAGGAATTAGTCGATAGAAAAAAAAATCTCTAGTCCTCATCTATAAAAGGGTAGCAAATAATAATAAAGAAACCAGTTGAATTATGGCCAATTGGGCTGGAAATAAACTAGTTTTGATTAAATATTTCATTGAGCAATAAATGGTGGGGAAAAGGTAAAGAATACTGCAAGGTTCTAGAACAATATCAACGGGAAAGAAGGGGCTGGATGAGATTTAGGGGACCGCTAAAAAGTTGGAAAAGTATGATACTGAAGTGGTAAGAAAGGGAAAGAAGATGCCAGAAATAATTCAGCTACTCATACAAGCTGAAACTGGGGAAGCAAGCAACACTAGGTTAGTAAGTGGACTTCATCTGGACCTGCTGAAGAGAGGAATGTGCAGTACCAAGAAAAGTGGTAAAAATGAGGAAATTCAAAATACTTTGGTGGAAATGCCTGCATAAATATCTTCATACCCAAGGTAGGCTCAATAAAATGACCCTAGCACTCAGTAGGGGTGCTACAGATGTAAGCATGCTTAAACAGGTGAGTGTCAGCACAGTTTCTGGAAGTGTAGTAAGTCAAATAGAGACTTAAAGAGGTTGTTGGGAAGAGAATGGCATCTATGAGAGCGGGTCTTTTATCTGAGATTGGCTAGAGCATTTACAGACACTACAGCAGGTCAAAGCTTTAATAGCTTTACTACTGATAGTAGCCAAAAAACAATGACAAAAAAGTGGAAGACAGAATAGGAACCAGCTGTGAAAAAAGGTGATAGGATGAATGAACGACTTTAAAGATTTGGAGAGGAAGTCACTTATAGAGATAAAAAGTAGGATACACAAAAAAGTGAAAAAATGGAAACTAATAGCTGGTTAAAGAGGGAAACAGTTATGAGGAAAATGAGTTTTGGAAAGTAGAGAGATGAGAATAATACATAGGTTCATAGGTTCATACTAGGCTATCTGCCCTAGGGCAATTATAGGCCTAGCCCGATTCTGTATGGCTTACGCCACCCCTTGATTTGAGTATACTGTGCCCTTTTTAAGGTTTAGTTTACTGTGCCTCTGTCTAATAGTGACACGGGAGTAATCCCTGAGACAAACCTACGATCCCCCATCCACCTATCGAGATTCTTCTTGAAGAGATTCAGTGAGGTGCTCTGCCTCACATGAAGTGGAATTCTATTCCAGAGCGAATGGAGCCTCTGGGTTATGAACCTGTCCCTCCAGCAAGTTCTATTTATTTCTGTGCTGAGGTTCAAGTCCCTCGAGCGTGTGGCTCTAAGGGATTTAGATTTACTGAGGTGGAGCATGTCCATTAATTCTGGATTTGACATAGCTTTGTATGTCAGGCATAGATCGCCTCGAAGTAGGCGGTATGCAACTGAGTAGAGCTGGAGTTTTTTTAACCGCGCAGCATATGGCATCTGTTTGAGACCCTTGATCCTCTTGGTGAGATACTTTTGGGGTCTCTCTAATTGCTGCAGGTGTCGGGTAAGGTACATCCCAAAAGGGACATTGTATTCTATGATGGGCCTGATGAGGGATGAATAAAGGGGCACAATTACCTCTCTTGATCTAGATGTGAAACCCTTCGCGATGAGGTGGGCTATGTAGAAGGTCTTTCTAACCACTTTGGCAATGTGGTTTGCAAAGGAGAGATTGCTATCAACTTGGGTCCCCAGGTCCCTAATAACTTTCTCTGTACTTAATGGGTTTCTGCCTATGTGGTAATTTGTGGGCACATTGTTTTTGCCAAAGGGTATGACTATACATTTTTTGGCATTTAGCTTTAAACCATGGCGCTGGCGCCAGTTATCTGTCTCTGTGAGACCTTTTTGAAGGATGTTTGTGTCAGCTGGAGAGTCGATTATGGCGCCCAGTTTGCAGTCGTCTGCAAACTTGGTGAGCCATAGTCCTTCCACGTTTGCCTGTACCTCGAAAAGTATATACCGAACAAGAGTGGTCCCAGGACAGAACCCTGTGGGACGCCACTTGTGACCGGTTTCAAGTCTAACATGGCTCCAGCAACTCTCACTCTGTGGGTTCTGTCTTTGAGCCAGTTTGCGACCCATCTTGTGACATAGGGATTTATATTTAAGCTGGATAGCTTATCTATGATGCCCGAGTGGGGTATTGTGTCAAATGCCTTTGCAAGGTCCAGATAGGCTGTGTGGACTACCTTCCCTTCATCTATGGCTTTGGTGACTGTTTTGAAGAAGTCAACCAGGTTCAAAAGGCAGGATCTGCCCTTGACAAAGCCGAACTGGGTAGGATCTAGTGTCTGTAGGTCCCCAATGTCTTTGTTTATGAGCTCCATGATGATCCTCTCCATAGCCTTGCAGACTAAGCTAGTCAGGCTTATGGGGTGATAGTTTCCAGGGTCCGTAGAGGCTCCACCTTTGTGGAGTGGGACCACGGTTGCTGTACGCCATTCTGTGGGCACATATCCTGTAGTGAGGCTGAGATTGTATAGCTGTTTTATTTGAGGGATTAGTTCCTCTTGGAGTTCATGTATGATGCAGCCTGGGATGCCATCTGGTCCCATGGAAGCAGTGTTTTTTGCTTTGGAGAGGGCAGCCTTCACTTGAGCATCAGAGATGTTTGGGAGGCAGCCCTCTGCCGGGATAGATACTTGCTCTTTGGGGAGATTGCACTGAACCTGTCTGCCAGGATATTGGCGATGTCTGTGGGTTCAGTGTATTTTTTGTCATTTAGAATCAACTCAGAACAAGTCTGGGAGTTGCATCCCAGGTTCCTAACATAACTGAAAAAGCCTTATGATTGTCTTTGGTGTCCTGTGCAATTTTTCTCTCAAAGCTGGCCTTGGAGGATTTTATGAGGGATCGTAATTTTTTGCTAGTACTGATCAGAGATGCCTTCCCTATTAGGGATTTTGCTCTATCATGTAGTAGCTTCCTCCTTCTGTTGTACAGTTTATTTATGGCAGGGGTCCAACAGACTGGACGCCTGCCTTTGGATGATTGGGTCTTGGTTTTGTTTGGGATAGCATGATCCATGCATTCCTGGAGATGTCCGTGAGAATGCATTTATATAGGATTCTGCAGTTTGGGCCGTAGTTTCCACTGGCCCTGGGGCCTTGAAGGATTCCACTTCGGTTTTGAGAAGTGAAAAGTTTGCTTTTGAGAAGTTTTTCACTGTGGTTTTCTGGGCTGGGGTGGGGTCGGATGTGGACATCCAGTGAAATTAATTTATGGTCTGATCTTACCAATGAGGGATATACTTCTGGTGTGGAGCATAGAGTCCCCATGTTGGTAATGATCAGGTCTAGTATGTTGTCCCCTCTTGTGGGAGTGGTGACTAGTTGTTCCATAGCATTTGAGTTTATAATTTCCAGGAACCTTTGGGCTAAGGTGCTGGGGCTTGAGTAATGCTCCCAGTCAATGTTTGGGTAGTTGAAGTCACCCAATATAATGGTGTTCGGAGAGAGCTTCATTTTCTCCAATGTTTTCAGGAAAGCCGAGTGGGATTCCTGACTTTGAGAGGGTGGTCTGTAGGATGCTATAAACTGAAAAGCAGTCTTGCCCACTGTTAGTTGCACATGGATGGTCTCCGATACTTCGTGCAATGCCACTAACCTGGAGGTGTGGATATCCTTGATAAATATGGAAACTCCCCTCCTTTGTGGTTCGGTCTGGGTTTTGGGGTCGAAAAGCATGATATGAGGTATAGCCTGGTAGTGCTGGGGTGCTCTCTGGAGCCTTGAACCAGGTTTCTTTCACTGCACAGATATCGATGTTCTCCATACTGAGGAGAGCTTCGACTGCATGCATCTTGAGGTTAAGACTTCTGGCGTTAAGCAGCATTACCCTTAGTTTCTTGTTCCTTGTGCTGTCTATGGGGGTGGGTTTGACTTTTGAGCCTTGCCTAAAAAAGGCACTATGGGGGTGGCAAGAGCCTTTGCCAATATCCGAAAGCCCATGGTGACTGGTGCAAGCTGTCCCTAGCGAAGCAACGTGGCTTGTCGAGCATGTCATCCCAGGCTGACAGACACTGGATCCCCTTTGAATGACACCAAAATTTTAGCCAATTGTTAAAATCGATCATTTTGTCTTTGTACTGTAGCATCATTCCAGGTGAGGGTAAGATGCTGCTCAAGGTCAGGGTCATACCAGCCTGGGCTACATGATCAGAGAGCTCCTCTATGTCTCTTTTCATGTAGTCCAAGGAGGTATGTCTCAGGTCATTCACACCAGCATGTACAATGACTGAGTCATATTTGTATTTGCTTTGGAGTGACCTGAGTGCTTGCGTTATGTGGCGGATCCTAGCACCCGACAGGCAGCTCACTGTGACCTTCTCTTTATTCAGCCTGGTGAGCGGGACATCAGTGTGTCTGACAATAGAGTCACCTATTACAAGAGTATCAGGTGTGTTATTCAGCCTTAAGGGCTATGGCTGCTTGGCACACTGACTTTGTGGGCTATGTGTTGTGCGTGTTTTGTTTTGAGGTAGCGTTTGCTTGGAAGTCTGCTTTGGAAGTCTCTGTTGCTTAGGTAGATTTTTATTTAGAGCCTCTGAGTATGTTTTTGTGTATTTATGTGTTTGGTTTGCTGATGTGGTGGGACTATGTGATACTGGAATTGTATTGTGTGAGGTTACCTTCTCCTCCTGACTGGTTACACCAGTTTTGAGATGAAAGAGCTCAGCCTCCAGTTTGGCTAAATAGTTGCATCTCTCACACATATTTGAACGTGTTTGGAGGAGGCGAGGGTTGTCTGTGTACATGAGACAGTTGTAACATTGCCTCAAAATTCCCAGATTCACCAGCTGGACTGGAGAGGAAACCATTGACTGACCATTGGACATGCTAGAGTAATATAGGGAAACTGAATTTAAGACGGACCAACAGAGGACAGGGTAATCGTAGAGAGTATAAGAGTAAGTACTGCTTATGGTTTAATAGTGCTAACTTGTAGGATTACTTAATTGGACCAGTGAAGGGCCTTAGAATGAGAATATGGTGTTTAAATTGAGAGATAGAGCAGTTCTAAGGGAAAAAGTGAAGAGCAGACTTTGTGGAGCCAGTAATAATTTAAACCCAATTAGGCGGCGCTGCCCGCTGTTGCGCTATGCACAAAAACGCACAAAACCATGCAAAAGAGGGTTTTAAGAGAGGAAGATGAAGGAGTTAGGAATTGACCCAAAATGGCCAATAAAACTACAGTTTCAAGTCAGTAACCACTCCCACAGGGGCAGGCAGGCTGCTCAATGTTTTTCACTGCCACTGATCAACAGAGAGACTTCCCTTTAGCCCAAGCAAAAAATGGCCTCCAAGAAACTTACAAACAGTTCAAGAACAGCAAGCCTGTAACTGAACTTTTTTAAATCTCAGAAAAGTGGGAAAAAAGCAAGATTTTTTTGTTTTTGTTTTTTCAGAGATAGCAGAGGTTCACAAGTATCAACAAGTTATAACAGTGCAGTAAATGACCCCACACAAGAGTGCTAGGCCAAAGACAGATAAAATGCAAGTTTTGAGTAAAAACGATTTTAAAAATAAGTGCAAACAGGAAATTCAGTAAACAGCTCTAGGTTGTGCTCTAAATACAGTTACTAATGCAGAAATCAAGTTTAACAAGCCAGAAAATGCTCAAAATAGGCGGCTATGCAGAAAAACTTAGCAAATAAACAGAGGAAAAATACTTAAAATCTCAAAAGTGGCTCCTTTCTTCTCTCAGCGTTTTCTCCTCTTGGTGGGTGCTTCACCAACAGCCAACAAGCCTGAAAAGACACCAAAACCACGAGGCAACCAGGTTTTAAGAGAGGAAGATGAAGGAGTTAGGAATTGACCCAAAATGGCCAATAAAACTACAGTTTCAAGTCAGTAACCACTCCCACAGGGGCAGGCAGGCTGCTCAATGTTTTTCACTGCCACTGATCAACAGAGAGACTTCCCTTTAGCCCAAGCAAAAAATGGCCTCCAAAAAACTCACAAACAGTTCAAGAACAGCAAGCCTGTAACTGAACTTTTTTAAATCTCAGAAAAGTGGGAAAAAAGCAATATTTTTTTGTTTTTTTGTTTTTTTGTTTTTTTCAGAGATAGCAGAGGTTCACAGAAATAAAGGAATGCAAGGAGGTCATTATCTAAAACCAAGAAATGAAGAGGGAGATATGAGTGAAGCAGTACAAAACCAGAGATGGGCAATAACAGGAAACGGTTGCCAGTCAGGAAGGTGAAATTGTTGTATATTAAAAATACATAGAGAGGATTGTCTGTAAAACAGGAGCAATTATATATATAATCCCAGAATCTGGGTTATTCCTGTTATATAACTGGCAAAAACTCATAGCAAATAGTAAGCAACTTGATCAAAAATGATGGGGCCATCCATCTGGGAATAAATATGGTGTGCTAGCCAAATGGACTGCACCTTATATGTAATGTTGTGATTTGTTAATAAAGCAGTTTCAACGGTGACCATTTTGATGTGAGGAATCATCAAAAATTAGTTAAATTTCTATTGATCTGAAGTAGGCCTCAAGTCAGCCTCTTTCCTGGGGGCTGCAAATAGTCTTGAATAAAATCATTTCCCCAGTAGGTGTAGAGGCAGATCAGAAACAGAAGAAGGCATAAAATGGTCTAATTGCCAGACACCAGAGGAATACCTGAGAGGTTTGGTATTCCAGTGAAGCATGTAAGCTCTTTTTATGATGGTTAACAACCAGGAATCTGAAATGACTGTTTCAAATAATGGGAGACAACAAGAAAGTTTGTAAGTAATTTTGGGAGAAAAGAATTTTAGACCAGTGTGGAGAATGGAGGTGGAAAGGCATTGTTGGGGTTGATCATGATTGTTGTTGGGGCCTTGATATTACTTTGTTTATATTTATAGTCCCTTGATTTAACAAAACCGAATTGAAATGCATAACTAATGAATTGGTTGCCGCTGGCAAACAGCGTTACATTTCAGTGCTTCATGTGCAACTTCATTGCCTGCTGCCCTTGAAGAATAAACTGCCCTTGTTATATTTAAAAAAATGGTAAGCTTGTAATATTGCAATAGGGAATGTCTGTCAAATCTGCAACAGGTTCATAGTTACTAGACACTTTATCCAAAAAGCCTCTAAGAGGTTCATACTTACTAGACACCTCATCTAAAGGACACACTCAGGTATGCAGCACCACCATCACCCCTTAAAGGAGGCAATGCAATATCAGTGCTTCATGTGTATCATGTGGGAGAAGAACCCACAGCCTTCTGCACCAAAGACACATCTGCTACATTTTATGCTACTCATGCTGCTTTTAAAATTTATAGCACAAACACTGATCATGACCAGTTGCTAAACAAAACAGTTAGACATTAACATGAGCAACAGTAAACTTCTCTTTCCTTGAAACTCAACATTCCTTGAACATCTCCAGAAAGTCAGCATTCTTTGAACATGTATAGAAGTGCAACAGTCTAAAGATGCATAGAAGCTCAACATTCTTTGAAAATATATTGAAACTCAACAATCCTTGCCAATGACAGTTTGGCATTTGGTGTAGAGGATTAAGGTCCTGTATTGAGGGGATAGGGTTTGAGACTGAATGAGTTCACCCAACCTGCCATCCCGAACTGGGGCATTTCACACACACAAACACACACACACACACACGCACACACACAGACACACACACACACACACACACACACACGAGCGCGCGTGCGCTAAACTCCTATTTTATGAATGACCTGTTCTCTGCATTCATCCAATCATAACTCCAAAATCCATGCTCGAAACTCACAGTTTAAATGTACATGTGTTGTACTAAGGATGCATAAATGCATGGTTTGTATGTCCTTAAAGAAGAAATGCAAATTTCTGTTTCAGCCTTCTGGCCAGTGGGCCCCCCTCCCTGGTTAGTGGACCCCTCAAACCAGTGAGACATAGGCAATTGCCTTGTTTGCCTAAAGCTGGATTCAGCTCTGACTTGAGTGGTTGCTGAGATATTGCAAGTTGTTTACAGACTTAATAGTTAACATGTTCACGCTGACTTATAAAATTCAGTTTAAGACCTAGAACCTAAAGAATTCTGGCATTATAAAATAGCTTATGTTGAAGAGTTTGCCACTTACACTTTTTTATTAACTTGTATGGTTTCAGAGATATGAACTTTCATTTGTAATGTAAGGACAAAATTTGGTTGCATCTGAAAGCTTAGATTCTGCCCATTGGAAGTTAAAGTTCAAATTTCCAGAGCTCCATTGGAGGGAATGAGTTAAAATAACTATATTGAAATATATTTTGGGGGGTAAGAGACCAAGAGTGGAGTGGAATATTTTGACTTTGCCAGCACATGAGGGAGAAATAACTAGCCTTCGATAAGGGTCTATATTAGATCACCGAATGCTTAGGTTAGCGAGCGGTGATTAATCAACCCCATGTAAATGAAAGCTTAAAAAACCGAACTGTCAGAACAGCGTTTTTTTTTCCAAGGGAAAAAAAATCGCTGTTCCAAAAAAAAAAAAAAAAAAACACTTTAATACATGTTATTAAGTGGGGGGCTTTGCCCCACACACCCCCCTACTTAAATATACCAACTCTGAGACCACACTACATTGCCGAAAATGGCAAACTACAGAAGCGGTCAAGTGAATTCTTTCCCAGGGAAAGAATTTGCTTACATGCCGCTTCGATATTTGCCGTTCTGGCATTTACAGCTCGACCAAGTCGCACTCGCTAACCTGTGTCTTCGGTCAGCTGATAGGAACCCTTCGATAAGACACCCCTAAGGGTTGACCTAGTAGTCAGGGATCTGGGAACATATGTACACAGTAATGTGACCTTTGACCAACATGCGGCCAAGGTTGAAAGAAAATCATTCTGTCGCCCAACTTATAAGTAAGAGAAGTCAATGTACCACTTTATTCGGCCCTTATCAGTCCCATCATTGAGTATAATGTCCCCTCTGGCATGCACTTGACCAAACATATGCAATAGTTGCACAACCCACAAAGGTTCCTTAACAGGAGAATTCAGGGTATAAACACATTGTCCTATTTGGATTCCCTTGAAGTCCTGTCTCTGTACTCTGTCTGCTACAGGTTACTGACAGATGATCTATGCCTGGCATAGAAGGCATCCTCAGATCCAGCTCTGATGGACCTTTGTACATCCACAAAACAAACAGCATCAGAACCACTAGATCCAAGGATTTAAAGTTTGTTTGTGAGTTAAATAAGATATGTTGTTGAGACAGATATGTGTCTCAGAGGATCCTCATGCTCTGGTGGCTGTTAGTCTAGTATATACCTATGAACCTTTGAATAGCAGTTCTAGACTTGGAGGTAAATTGCGAGGCAGCACAAGCAAGGCCAATGTATTAATATTACAAGCACAGCAAAAGCTACTGCTCTAAATGGGAAATCATGATGTTAGGCCTAGAAGAAACAGGCCAAACTGTGGAGAGGATAAATCTGTGGTGAAAGGAATTAGTTGATAGAAAAAAAAATCTCTAGTCCTTATCTATAAAAGGGTAGCAAATAATAATAAAGAAACCAGTTGAATTATGGCCGATTGGGCTGGAAATAAACTAGTTTTGATTAAATATTTCATTGAGCAATAAATGGTGGAGAAAAGGTAAAGAATACTGCAAGGTTCTAGAACAATATCAACGGGAAAGAAGGGGCTTGATGAGATTTAGGGGACCGCTAAAAAGTTGGAAAAGTATGATACTGAAGTGGTAAGAAAGGGAAAGAAGATGCCAGAAATAATTCAGCTTCTCATACAAGCTGAAACTGGGGAAGCAAGCAACACTAGGTTAGTAAGTGGACTTCATCTGGACCTGCTGAAGAGAGGAATGTGCAGTACCAAGAAAAGTGGTAAAAATGAGGAAATTCAAAATACTTTGGTGGAAATGCCTGCATAAATATCTTCGTACCCAAGGTAGGCTCAATAAAATGACCCCAGCACTCAGTAGGGGTGCTACAGATGTAAGCATGCTTAAACAGGTGAGTGCCAGCACATTTTCTGGAAGTGTAATAAGTCAAATAGAGACTTAAAGAGGTTATTGGGAAGAGAATGGCATCTATGAGAGCGGGTCTTTTATCTGAGATTGGCTAGAGCATTTACAGACACTACAGCAGGTCAAACCTTTAATAGCTTTACTACTGATAGTAGCCAAAAAACAATGACAAAAAAGTGGAAGACAGAATAGGAACCAGCTGTGAAAAAGGTGATAGGATGAATGAACAAATGTAAAGATTTGGAGAGGAAGTCACTTATAGAGGTAAAAAGTAGGATACACAAAAAAGTGAAAAAATGGAAACTAATAGCTGGCTAAAGAGGGAAACAGTTATGAGGAAAATTAGTTTTGGAAAGTAGAGAGATGAGAATAATACAGAAGTAAAGGAATGCAAGGAGGTCATTATCTAAAACCAAGAAATGAAGAGGGAGATATGAGTGAAGCAGTACAAAACCAGAGATGGGCAATAACAGGAAAAGGTTGCCAGTCAGGAAGGGGGAATTGTTGTATATTAAAAATACATAGAGAGTATTGTCTGTAAAACAGGAGCAATTATATATATAATCCCAGAATCTGGGTTATTCCTGTTATATAACTGGCAAAAACTCATAGCAAATAGTAAGCAACTTGATCAAAAATGATGGGGCCATCCATCTGGGAATAAATATGGTGTGCTAGCCAAATGAACTGCACCTTATATGTAATGTGATTTGTTAATAAAGCAGTTTCAACGGTGACCATTTTGATGTGAGGAATCATCAAAAATTAGTTAAATTTCTATTGATCTGAAGTAGGCCTCAAGTCAGCCTCTTTCCTGGGGGCTGCAAATAGTCTTGAATAAAATCATTTCCCCAGTAGGTGTAGAGGCAGATCAGAAACAGAAGAAGGCATAACATTATCTAATTGCCAGACACCAGAGGAATACCTGAGAGGTTTCGAATTCCAGTGAAGCATGTAAGCTCTTTTTATGATGGTTAACAACCAGGAATCTGAAATGACTGTTTCAAATAATGGGAGACAACAAGAAAGTTTGTAAGTAATTTTGGGAGAAAAGAAGTTTAGACCAGTGTGGAGAATGGAGGTGGAAAGGCATTGTTGGGGCTGATCATGATTGTTGTTGGGGCCTTGATATTACTTTGTTTATATTTATAGTCCCTTGATTTAGATTATTTTCTAAAGAAAGGACCTGGTTTTTGCAGAGTAGTTTATGTCTTATCTCTAGGTACTGGATAAAGAAAGCATTCGCTGCATGCATCTCTTTAACTCTTTTTTCTTGAAGATTTCAGATGTGGGATTGACAAACATCAAATCTTTATCATAGGTTAGTACTAGGCTAACTGCCCTTACAGGCCATATTAAGCTTGGCCAATTACCTCATGGGAGAATCAAACCTTGCACCTTGTGCTTTCAAGGTAAACACCTTAACCGCTGTGCCATCCTCCCACCATCATGTTTACTCAGTAGTCTTCATGTCTTCTGGTGCAGGGTGGAGCCTTAACCTAGCATGTCTGCAGATGACATAGCTAGAGGCAGCTCCTCTATGTAACATATCAGTGGCATCATATCCACATTCTAGAATCTCAAACCTTTTGACCCATATTGACTAACATATCTAAAATTAATTTAATCATATGTGTCTGACAATGTATAGCCTTAAAAGACAGGGAAGCAGGAGTATATAGTTACTTATCTAACCTAAGGACTCTGATTCCCCTATTATTTGTAAGATTATTATGAGGAGAAACCACTTTTTCTCTGTTCTCCATGCCCACATGCCTCCATTCCCCCATACATAAGAGTAAGGTCAGCAGAATGGTTGTTATACAAGTATTTATATGAATCCTTCATCCTGTAAAATCTGGCCTTTTGGAGCTGGTCTGGATGCTGTGAATCTGAGATAGAAAAAGCTGCTAGGAATGCATCTTCTAAAGTTTCAAGCACATAGGTAATAGCCACAGGTTTCAGTACATCCGTATGGATATGGTCAAAATATATTTTGTTTGTCAAAAATGTTTCTTCCTTCCTACTTGAATTTTTTTTTTTCAAATTAGAAATTGTGTCATCAAAAGAAATATTCTCATTTGGAGAGTCAGAGGAAACAGAATCTACCACATCTGACTTGTCAGACATAGAGGTAGAAGGCATCTGGAAGGCATAATCTAAGCCTTCTTCATCAGAGTGATTTTCTTCTAAAGAAGAATCCCTGTTTTACTTTGCTATAAAGAGAAGGCGTAGTAAATTGTTCTGGCTGTATGGCTTGAAAAACCTTCAATAGCTTTTAGGCTAAAGCAAACCAGTCTTCTTGAGAGATTTTGAGAAATACGTTTCTCGGAAGAAACTTGTCATGGAGCAGAAGGAGGCGACTTATTGTTTGTCTTCTGCTACCTTTTTCATGGGATATCCTTCTGATGCTTTGGTGTTGAGTAGGACTTCAATTGCACAATCTTTAATTTCCTCTCTGATGATACCATGATCAACATCCTCTTTATCTTCTGTTATAATGAGTCTCAGTTGGAACACATCTTTGAATATTTGACAAAAGAAGATTTAGGAGAATGGTCGGTAGCAAGAAATGTGCCTTTATCCCTGGTCACAATAGACTACAAAGGGGAAATGCTAGAGAGCTACAGAGATACTAACAGTTGGTTTGTGGGCTCTGAAAATGCCTCACTGGGTTCTGATTTCTCTGACGAAGAAGAGGAAATGGAGGTCTTATCTGAATCATCCACTTCTTTTGGTGGCTTTTCCCTTTGCTTCTTTATTAGCTGGGATGGGGTGGGGGGTTCCAAACGTTGTAGCTGAAGATGAAAAAGTGGATTACATATTTGCATGCTCCAATAAGAACATTCTCTTTTTTCAAGATGATGACCGAAGGTTGTAAGGTGACTTCTTAAAGTTTCAGAAGCAAAATCTTGACAAACTTGACAGGGCTAAATGTTAGCCCCCTTTTAAAATGTTGGCAGTGATAATGTGGAGTGTTGAGAAGACAGAAAAAAAACCCTGCAAACCCAGGAAAAGAGTGAATCTCAATGATCACCTTCCTGCTTTAAACTTCTTACAAGATCCCCACACTCCTGAACTTATATGTATGTATATATATATATATATATATATATATATATATATATATATATATATATATATATATAGCAACTCCAATATCACCATACCAAAGAAAAAGGAATATTCTGTAAAATGTCCATCTCAGACTTAGTATAAGTACTGTAATTCCATTTTTCAGCCATTCAGACTCCGTGTTTCAGGACTCGCTCTAAAAAGTCCCATTTCAAACAGTTACCTTTAACTTGAAGACTTACAAACAAAATACTTGTTTTCCTTTGTAGTTGTTACAATAAAAGTTAATTGTTATTGATGGTCTACTGAGTCCCGTTGCACATTTTAATAAGTGATAATAACCACATCTGCACAGCCCCTTAATAGTGCCTATGAATCTAACATACGGCATACATGTCATCTGTATTACATCTTCTTTATAGGCAAAATCTGATAGGGCCACCTATTACGTAAGTGCAGGTAAATTAGTGCTACTATTTATTCATAACCATGTACATAACAAGTGCGCAACAATAACTCCCCCCACATTCTCCCCCTTTCCCTAATGCATTATAGGTAACACAGTTTACACCCTGGAGCCCTTGTTAATGATATCAATATGGAACCTACAAGGGATGACCAAACAGTAATAAAACATCCCCATGTGTATAATAGAAATGTGTCTGAGCCTGTGTTACCATGCTGAAGATGCATCTCCACTGCTTGGGCATGTCTGGAGGGCACTGCAGTATAAGGCTAATAGATGGATACAATGATCCAGTGCCAGTATTAAAGCCAGGCAGCATACTCGACTCTCCACCAATGTAACAACAAGACCTGCAATGACCACCTCAACATAACCCACTAGTGTTTCAGGTGCCAGGATACCTCCTGCAGCAGCTACACCACAGGACTGTATATGGCATCCTGAATAGTATATGGCAGTGCAGGTAGACAAGCAACATCTAACCCAAAGGCTCCACTGTTACACACAATAACGTGATGCATGTAGTGTCAAAAAACAGCCATGATGTGCACAGCATGGTTGTGCAAAATTCTCCACATACACCACACACATGGGGTGGTGGTCGTGGTGCAAGTTACAGACAGCATCATTTATGCAGGAGCCTGATGATATAGAATTACATAGCAGATGACACTACCATGAAGTGGGGGATTGCAGGTCAATGAAGGTGAAGACAGGGGCCATTTGGGAGATGAGATATTAATGTCAAATGTGATCTCTTCAATGACAGGGGTGGGAGGTGCCACTACTGAACCATGCCTGTTATGGGGCATTATAGGAGAAGCAGTATGGGACTATACAGCATGTGTCTGTTGTTTTCCTGCACTACCAACCATTACTTACCTTGTACCTATGTCATGACTGGAAAAAATTCTTTCTGGAGTTCTTTTAATCAAATTTTAAAACCATTTTTAAATAAAGAAATAAGCAAGCTAACACCAATAAATCATGACTATTTTAAGTATTTTAGAAATGTTTCTGTGCATTGTGTATCCAAGTGTTCTACATACTAATGAGAAAGCACATTCTAAAAGAACTCATTTTTAATTACGACTGTCAGTTTACCAGACTTTCAGACTTAATAGTATGCTCAAAATAGAATTCTAGCATTGAAATAAATAAAAACAGTATTTTGGTGCATTTGTTTAGGATGTAGTAGCTCACACTTCATTCTGAGAACAAAATAACTGTTTAACAGCCTGCGATTCAAATTGTCTGCCTGAGATGGAAGAGAACTGCCTAAGAAGAAAGAAAAAATAAGAATGTTAGCTACAAGTGTCTCTTGAGAAACAGCTGCAACTTAAACTTGTATGTTACTGATGTTTCCAGTTTGTGCTTGAAACAAGTGTGATACTTATGGAACATTGTGTAACTCAATTTTTTATTTTAAGAACAAAACTTATGTTTGGAAACCACATGAAGATTTGTCTTACTTAGTAAAGTAAGTCATGTTTACAATGTGTAGTAAAAGCTAGGTTGACAATTATTAACTGGCAGATTGGGACAATCTTAACGGGAAAGGCTCAGAATGCCAAAATAATGGAAAAAGAGAATGACTGGTGGAACTTAAAATGTATACAACATTTTTATCTTGGTGCATTTCTGAGGAGATCTATAGCAGAACCTAAAGTCATGTGACAGAATGCTGGACAGAAGTTACATGGAAACTGTGGGCCAAGTGCAGGAAATATGAGTGACTTGTCCTTCAAAATAAAGAGGACAGAGGGCAGTTATGTCTTGGAATGAGGCACAGGGTGAGATAATATGATGGAGCTTTTACAAGGGGAAGCAAGAAGCAAATCATTTAGTAGTGCTGCAAATATTTGGAACAGTAAAAATCTTTGTAGAGAATTCTGTTAAAATAGCTATGTAGGTGTTCAGAGAAAGAGGATCAAATGGAAAGTGAGAATGGTGTACAGCTGGACACAGCCGATATAATAATATGGAAACCAAAGACATTAACAAAGGCTATCAAATATGATAGTGCTCAGAGAAACAAATGAATAGAGAAGATGACATACACCAAGATTCAGTAGATCTAATATGGAAACCAATGACATCACAAACAATCCAGAATGACAGGGCACAAATTGTTTTTTTGTCTTGAGAAATACAGAAGGAGCCCAATCAGAAAGAATAGTCATGAAAGGAAATGAATTATCTTTTTTTGTTATAAAAGTAAAGCTAAGTAAGTTATCTTCATCATACAGGGAAATATTTATTAATGCTAACCATACCAAATCTCTTAGGTTCATACGTGATTACTAAGCTAATGACTCTGAGATGTCTTTTTAAGCATAGTCATGCTTCCCAAGGTGAGAATCAAACTCTGTACTTTATGTTTGTAAGATAAACACCTTAATCACTTTGCTAAACTTCATTATATTATGCCCATCATCAACAGAATGTATTGACCAATTTATGGATAAGTACTGGCTGACTGGCCTTGTGGGCCATTTTAAGTTTAGCCAAAAGTGAGAATCAAACGCTGTGCCTTGCGCCTATGTGGTAAATGCCTTAACCGGTATGTTAAACCCCAACCCCTATTTTTTTTCAACTACAGAAATAATGACACATAAAATATCCCCCATAATGTGCATGTTATCATTTCCCTTAGGAAAAACTACATAATTGGTAAAATTAAAAAAAACAAATCAAACAACAAATCTTTATGACTAACTAATATAGTGTACTACTATTTTTTTATGCTTCCTTAACAAATAACTTTTCACATTTAGTAGCAAATCCAAAATAATGTTGGATTATTCCCTGAAAGTGCCAGAGTCATCATCCAGGGCATTAACACAAGAGAAAACAGCAGCCATAAAGGGAAAGAATAAAGGAGTATTAACTTGCCATTAATAAAAAATAAGTACAAATAACATGAGCAGGAAAGTAGCTGCACCTAAAGGCAGAAGAAATTTTGAGAAAGAAACTTCTTAAATGAAGCAGAGCAATGTTGCTGAAACCAAAGAAAAATGATTAATAATTTGTTGTTACTTTGTTTTGCAATAAAATCAAGAGAACATGACATAGAGAAACAGTAGAAGGTGTGAGCTGTAGTTCTTATTGGCAAGCCCAGGCATGGATATAAGGAATCACAGTACAGGAGATGGTAAGGCACAGTAAGAGGATGCCTAACAAGCTGAAAATTTTATTGGCACATTAAGGGGGGGGGTAAGGAAAGGAAGAAAAGGGATATAGCAAGAAGAGAGATAAACAGCAACTTAACGACACAGTAAGGTAAATGAAGTTGGGGAAAGAAGTATTTTTTTTAGTTGGCAAAGGACTCTTTTTATGTATAGACAGAATGATAAAGAGAAAGGTTGAAAGGAACTATGGAGGAGGAGGAATGAAGGAAAAACAGGCACATATAAGTAACACAGACAAACAGGGGTGGACATGGACGTACAAACAGCTAGAAATAGGAAACTCATAGACAAACAAATGGTAGACAAATGGCTGGGCATAGGGTGGGGTACCAGCAACATACCAACTTGTCAGATGGATGTTACTCAAATCAGTAAGTGGTCACAGCCATGCCAGTGAACTGATGTCATCAGCAAGCCAGTCCAGAGTGTCCAGTGGACCAGTCAACCACATCCTCCACTATTCACATCAGCTCAGGAACAGCCAAGGCCAGTGGAAGGTGTGGGCTACCTGTCTGGGATTGGACAGAATCCATCTCAGATAAGGCACTCACAACTTTCTCAGTAGCTCTAGCCCCAACCTTTCTGGAGTGGTAGCAGGCCACAGATGATGCACCTATATCCCTGGTGGACCATGGAGACCTGCAGAAGAACAACAAAATATGGAGCCTAACATCATTGATGGCAAGTTGCCAAAGGTGGTATAGCTGATATAAAGAAAGAAAGTACCACATACTCCATTGACCCCATTGCACTCGTAGACTCTATGGCCTGCTGCAGCAAATGACAGCATTGTCCACACACTCTGGCTTTGCTATAAACTTTAAGAAAAGTGAACAATCATGTAACTCATAGAGGTATGGAGAAGTGCAAATTACGTTACAGCAAAATAACTCTACATGTGCAAATAAGCAAAATCCAAAAATTATTCCTATACCCTGACACAATGCTGTAGTAACACATTTGTGTTGCTATAGTATAGCAATTCTCCTTTGTTCAAAGAAGAAATATGCACCCAATATCTCACTAAATAGTAACAGAGTACCTCTAACAGATATTTGTCATAAAAAAAAAACAGTCACAGTTCATTAGAGCCTCTGTAGCAGTAGTGTAGCAAGGGTGGGATGAAGGGGGCAACCGTCCCAGGCAGAAAGTGTTAGGGGGCTTTTTCAAGAACTCCTGCATTGTACAAAATGTCAGTACCAGTTCTTTTTCTTTTTTTTTTGCTTTGGTTGAACAGTTGAACTGTCAGTACAGGGGGCATGGATCTGTGTAGGAAGTCTATTAGTCCAACATAGGTTCAAAGGTTCATAGGAGTGTACTAGGCTAATGGCCCTGGGGCCTTTACAAGCCTAGCCCATAGGATTACCCTGGTATCGTGCCACCCGACCTTAGTTCCCAGTCGCTCTGTTGAGTAAAGCCGCTGGAGTGATCCCTGGGGTGAATTTTCTGTTTCCCGTCCACACATCAAGATTTCTCTTGAAGAGGGTCAGTGAGGTGCTCTGCTTGACATGTATGGGAAGTCTATTCCATAGCATGGGCAGTCTGTGGGTTATGAACCTGTCCCTCCAGCATGTTCTGTTAATTGTGGTAATGAGGTTGAGGTCTCTGGAGTGTGTGGTGCGAGGGATTGGGATTTCTTTCGATGTAGCATTCCTAACAGAGCTGGGTCAGATATGGCTTTGTAAGTCAAGCAGAGATCGCCTCTAAGTAGGTGATATGAGACAGAGAATAGTTGGAGTTTTTTTAGTTTGTCCATACAGGACAAATGTTTAAGGCCTAGGATCTTCTTTGTGCGGTACTTCTGTAGCCTCTCCAGTTGTTGCAGGTGTTTAGTGAGGTACATGCCAAATGGGGCATTGTACTCAATGATTGGCCTAATGAGGGAAGAGTAGAGGGAGACAATGACCTCTTTCTTCCCGGATGCAAACCCTTAGTAATGAGATGCGCCACATAGAAGGACTTTCTGACCACAGTGGCAATGTGGTGGTCAAAAGAGAGGCTGCTGTCATCCTGTGTTCCCAGATCTCTTATAATGCCTTCTGTGTTCAGTGGACTACCATCGATGAGGTAATTCATGGGAACCGGGTTTTTCCCAAAGGGAATGATGACACATTTTTTGGCACTGAGCTTAAGGCCATAGTTCTGACACCAGTCGTTGGTCTCAGTGAGACCTTTCTGTAGGATGTCAACATCACTTGGGGAGTTAATAATAGCTCCCAACTTGCAATCATCTGTGAACTTTGTCAGCCAGAGTCCCTTCATGTTGGCCTGGACTTCAAAGAAGTAGATACCAAACAGGAGAGGACTCAGAACCAAACCCTATGGGACTCCACTCGTGACTGGTTGGCAGTCTGACTTGGAGCTACTTTCACACTATGGGTTCTACCTGTGAGCCAGTTTGCAACCCACCTAGTGATATAGGGGTTGAGCCCTAGCTTAGTGAGTTTTTCTATGATTCCTGAGTGGGGAATGGTATCAAATGTCTGGGCCAGATCAAATTAGGCTGTATGAACCACCTTGCCTTCATCCACAGCTCTGGTGACTGACTCAAAGAAGTTGAAGAGTTGAGCAGGCATGATCTACCCTTCACAAAACCAAACTGTGTGGGATCCAGAGACTGGAGATTCCCTATATCCCTAACAGTAGCATTCAGCTTTCTACAGTAAAACCCCAAGTCTGTTTTTTTTTGTGCTCTTGAGAGCTGACAAGGGCATGGCTTTCACTGCTGTAGAAAGCTGAGTGGTGTAAATGTACCAGTCATTTTTTTTTTTTTTGCTAAGGAGCCATTATGACTGTAGAAGGCCAGTTGGTGCACTTGTACCAATTTTTTGCAGGGTGCTGTTTTCTGCTATTTCAGGGACTGGCACCAGGTACTAGATAAACTAGCTATGGTTCTGCTCTCCAGTCAAAATGGTTCCATGGTTAGAGTAAGACTGGTTTGTGATTAATGTACATGAAGTGCAATCACAACTTTTGAGTGTCGTAAAGGTTTTTTAAAAGCAAGTCCCTTATGTTTTCGCACCCTTTAATATGACTGTATCTTGGGCAAAAGAAAAATCCCCTGAAACAGTAAACTTTAAAAGTAAAATCCTGGAACAGCATACCAGTGTTGCACAGAAGTGTCAGCCATTAGTACAGCACACTTAAGCCTGGCATCCATAAAAACACCATTGTCAAAAATCCAGTAAATATCATACATAAGGCTAATCAAATAAGACAGCAACCTGCACCTAGTACATACAGAACCATCAGAACTGTAGCTAGCTTATCAGATGCCCTGTGCAATGTTCCCTGAACTGACACCACCCTCAACTCTGACTTGTAAAGCAAACAAACACAAACATTCAGTTGTAAAAATAGCAAGCAGCTTGCTACAGTCTATTTATCATACACAGCACTTCAGTGCTTCAGCCATAACTACAACTACAATATCAGCATGGATTCCATGTACTCTCCTTGCAACCTGTCATGTGACTATGATGTAAAGAGGCATGGATTCCATGTACTCTCCTTGCAACCTGTCATCTGACTATGATGTAAAGAGGCATGGATTCCATATACTCATCTTGCAACCTGTCATCTGACTATGATGTGAAGAGGCATGGATTCCATGTACTCTCCTTGCAACCTGTCATCTGACTTGATGTGAAGAGGCATGGATTATATGCATGGATTATATGTACTCTCCTTGCAACCTGTCATCTGACTATGATGTGAAGAGGCATGGATTACATGTACTCTCCTTG
This sequence comes from Protopterus annectens, assembly GCF_019279795.1. Lineage (NCBI taxonomy): Eukaryota > Metazoa > Chordata > Ceratodontiformes > Protopteridae > Protopterus > Protopterus annectens. The sequence goes on from NC_056726.1 coordinate 1,256,597,321, forward strand.
CAACCTGTCATCTGACTATGATGTGAAGAGGCATGGATTATATGTACTCTCCTTGCAACCTGTCATGTGACTATGATGTGAAGAGGCATGGATTACATGTACTCTCCTTGCAACCTGTCATCTGACTATGATATGAAGAAGCATGGATTCCATGTACTCTCCTTGCAACCTGTCATCTGACTTGATGTGAAGAGGCATGGATTCCATGTACTCTCCTTGCAACCTGTCATGTGACTATGATGTGAAGAGGCATGGATTATATGTACTCTCCTTGCAACCTGTCATGTGACTATGATGTGAAGAGGCATGGATTAGATGTACTTTCCTTGCAACCTATCATGTGACTATGATGTGAAGAGGCATGGATTCCATGTACTCTCCTTGCAACCTGTCATGTGACTATGATGTGAAGAGGCATGGATTCCATGTACTCTCCTTGCAACCTGTCATGTGACTATGATGTGAAGAGGTATGGATTCCATGTACTCTCCTTGCAACCTGTCATGTGACTATGATGTGAAGAGGCATGGATTCCATGTACTCTCCTTGCAACCTGTCATCTGACTATGATTTGAAGAGGCATGGATTCCATGTACTCTCCTTGCAACCTGTCATCTGACTATGATGTGAAGAGGCATGGATTCTATGTACTCTCCTTGCAACCTGTCATGTGACTATGATGTGAAGAGGCATGGATTACATGTACTCTCCTTGCAACCTGTCATCTGACTATGATGTGAAGAGGCATGGATTCCATGTACTCTCCTTGCAACCTGTCATCTGACTATGATATGAAGAAGCATGGATTCCATGTACTCTCCTTGCAACCTGTCATCTGACTTGATGTGAAGAGGCATGGATTCCATGTACTCTCCTTGCAACCTGTCATCTGACTATGATGTGAAGAGGCATGGATTCCATGTACTCTCCTTGCAACCTGTCAACTGACTATGATGTGAAGAGGCATAGATTACATGTACTCTCCTTGCAACCTGTCATCTGACTATGATGTGAAGAGGCATGGATTCCATGCACTCTCCTTGCAACCTGTCATGTGACTATGATGTGAAGAGGCATGGATTACATGTACTCTCCTTGCAACCTGTCATGTGACTATGATGTGAAGAGGCATGGATTCCATGCACTCTCCTTGCAACCTGTCATCTGACTATGATGTGAAGAGGCATGGATTCCATGTACTCTCCTTGCAACCTGTCATCTGACTATGATGTGAAGAGACATGGATTCCATGTACTCTCCTTGCAACCTGTCATCTGACTATGATGTGAAGAGGCATGGTTTCCATGTACTCTCCTTGCAACCTGTCATCTGACTATGATGTGAAGAGGCATGGATTCCATGCACTCTCCTTGCAACCTGTCATCTGACTATGATGTGAAGAGGCATGGATTACATGTACTCTCCTTGCAACCTGCCATCTGACTATGATGTGAATAGGCATGGATTCCATGCACTCACTTTGCAACCTGTCATCTGACTATGATGTGAAGAGGCGTAGATTACATGTATTCTCCTTGTCATCTGACTATGTCAGGTTCTACTATGACTCTCCACCTTAATTCATTTAGACAACCTATTTGTCAGCATTTTCATTCCCAACATTTTTCCCTTTCTTTGACATTTTGAGCTATAACCTTCCCCTGTGTCCTTAGCTGTACATGCTCCTGCTTTTTTCATGAACTTTTAGAAAATAGGCGCTTTGACATTTTTTTTCCGGTTGGTTAAAACACTACAAATATCTTTGTTCTGCACTGTGACAAATGTTTGGTAAAATAAATGTTAGAAAGATTGTTCTCTCACCATCGAGGGTCTCTGGGACAAGCCTCCCGACAGAAAGTACAGTTATATAAGAACTTACCACAAAAGTCGATGACTGAATAGATCACTGATGCAGAATTGCTGATAATTTGGACATATCCTTCCAAGGATACCAAACATCTGTCCAGTTTACAAAAGCTTGAGCTCATTCCTCTTGAGCCATATGTCTGACCTGTAACCTAAGCATGAAACTATATACAGGCACATGAGGGATGTAGGGGAAAAAAGATCCTCAGAGCTTTATTGCTACTGGAAAATAATTGTCTGAGGCTAATATAGTAATAAAAGGGACTCAAGTAAGGATAGGTAAAGTAGGGGTAGGGAATCCCTACTGGAATGTCGGCACTTAAAATGGAGAATGTTGAAAAGCTTAAAAAGAAAGACTGAAAACCTACAGAAGAGCCTATCTCAAAAATCACTTTTCTCCTTAAAACTTCTTTATGCCTCCGTACAATATCCCAAACTCATATATACCAACTCTGAGATCTCTATACTTCAGAGAGAAGATAATATTCTGAGAAATGGCATCTTGGACATGGTATATACAAGTCTGATCTTTCGGCAATTCAGTCCCCACATTTTGGGACTTGGTCTAGAAGGTCCCAACATTTCTAATGGTTACCAGGGATAGGCTATGTAAGTGTCCACCTTGGTCTAAAGAAGGCAGGAGATAATAAAACACAGGGGAAAGAAGAAGGGAGCATATATTGCAACAGCCGTATATTTGGACATCTAATGTTAAGTTCTTAAATAACTATACTATGTTTTTCATTAGAACACTGTTGCAGTATTGCTAAAAATTAGGAAGATTCCCAAAGCTTTTAAATTTGCTGGACTGAGGTATAGCTCAGGGGCCCAGACAGTTTGTGTTTTAGAATGATTCTGACAAAATCAGCTATAGCAATAGCCCTAAAGAAAGTATAATTCTTACAATTTTCATTAAAAGTATAAATAAATGACCAAGCTTCTGTTTCCAGAATAGACCGTGAATCCAGACCATTAAAATAAGCCCCAGAATTGGGAACTGCAAAGTAGAGTGAGCTTTGATCTGATCTTGGAGAGATTTTCCATAGAAAGAGCAATAAAAAGAAATGTTGAGAGTTATCCATCTGATGATGATCTGTTTAGAAACTGTGAAGCTCTTCTATTTTCCATTAAAAGCACGTAACCAATTTGACAGACTTGATGGTTCTTGATTTGTCAAAGTAGAATCTTAACTGTCTGTGAGCATTTACTAAAGGAGTAATTCTTTCCACCTCTATTTTGAATATAATGAAAAATGTATAAAAATGACTAGACTAATTTGCAGACACTTCTGTGACCATCTTAGGCATAAAATAAGGATTAGTGCTAAGGGTTACCCTGTCCTTATGAAAAAACAAAACAGGGAAAAGAGTGGTTAGCACAAAAGGCCATATGAAAAAGGAGGTGAACACATAAGAGCCTACAACTTTGATACTCTGTTGCACAGATTTCAATGCCACTAACAGGATTGTCTTGTAGGAACAGAGCTATAGAGATGCAGAGAAGGCTGATACAGAAGGAAGAAGGGTTATTTTTTAGGACATAGTTCATGTCCCAAGGAGGAGGAGTAGATTTTCCTGGGGGGCACATTTGTGATGCAATGTAAGTTGCAAGGAGAAACAGACTGTGGGGCATAACAATATTCTGAAGGAGTTGTGTGACCTCAAAATGTGAAAAAAGAGGGTGATCAATAGGTACGCTGGCTGAAATTTCTGAGAGATGTCACTTGATGTCACTTGATAGAGGTGAATGCTTTCAATGAGTTGAGCAGCTCAAGCAAAAATTGAAGGAAAATGGGCAATACTTACCTAATCTGTGCGTTGTTCTCTTTTTCAACATCAAATCAAAATATTTTCCACTTGGAAATGTAAGATATTCTAGTAGCAAGTTTTATAGTGTCTTTTATTACTTGCAGCTCATCCTCAGAGGAAAGGTACCTCTAGAGAATTAGAAATCTATCATCTAGTCAGGTTTAATGTTTTTAGATTTGGATGAATGAGAGAGCCCTTTTGTTGTGTAAGTCCATCCTGTGATGTGACTTGTGGTGATTGACCTTGGTAAGATGAAACAGAAAGGAGAACCAGTGCTGTCTAGGCCAAAAGGGCTCACCAGCACCATTTTTGTTTTTTTTTCATGAATCTTCAAATGAGCCACTGGAATGAGTGGAAAGGGAGTGAAGTTATATAGGAATTTCCCTTTCCAAAATATCAATAAGGTATCCATTCTCCATGTTTCCCTGCATGGAACTCTGAAGCAGACAACCTGAACTCTAACTGGAGAGTTTTCGACTGATGGACAATTTGAAGGAAGAGCTATCTGTTCATTATCCATTTGTGAATGTTTGCCTCTAATCTGCTCACATAATCTGCCATTGAATTAATCTCTCATGAGCTGTAAGTTGCATGGAGAAACAGTCTGTGATGAATTGCAATATCTTATCATGGCCAGCCTGCAAAGATAGTAAGACTTGATTCCTCTTTTTATTGATATACAGCAAGATTTTTGTAAACCCCTGGGGGACTAGAGGTAATGGAGAATTTGTAATGTAAAGTTCATAGCTTTCATCTCCTTTGCATTTTATGAACGCATGCCTTCTTGCTTTGATCAGACCCCTGGACTTTCATTCCCATTGAAAAAAATCCTCATGCCACCTGGATTTTTTTCCTGAGGAGGGAAGGTCGTCATGTAGAAGTATACAAAAGACAACCCAGAAACTCTAACCTTTGAGAAGGATGAATGGTGGATGTCTTCAAGTTTAAAGCAAATCTGGTACTTTTCCATTACTGGGGCAACAGTTGTAACGTGGAAGCGAATGCAAAGGTCACACAGCTGTCAGCCCTGATGCTGCATTTTTGAAAACCAAAAGAAACACAGATTTATGTGCTGCAGCGTTTGTTTACTTTTACAGAAATATCAGCTCATATGTATGCATTACAGAAGTCCAACAGTTCACCACCACATGATGTTAAGACAGCATAACTGTAAAAAACATATGATTTCTTATCTGAATCAAACAGTTATCTACCTAAAATTCACTATTGCAAGTATGGCACAGAACAAAGTTATAATGCACAGTACGGCCCTTGGATCAGAATCTTATTTAATGAAATTTCATTTTCAGCCCAGTACTTGTTGCTAGTCAAGGTATAGCAGATAACATAGATGTTAATGCCTAATAATAAAGGAATTAGGATCTACAAAACAAGCTGAAGATATCAAAGGTACTAAGGTTATTCGGTTAAGGTACATTGTTATTTTCTTTAGCTCAGTATAGTCCACTGACATTTCTAACTGATGCATCTCCTTCAGGATCCTTATAACCTCACCTTCTGTGGGAGGATATCTTGCCTTCTTCCACTTGCAGTAATTACTTTTCAGAAGCTAAAAACCAAAAGTTCATGAGGGCTCTGTCTATTCTAGAAAGTGATTCTCTGTCAAACCCAAAGCTGTCAGGAAGTAAGATGGTGAGACAATGATCTGATTTTTCCAGATGTAATCACAAATGCCTTGCAATTCCTCTTAAAATGAGTCAGTCTGTTACACAATGAAAAGTACCCACTTAAGCATCTGCTGTGAAATCATTGCGAGCACCTTGTTACATTCCAAGTGCTCTTAACAAGTGTTGCCCCGATGACGGAAAAGTATCGCGAATCCAAGATACAGAAGAAGATTGATAACAAATTGTAAGCCATGTAACGTTTTTGAAATGAAGTAGTGTGAATTAAAGTTTTGTCTAATTTGTACATTTGAATACAGAATGCCTTCACAGGGGCTAGGAATTTTGCAAAAACTCTTCCAGCTGTAGAAAAACCAAAGGACAAAGCAAAAAACTGAAAATGATATCCAAAATCACAAATCTTAAGACTTTTCTGTGATTTGAATGGATAAGAGTGTGAAGGAAGGCACATTTCAGATCCAAGGTAATAAAATAAGACAGGTGAAAATCACAGTAAGTAAGCTTTAGAGAGATGCCATCTTGAATTTTGATATTTTCAGAAATGTATTTAAGGGTGGATAATCCAAACTGGCCCCAACTCCTCTTCTTTCCTTGGTATTAAGAACAGCCTGGAATAAAACCCCTTTCCTTTTGAAGAGCAGCGAGAGATTCTGTGGTCCTGTGATGGAATAACTCTAGTAAGATCGGAGGAACCAGTTGTTAGCTTGGCAGTACCTGAGAGAAACATCTTTTATAGGTTCATAGGTTCATAGGTTGGTACTAGGCTATCAGCCCTAGGGCCTATACAAGCCTAGCCATAACAATTCCCTGGCTATTTCTTCCCACATTATTTACTTTCCTGGACCCCTGTCTAGCAGGGCAACTGACGTGATCCCTGGGGTGAATTTCCTTTCTCCCATCCAATCGTCAAGGTTCCTCTTGAAAGGTCCAAAGAGGCACTCTGCTTGACATGTATGGGCAATCTATTCCAGAGTCTGGGGAGTCTCTGGGTCAGGAACCTATCCCTCCAGCATGTTTTGTTTATTGTGATGACAAGGTTTAGATCCCTGGAGCGTGTAGCTCTGAGGGATTGGGATTTCTTTAAGTGTAGCATGTCCAATAGCTCTGGGTTTGACATGGCCTTGTATGTTAAGCAGAGATCGCCTCTGAGTAGACGATATGCGACAGAGTATTGCTGGAGTTTTTAAAGACGGTCAGCGTAGGGCATCTGCTTTAGGCCTGTGATTCTTTTAGTGAGGTATTTCTGAGGCCTTTCCAGTTGTTGCAGATGTCTTGAGAGGTACATACCAAATGGGGCATTGTATTCTATAATGGGTCTAATGAGGGATGAGTACAGTGGGACAATGACCTCCTTTTTTCTGGATGAAAAGCCCTTCGTGATGAGGTGTGCCACATAGAAGGATTTCCTGACTGTTGTGGCGATGTGGTTATCGAAGGTAAGACCACTGTCCACCTGTGTCCCTAAGTCTCTTATCACACTTTCTATGTTTAGTGTACTGCCACCTATATGGTAGTTCATGGATACATGTTTTTTCCCAAATGGGATAACGATACATTTCTTGGCATTGAGCTTGAGCCCATGGCTCTGGCACTAAGCATCTGATTCTGTAAGGCCCTTTTGTAGAGTATCCACATCATTTGGGGATTCAATAATGGCTCCCAGTTTGCAGTCATCTGCAAACTTTGTTAGCCAGAGTCCCTTAGTGTTGACCTGCACTTCAGAGAAGTAGATGCCAAACAAGAGCGGCCCCAGGACTGAACCCTGAGGTACTCCACTTGTCACTTGTCTGGAGCTGGATTTGGAGTCAGCTACTTTTACAGTGTGGGTTCTATCAGTAAGCCATTTAGCAACCCATTGGGTGACATAGGGATTAATGCCCAACTTAGTAAGTTTATCTATGATTCCAGAGTGGGGGATGGTGTCAAAGGCCTTGGCAAGGTATAGATAGGCTGTGTGGACTACCTTACCCTTGTCCATGGCTCTGGAGACTGATTCAAAGAAATCAATCAGGTTCAGGAGACAAGATCGGCCCTTCACAAACCCAAACTGGGTGGGGTCCAGTGTTTGAAGGTTGCCAATGTCTTTGTTTATAAGTTCCATGATAATACGATCCATGGCCTTGCAGATAAGGCTTGTCAGACTGATGGGACGGTAATTTCCGGGATCCAAGGTGGATCCCCCGCTTGTGGATTGGGATAACTGTAGCTCTGCTCCACTCAGTGGGCACGAAACCTGAGGTGAGGCTATGATTAAACATGACACTTAGGTGAGGTGCCGGTTCATATTGTAGTTCATGTAGTACACAGCCCGGGATGTCATCTGGTCCCATGGATGCTGTATTCTTGGCTTTAGAGAGTGCGTTTTGTACCTGTGTGGCCATTATTACTGGAATTTGGCAATCTTACGGTATTGAGATGGGCCATTTAGGGGGTGAGAGGGGGGGTGAAGTTGGCACTGAATCGATCTGCCAGGATATTGGCAATATCCTTCGGATCAGTATATTTAATGCCATTATGACTTAGCTTTACCAGTCACTTTCTCCGAAATATTTTTTTTTCCTTTTTGGTGAGACTTTTGGCTTTTTTATGATAAGTGAATCAGGTATGGAGGGATAGTTTCTCTGAAATATTAGTTGGGGGGCTATGTTTGAAATCCTGTATAATTTCCCCCTTTCTTGCAATGTTTGGAAAATTTGAGCAGGGCCTAGTCTGAACAGATTATTCTTGTCTAAAGACGTATCCAAACGTTTACTTTAGCATTATCTGGTGAGGACTGAAGGTAACGCTAGGAATATCTTCTAAGGATAGTTCCAGTCACAGCTGCTGGTCTGGGAGAGGCATCAGCAGCATTGTAGACACCTTTTATAGAATATCTTCCTACCTGTGTTTATGAATTGAGCCTGTTCTGCAAAGTAATTTTATTGTCATAATCAGGGCTGTCAGAAATTAGCTTATTCATGTTTCCAGAAATAGTTAAAAAGGATCTTGTCAGCTGGGTTTGGTGATTTATGACACTGAAAGAAAGAATGGCAGAGGATGACACTTTCTTTCTGTACCTATTTATGGCTCTACTTTCTTCATCATTTGGGAGTGTGTTAGTTATATATTAGCAATAACAGCGGCCTTATCAGATTCTACTGAAATCACAGCTGGATCAGGGAGGGATTGTTATACAAATATTTATGAGAATCTGGCACATTATAAAACATATCTGTCTTTTAGTTGCAGGTGGCTGTGATTCAGTTGCTAGAGATGCAGGTAGGAAGGGTCCTTGCAAGGTGTTTCATACAAGTGGAACTGTAGGTGGATTAAGCACTACATTGTTCAATGAATCAAATATCTTTGCTAGATGTCTGAAACTTGTTTACTTTCCCTTTTAAAATGCTAGCACTAAAAGACTGTTCTTCCAGAAGAGAGTCAGGCGACAGAGTTTCTTCATCTTCTGAATCAAATATTGTATGAAATTGTATTTCAGGAAAAATAAATCATGGACTCAACATGAGAAACTAAAGATTCCTCATCTTCAGAAGATGTTTCACTCCTTCTTTTCTGAGGAGTGGAAGGATGAGAGGAAAACCGAGAAGGCTTAAGAAACATTAACGCTTTAAAAAGCACTTGGGAAAAGTCATTGGTGATTTGTAGGAGAAGGAGTACAAGAGGGGCATGCATAAACCTTCTCAGATAAGAATCTGTGGGTTACCTACCAGACCCTCAGAAATAATCATCTCAGGTTCCCCCTCTATAGCCTTGCTAACTGCCTGGTCAGTTATAAGAGATGTGTCTGAGCGATGTTTCTTCTGGGCCTCTGCAGGGGTCTTGATAGCAGGACTAGGAGAACTAGTAGAGTGGTCTGTGGGTCATCATATGCCTCAACAGAGATGTCCAAGTCCAACCAGGCAATGAGTCAGAGGCCATTTTCCCTTATGCTAATTCCTTAAGCCATTTGTTTTCAAAGTATAAGTTTAGGGAAAGCAATTTCTGATAGTTTTAGCGACAAAGAATTTACTGCCTCAGCGCTCCTTATAATTATGTTTAGATCCCAAACAGAGCAACCACTTAGCATGATTAGCCTTATAGGGAGCTGATGACCACAGTTTAATTTCCCACTCCTTATTGAACAATTTGAACATTTTTTTGTCAAAAATTCAATAAATATAGGAAGGAACCTCAGTGAGGTAACTTATCTTCCCACACAAATAAAACTGGCACAGGTTGTATAGCTGATAGACCATAGTAAGAGTACATAGGTTTACTTCATAGATTGGTGGCAAGAAAGTTCTGAGGATTTTCATTCCCATACAGCCCTTATGTACCTGCACATAGTTTCATGATTAGCTTACAGGTCAGACAAATGGCATGAGTGAAAGAAGGCCAAGCTTTTGCAAACTGGTGGGATATATGGTCTCCTTAACAGGGTACTTCCTAATTAGTGCAACAGTGATCTAATTAAAAACATCACCGATAATTAACTGGCCTGATCACACACTGAATTACTTTTACTAAGGAAGCTAACCCTTCATCTGGGATAGAGGCATAAGCTTTTTCTTAAATAACAGTTGAGTTAAACAGTGTTCCCTAATTATATTCATCTCCCTTCAACACACATGCCAGAAATATCAGCTTCGGGGTGTGGCCAAGATGTCAGAGTGGGAACAGCAGCTTCTTGATGCTCTGCCTATAAATTTTATTTCTGACAGGATTTAATTGGAAATTTTCTAAATTCACTGGAAAATCCACCTTATAAGTACTCTTTCTACCACTGTGGATTAGCAGCTGGGAAAATATTTGAATTTTCAGTGAATGTTTTCTCACAAATTATATGCCAGAACTTCAACAACTGTATACAGCCTGCTGTAGTCATGAGCCATTCAAAATCCTCAGCTCAAGACAGCTTAATGGAAAAAGTATACTTACAAATATACAAGACCTCTCTACAAAAATGGACAATTTAGAAAACATCATGGAAAATATGAAGAAAGAAAGTAAGAAGCAAATTGAGGACTTAAAGGAGATTATTTCAAAACATTCAGATCAAATAACAAGCTTGGAGGAATCTGTAAATGAAATAGATGGAAGACAGATGGAGAATGACAGCCAAATAAATGTTCTATTGAAACAAAATAACACATTAATAGAAAAAACGGAAGACCTAGAGTCAAGATCAAGGAGAAATAATATCAGAATTTATGGAGTCCATGAAAAGTCAGAAGGAAATAATATGGTTCTGTTCTTAAATAATTGGCTGCCTAAATTATTGAATCTTCCCGAGCCTCTATCTTATGGAATTGAAAGGGCACATAGGTCACTGTCAAACTCTTCTGTATCTAGTAATTCATCTTCAGCAAGATCTATAATAGTTAAGTTCTTGTCAACACAGGATAAAGATATAGTGTTAAGAACTGTCTGGGCAAGAAATCCTATTCAAGCCAATGGAAGAATTATTAGAATTGATAATGATTATACATCTGTAACCATAGCAAAAAGAAAAGTGTGTGTTCCTCTCATTAAAGACCTCAAAAGAGCTGATATAAAAGTCCAGTTACTTTTTCCAGCCAGAATAAAAATCACTCTTCCTGATGGTCAAAAAATCTTTAATAAAACTGAAGAAGCAACGGACTGTCAAAAAACCCAACTTACTAGACAGATTAGTAGATATGGATCTGCCCCTACCAAGCCTAAAGAGACAAGCTAATAATGGCAAGGCAACAATAAAGGACAAAATCACTAAAAAAACTTAAAGGGAAATAAGATATAAAATCTCCGACTTCCAGTGGTCATAGTCCCTTAAAAACAAGATCAACACAAAAACCACGAGGTAAAGTTTTATAATTTACATATGTAAATATATGTGCCTGCTTCTTCTTTCTTCCCCCCACCCTAATTGTTCCTGTTACTAAGTAACCTTATTTGTCTTCTTTGTCCTTTTCCCAGTCATTTTGTTAGGTTCGTATCCCTTATATATCTAATAGTATGATTCAATAAGATGGTGTGGTTTCATGGGTGCACTGAACTTGTTGGATGTGAAGGACTGTGAAATATAGTTTATTGTATTTAACAAGGTGTATGGTATAAATAACAAATCATATATAAGCACCTTTCTTAAATGTAATCCATATTATAGACATAAAGCTCTGAATTGGTAAAGATAGAACTGCTGTCAGATTCGTGGTGGGAGGGAGACTTAGGGCTTGGGCGTATACTGTTGGAGATACTCTTGTAAATGTTGTCACAGCTGCAATGAATCATTATATGTTTTTCATCTCATTTCTTTAAAATAAAGTATAGTGCCAGACATCTGGGATGGGTAGAGTTCTTCTAGAGATATACTGTAGATGATTTATACTGTTGATGGCTTTTTTCTTTCAAAAAAAAAATCTGTATTGACCTGCTTATTCTTTTATTTTTTTTCACATGCAATGACTTCTACTTTAACAATGCATGAGCATATCAAAGCAAGAATAGCTTTAGAAAACTTTCACATACCTTGAGAATACAGTTGATTCTAGGGCTAGGAAAAGCTTCATAAGAACCAGGGCTCGAGCATTTTAAATCGTGTCAGCTCTTCAGGTTAGCGCAAGACCGTGGGAATTTGTATCTGCGATGCATTTGACTTTTGAACTTGCTTCACACGCCAAGAATCATATGCGACAATAGAAAATGGTGGAATGCAGCAGTTATACAGTCGCAAAAGTTACAGACCAATTTAAAGTACTTAAATTGTAATTTTACAGCCAGAAAAGCAAAACGGAACTTTGTGCTAACAGTTAGCTTGTGGGATGCTGTCAGAAATCTGTAAGTGCAGTTATGTATCTGAATATTGTATTAGATCGTTGCTATGCAGACACTGATTAGTACAAGCAAATATGAAACACTTTCTTAGTCCCCTAACTAAACATGGTGATATGATGAAGGTAGAAGCGTTGGATAAATGTTATTCTTAAAGATTTAAAATAGATAACTAAATATGAAGATTGAAGGATTTGGGCATTCTAATTCAAGGAAGAAAGCTTGCAGTGAAACATATTTTAAAACAAAACCCCTCAGCTAATATTTTGTCTCAACAATGTGATTTATGCTGTACAGACATTGAAACAATTCAAACATTAAGATACCAATAACAAGCATTGTAGTGGAGGAGAGACAACAAGTTTAAAATAGACAAACATCCTATGAGAATGGGTGAAAGGAGGGAAGGGGAGAGGTTCCTTTTATTGTATGTAGATTCAGAATAAAATTATTACAGTTATATTTAGTGAAGTCATAGGTTAAGAATTAAACACTTAACATAAGTGCACATAGATCTAACTCCCCAGTAACAATGCTTATATTATTGATGCACCATAATAAACATTAGTTATGTAATAGAAAATGATGAAATACATACTGTTTTATTCTTTAGTTTTGAAAGAGTGAAAAAGAGGTGAAAAAAGGGGTTGAACCCCACCAACAGTGTAATAATTCAATAATATCAAACGTTTATTGAGCAAGTCATGATATATGATAGAGCAGTACACTATGATTTATAGAAAAGTTAAAATATGAAACACAGCCAACAGGATGGTAACCCTTGGAGGCTCATACCCAAGATCTTGAGCAGTAAGTAATACATGAAATCTAAGAGTGAATGTAAATAAGCTTCAGATATTTTTTATGTGTACATAAATGAACTAATTAAATAGATACACACCTATTCTAATTTCCTTCTCATAGCATATAAGTTTAGCAGTTTAACATGTCAAGGAATAATAAAAGGCATTTATAGTAAGCCTAAATATACAGAGGGATCGAAAGATTAACAAAGGAAAGGGATGACTATCACAAGTTAATAAGTTTAAAAAACATGCAGCGATATAATAACATAAATTAAATATGATAAGCATCATGCTCCTAACCTTTGGATAAATTATCCCAGTTGTAGCTTGTAAGTCTAGAGTGGAGGAGGAATGAATGGGGAGGGAGAGGAGACAGAGGAAAGGAGAAAATTAAGCTTAAGCTTAACTACTAATTAAATTCTTCCTATAACATGAAATACTAATTTAAACAGTAAATTTGAATTAGATACAAATCCACTACTCATAATTAAGACACAACCAAAGAGATATTATTGTTTATAATAGTCTCAGTTTTTTATAATGTTGTTTGAGTCAGTTATATGTATGTTGAAATGTGAGAATGCAATCATATTATTAAACACTGACTAATATGTGGAATATGAGCATTTATTTCATAACTGCATCTTATGTGTAACTAGATCTACATAGTATGTTTTATTAGAAGTCTTGAGTCCTTATGATTTTCAACATAAAACACAATGTTGAAGAAATAATGAATATGCTTATCTATATACGTAATCAACAGAGGGTAGAAGCATTATTATAAGGTTGACTTGACGTAAGATTGTTAGAGATGGTGGCTTGGATGATGTGTTCATCAAGCCAGGAATCTAATTTTCCATGTTTAGAGTTGTATATAATTACACATGTTTTGTTAATTCTTTTTGTTTTGAAATACCTGCCCATAACAAAATCTAACAGATATATTTGTATCCTTGAAAATGTTATCATATAAATGTATGTTTCGAAATGTTAATGGCCTTAATAATCCTATTAAAAGAGGAAGTATAGTTAAATATTTGAAATTGAACAAAGCAGATATAGTCTTTCTACAAGAAACTCGTACTATTAATAAAGACCTAGATAGAATGTCCTTCAATGGTTATACGGTTCTTACGGAATCTCACTACCAAGTCAAAAGAAGAGGCACAATGATATTATGGAAAAAATCATTACCAATACCCAAAATTGTAGACACATACTCTGACAAGAATGGCATGTTATGTTTAGTAGTTTTAGAGATTAATAAAAGATATGTAACTTTAGTAAATACATACTGGATACCTGGTATTGGAGCAGAAACAGTGAATAAACACTTAGAATTAATAACTACCAAAGCCAAAGGAGAAATAATACATGCAGGTGACTTTAATTGTCTTCTTACCACAAAAGATACCACTAGAGATGATAAATTCAGAATGTCCTCAGCAGCCAAAAAATTGAAGAATTTTATTGACATACTAGGCCTTAAGGATATATATGTTATAAAAGAACCACAATCATTAAAATACATTCTTCTTAGTTATTCTTATAGATATGGTACACAAACAGCAGTTGATAAAGTACTAGTTACTAATGACTTAATTTCTAAAGTTCAGGAAGTTTTAATTAGTTCCTGCCCATTGTCGGACCACAATGCCATATTATTCAAGGTTAATATCACACCAAAAGACCTAATAACATGGCAAGATAAAATTCTTTTTTGATATAAATTACAATAAGGAGACTTCTAAGACCATCTTATGGGATTCCTTAAAATCTTATATATATGGTAGAATTAAAACTTGGTATCTAAACAAAAGAAAACAATGGGATAATGAATTAATAAAAATACAATCAACAATTGAATCTATAAGAAATAATTTAAACACCAAAGATATTAAAACAAACTCAGAATTAAAATCATTAAATGCAAAGTATTCAGAAATCATAAATCACAAAGTGGCAATAAACTTAGAGAAACTTAAAATTCAATCTTACTCAGTAAATCCCAAAAACTTACATAGACTAGCAGTCAAATCAAAACATTTAGCAAATAACCATATAAAAGAAATTAATGATAACACAAAAATGAAACCAAAGCAAGTGACAGATCTCAAAGAAATTTTGGAGATTTTCAGAACACACCATGAAAAAACAAATCGCACTAATATAAACCCTGATAACAATATACTTAAAAGCAATTTTCTGAATGAGAACATTAATAAAAAAGTAACAAATGAACAAAATGCCAGTTTGCTTAAACCAATATCTTTAAAAGAAATCAAAGAAAGTATCCAAAACCTTAAAAATAACAAGGCCCCAGGACTAGATGGAATTATAGGAGAAATCTATAAATTACTGCCAGAAGACTCCTTAAAAATTCTAGTAGCCGCTTTTAAGGAATTCAGAGAAAATAAAAAAATCTTCCCATCATGGAAATATGCCATTATCTCCCCCATTTTAAAGCAAGATAAAGATCCTAAATTACTAACATCGTACCATCCTGTCTCACTACTAAATATAGACTATAAAAATTTTACCTCAGTACTTGGAAAAAGACTAAACCAATTTATCCCAAAAATAATAGAAGATGACCAAACTGGTTTTATTTTGAACAGGAAAGTTCAGGATAATGTTATCAGACTTTTATCTCTAATAGATTTTGCAAACAAGAAAAAAAAGAATTGTCAATTATTAGTCTAGATGTAGAAAAGGCATTTGATTGTTTATCCTGGCCATATTTATTCAAAGTTTTAGAAGCATTTAATTTCTCCCCAGATTTCATAGAATTAATAAACAGCCTATATAAAAACTCTATATCATATGTTAAAATTGGAGCCTTTTTGAAAAAACTAATTCAAATACTGAAATGAACTAAACAGGGCTGCCCTTTGTCACCTCTGCTATTTGCCTTAGCAGTGGAACCATTAGCAAACTGCATAAGAAATAATAATAATAATATAACTAGTTTCATTGTTAATTCCAACTATACTTCCAAAATACAGTTGTTCGCTAATTATATCATATTAACTATTGGAAGTATAGATTCCTCAATAAATTACATCATAAAAACATTAGGACAGTTTGAAAAAATCTCAGGTTTAAAAATTAATAGTAATAAAACTGAAACATTACTTTTGAATAAAAAAATGAATGCAGAATTGAGAAAACATAGTAACTTTAACTGGGAAAATAATACTCTTAAGTATCTAGGAATATATATAAAACCAAATTGGAAAGAAACCACACAAATAAATTATAAAAACTTAATACATGTGGTTAAAGAGCACTTAACCAAATGGAATAAAATATTCTTTACTTTCGAAGAGAAATTATCTTTAATAAAAATGTGTATTCTTCCAAAATTCCTGTTTCTTATTCAAACCCTAATTATCAGTCCTCCTAAAAAAACAATAAAACAACTTAACTCACTTCTAATCAAATTTCTATGGTTTCCACAAAAGCCAAGAATAAGATATGATTGGCATTACAGAGAGTGGGAAAAAGGTAGAATTGCATTCCCAAACCTAGACCTTTATTCTGATTCATTTATATTCCACATTATGAGTCAATGGTTAAGTCACAAATACGCATCAACCTGGAAAAATTTACATAAAACTATTTTATTGCCTGATACAGATGAAGCAATAAATTATGACATATTTACAGAACATAATAAAACATTTTTAGTAGTAAAAGACTTAGTATATAAAGAGAATAAAAATGAGAAACTATCATATTGTATTAATTATATATTAAACAATTTTAAAAGAATAATAAACAAAATCCATTTGGCTAGACACTTTCTAATCCTAATATTCCCCATAGCGCACACAAAGAATTGCCTAGACTCATTTAATATGAAGAAAATAATGGAGACGGAGGGTAATGGTCTAAAGTTTGGCACCAATTCCTAAGCACAAATGATGTATACAAAGCAAACAGTCTTATAGCCAAATACAATATAAATCAAAATAATTGGTTAAACATTCAAACTTACAGAGAATACTTAATAAATGAATTTAAAAGTAATCAAGTGACCGATATTTCTTTACAGCCTAAAATAATTTCTCTTTTATGTGAATTAAACTCAACAAATCATAACATGGGCTTTTCATTATCTAAGTTATATAAAGTACTAAGAACTGATTTAAAATTACCTGAGGACTCTCTATGGAGTTATGGGGAAAAAACAAATACATTTAATTTTACAGAAAATTATAAGTCATTAATACTCAAATCAGTTAATCACACAACATCATCCCCTTATTGGAAGATTTTTACATGGAAATATATTCATATAAGCTATATCACCCCACAAAAAATAGCTATAATGTCAAATAATACTAGTCACAATTGTTGGAGATGTGATGAAAATATATGTGCAGACTGGATGCATATGCTCCTTGAATGCAGAACTGTCACTCCCTTCTGGCAGTGATTTAGCAATTTTACAAAGGCATTGTGGTCGGATAAATGTATAATTTCAGACTCGCTGTTATTGTTTAATGCTCCGATACCAGAATATATCCCAAAAACACAAGTGCATCTTCTTTGGTCCCTTTTGGCAATAGCAAGGAAAAGTATTACTATAAACTGGAAAAGCAAAGAGGTTCTTTCATTTTCTGAGTTTCTGTTGTTGGCCAAAACTGTATGCAATAGAGAACTTCTAACTCTTGCTTCAAGAACATCAAGAATAACACAAAAGAAAATATCTTGGATGAAGCTTAAAAAGTTACTGGATAAAATGTAAGAAATTTAATTGAAGTAGATTAATGTTATGGGCATTGTACATAGTTTTGTTATTTATAGCTATATTATCTATACTTGTATTAAGTTCTAATTGTATAAATGATGTAGAAATTTTACGTTTTTTGTGAAAATAAATAAAAATAAAGTTATAAAAAAAATTAATATCAGCTTCATATAACTGTTTTCTACAGATGCTTCTTAATAGAGATGCACATTAAGAAAGCACCACTCCTAAAGTTTCTCTGTCAGACTGTTCAATTTTAACTCCTTGGACAAGTAAAGAAAATGAATCTCAGGCTGTGAAATAGGTCTTTTGTTGTCAGAAAGAAGGCTCAGCTGACTCTTATAAGATAATGTAGCAAAATGTTGCTCTTATTCATTCCATGACTATCATTCTATTAAGGCTTCCTTCACTTCTGTCAGATAAGCACACACGGCTTGTTAAAATAATAAGGCAGTTTTGTTAGTCTGTGCACAGAGAAGTCCCGGGAAAGCAAAATTGCAGACACAAAAGTAACCTGAAGTGTTCAAACACATTTCTAACTTAAGCAACATTTTTTTTGTTTAATTTGTATGTTTGTTTACTGATAAATTTGAAATCTGTATGAAGGAAAAGGAAAAACTAATCTTTCCAGTCTTTTTGTAGTCATAAACAAAGTCATAGTACATAATGACACAAAGAGAAATATGCTGGAAAAACAGTAACTATACCATCAGATTAATTACCATCACCACCTATGTACAAGCAGCTTTCTACTCTCTCTCTCTCACTATATATATATATATATATATATATATATATATATATATATATATATATATATATATATATAAAATCTTCATCTTGCAGATGGTAATTACTGCAAAACTGAATTCATTAACAATTAAACATCAGAATATTTTCTCTGTCAGTTCAGTCATGTAAAATAAAATAAAATAAAATGCAGTGTGAATATTTTTAGAATACCAGATGCACTTCTGTCTCCCATTAGCATCTCGGCTTAACTCGTCTTTTAAAGTGCATTCACAACAGGCCAGTGACCTTCCAAAGCCTTCCTTAAAAAATAAACAACTTCTTCATAAAAATGGGGATAACCACATGAAAATACACTTACAAAATAATCTATGAATAAAACTTTTTATGTTAATCTGCGCACTTTCATCCAAACATAAAATACAGACTTCATCAGAGATAAAAAGCAGATTATCCCACCCTATTTAAATACTGAAAATTTAAATCATGTATCCAATCACAGAAAAATTAATTAATTGAAATGCTATTTCTTTAAAAGGTATTAATTTAATTTCTCTGTGACTGGATGCATGATTTAAATTTTCAGTTTTAGAATAGGGTTGGATAATATGCTTTTTATCTTTGATAGGGTCAGTATTTTATGTTTGGATGAAAGTGCTTAGATTAAAATAAAAGTTTATCCATAGATTATTTTGTAAGTATATTTTCATGTGGTTTACCAAAAAAGAAAAAAATCTACCAGAACCACAGCAGTCTCACTGGTTAAAACTTTATTACACACTACTAATACACTTTTGCATACAGCTTCTTCAGGCATATAACAATGAATTAAAAAGATAATTTTACATAAGAAAATCATATAATCACATGACCAAATTTAATACAATTTAAAGTGCCAACAGTCAGTTTATTTGAGTATACAATTCTTTTAAAATCACCTTTATAATAATGGTGCTATTTAAACCAGGAGACATATGAGCAATACACCTAATAATCCATTTTAGGAATTCCTTTTCAGTTAATGTAATCAAGTGTTCACCTCTAATCGGCTCATATATAACCTGTAAAATCATAAATTTAAAGCAGTGTGTTATGACTGTTTCACCAATGTGTCTATAAAGTACATTAGTCTGTACTTTCTTACTTATCTCTGATAGATGATCCCCTATTTGCTCTTTAAACTTGTGATTAGTTTCTCCAATATAATATGACTCACACTTTTCACATTTAGGCATATAAATCAAATTTTTAATGTCACAGTTACCATAAGCTTGCAGTGTGAAAGTACTACCATAAACATGTATAACAGATTTTACTGTATAAATATGACACATCTTTTACATTTGAAAGAACATTGCTTAGTGCTTTTTAACATATTATTAGTTTTAGGTTGTTCCCTGTAAAATAACAGATTTTTCAAATGATTACACCTTTTATACATGAACATGGATTCATCTCCCATCATATTCTTTAGTTCAGGTATTTGACTAACAAGGGGGCAGTACTATTTGATAATACTTCTGATAGCTTCTGTATTTCTGTTATAGGTAAGCATACCTCTATGTCTAGCTACTTTGTTCTTACATTCACAGTTACCAGTCCAAATATCAGAAAAAAATAGGCTTAACCTCTGTAGCATGTTTAATTTTAACATCCTGTTCATCTGATGAACACAATCACTATTGTAACCTCTTTGTACGAATCCTTCTGCAATTGTTTGCATTTAAACCTTCATATTAGTACTCAAAGTGTTCAATTTTACCACACGTAACATCTGATTCCTCACTACATTATTAAAAATAAATGGAGGATGCATACTAGTTCTATGCAATTAAGTGTTGTGTTTAATGTTCTTCCTATAGAGTGTTGTCTCTATTTTTCCTGATTCATTTTATATTAGTGTGATATCCAAAAAATCCATCTGCACATCATACAATATTTTCTTAAAACTTAGAAATTTTGTAGTGTTAGAAATATAATTAAAAAACTCATGAAAGAGTGCTGGAGTACCCTCCCAAATGAAGAAGAGGTCATCCACAAATCTTTTGCCAAAAAGAATATGTGCTCAATATGAGTTCATGCTTTTCTGACAAAATAATTGCTTTTCCCAGACATGCTTTACAATGTTTTGCAATGGGCATTTTCTTTAAAAAGTCATTTTTGAAAAATAAAGATGTTATTAGTCAAAACAATGTTCAATAATTCATATACTGTCACACAGAAAAGACAGAAGGATCCAAGGACAACAGGGAGTTCCAGTATAATTCTTTCCTTTAATATAAAACCACCAAATACATAAGCGCTTTCGTAGCAAAGCTAGTAGCTGATATCATTTGAGAATTTGATAATTGCACCCAGTTTGCAGTCATCCACAAACTTGGTCAGCCAATGCCCATTTGTTTTGGCCTGAACTTCTGAGAAGTATATATCAAACACTTGGGGCCCAGCACTGACCCTTGTGGCACCCTGCTAGTGGCAGGTCTGCTGGTTGATGTGGAGTCATCCACTTTGATAGTATGTGACTGGTTTGTGAGCCAGTTGGCAACCCGTCTTACAAAAAAGGGGTTCATAGTCAGTTTGCTAAGTTTATCTATAATGGCTGACTGTGAGATTGAGTTGAAGGCCTTGGCCAAGTTGAGGTAAGCTGTGCATACAGATGTTCCCTTGTTAATGACCCTTGTCAAATTTTTGAAGAAATCTACCAAGTTTAACAGGTAGGATCTGCCCTTGATGAAGCTGAATTGAGTCAGATCCAGGGTTTGGTGGTCTCTTATGTCTTTATTTATGAGGTCCATGATGATACATTCCATGGCTATACAGATGAGGCTGGTCAGACTTATGGGTCTATAATTTCCTGGGTCTGTTGCTGAGCTGCCTCTGTGGAGGGGAGTAACTGTTGCTGTTCTCCATTTCATAGGAACACAGCCTGTGGTTAGGCTGTGATTGAATAGGGTACTTAGAGGTGATGCTAGTTCATGTTTTAGTTTATTTAGAAGACAGCCTGAGATGCCAGCTCACCCCAAAGAGGCTGTGTTTTTTGCCTTAGGCAAGTCTTTACTGACTTGCTCTTTAGATATGTAAAGTGGGGAGGGGAGCTGGGGGCAAGGTTTGTGATAAGTTTGGAGGGGATAAGGGAGTGAAATTTTTATCAGATCTGTCCCCCAGCAGGTTTGCTATCTCTGCGGTATCAGTGTGTGTGATACTATTAGTCACTAGTTCAGCACATGCTTGGGTCCTACCTTTTAGGCTATGTACGTAGCTGTAAAAGGCCTTATGATTATCCTTGGCTGTGATTGCTAAGTATTTCTCAAAGTTACCCTCAGAGGATTCGACATTTATTTATTTTATTTATTTATTGACATTTGTTTACGGAAAAGTCCACAAGGCCGTAAAGAGCCAATTTTCAGTGGAGGCCTGGGGAGAAAAGCTCCAGGATAAAATAACAATTTTAAATACATGTTTACATAGTAGCACAATATAATAAGCAAGAAAAAGAAACAGAAAACAAATCCTGAGTATCCATAGGAACAAATTAAAATGTTCAAAATCCATCAAAATCAGGTAGTCAAATGCTACAGAATCTATACCACTAGTAGCTGAATTTAGGATAATATTGAAATGAGTGCAGAAGCACTAGAAAGTATCAAAAACAAATCAAAGTTATTGCAAAAGAGAAATAAGGATAGTAGCAGGAGGGAAACAAATTAGTACTTTCTCAGTCAATAAGACTGCTGAGAAAAATTGAGGTTAGACCTTTTCTAGTACAAATATAGAGCAAGAGATATGGTGGTTAGACAGGTTTGATAGTGTAGGGGTAATACAAGGTAGTTAGAGTGGCTGGATAACATAGAGGCAGTGCTGAGTTTGCTACTGAGAAAGAATCAAGTAATGGCTTCATTAGTAGGAGCAGGTGCATTTGTGCAGTTACATATTCAGTTAGAAAGAAGATGATTATGAAGGGCAGTTTTGAAGTTAGAGGGGTGATGTTCACTTTGTATAGAGAAGGGGAGGTTATGCCATAATCTGGCAATGTTCCAGGAGTATAGGAGTTTTCCTGCAGGTAGGCTTGGTTTATGAATTTGGATTAAGTTCATAAGTTTATAGGTTTATAGGTAAGTACAAGGCTATTGGCCCAAGGGCCTAAGTAAGCCTAGCCAACAAGGTTCCCTGGTTTACTCCACCCAAGAAAGTTAATTTCCTGTGCCCCTGTCGAGCAGAGCCACAGAAGTGATCCCCGGGGCATATTTCCTATTTCTCATCCACTCATCAAGATTTTCTTGAAGAGTGCTAATGAGGAACTTTGCTTGCAATAGATGGGTTGCTTGTTCCAGAGTATAGGAAGTCTCTGGGACAAGAATGTATCCCTCCAGCAAGTCCTGTTTATTGTGGTGACAAGGTTTATGTCTCTAGAGCATGTAGCTCGGAGGGATTGGAATTTCTTTAAGTGTAGCATGTCCAACAGCTCTGGGATTAACCTAGCTTTATATGTTAGGCAGAGATCTCCTCGGACTAGGCGGTATGCTACAGAGGAAGGCAGGAGTTTTTTGAGATGGTCAGTGTAGGGCATCTGTTTGAGGCCTTGAGGCCAGTAATCCTCTTTGTGAGGTACTTCTGTGACCTTTCCAGCTGCTGCAGATGTCTTGTGAGGTACATTCCAAAAAGGGCGTTGTATTCTATAATGGGTCTAATGAGTGCCGAGTAGAGAAGAACAATGCCCTCTTTTTTTCCTGGATGAGAACTCTTTTGTGATGAAGTATGCCACATAGAAGGATTTCCTGACTGCTGTGGTGATGTGATTATCAAAGAAGAGACTACTGTCCACCTGGGTCCCAAGCTCTTTTATCACACATTCAGCGTTAAGTAGACTGCCATTTATGTGGTAGTTCATGGGTACAGAGTGTTTACCAAAGGGGATGACAATGCACTTTTTGGCATTGAGCTTGAGGCCATGCATCTGACACCAGGCATCTGTCTCAGTGAGGCCCTTCTGTAGGATATCCACATCATTTGGGGACTTGACTATGGCTCCTAGTTTGCAGTCATCTGCGAACTTTGTTAGCCAGAGGCCTTTTGTGTTAGCCTGTACTTCAGAGAAGTAGATATCAAACAGGAGAGGTCCCGGGACTGAACCCTGTGGTATCCCAGTTGTCACTGATTTGAAGTTAGATTTGGAGTCTGCAACTTTTACAGTGTGGGTTCTGTCAGTGAGCCAGTTGGCAACCCATCTTGTGACATAGGGATTTATACCTAGTTTAGTGAGTTTAGCTATAATTCCAGAACAGGGGATGGTGTCGAAAGCCTTGGCAAGGTCAAGATAGGCTGTGTGAACTACTTTACCCTACTCTTGTCTACGGCTTTGGTGACTGCCTCAAAAAAGTTGATCAGGTTCAGAAGGCATGATCTGCCTTTCACAAATCTGAACTGGGCGGTGTCCAGAGTTTGGAGGTTACCAAGGTCTTTTTTTATGAGTTCCACAATGATATGTTCTATGGCCTTGCAAACCAGGCTCATTAGGCTAATAGGTCCATAGTTCTCAGGATCAGTGGTAGCTTCCCCTTTGTGTAGTGGGATAACTGTTGCTGTGCGCCATTCAGTGGGCACAAAGCCTGATGTGAGACTATGATTAAACATGGTGCTTAGGTGGGGAGCCAGTTCATTCTAAAGTTCATGTAAAATGCAGCCTGGGATGTTGTCCAGTCCCATGGATGCTGTGTTTTTGGTTTTAGAGAGTGCAGCTTTTACCTGCATAGGTGTGATTACAGGGAAAAGTGTTGGTGTTCTGATCATAGTAGCCCAAGAGGGGAGTAAGGCATAAGGAGGGAGCTAAGAGCAGGGCAGTATAATGGTTTAGGGTAAGTATATGTGAGGTGGTTAGTTGTATGAGTAATAGGTAATGAGAGAATTCTAGCCAGTGTCATTTACTTAGGGCTATGCAACGATGGGAGGAGTGGCGATTGCCTGTAGCGCATTTGGCAATCTTATTGTCGCAGGACTCTAGTTTTAGCTTCAGGGAGGACTGCAAGTTGATTAACAATGGTGCACCATAGGTTAAAGATGGTAGCAAGTTGGTGAGAGCAAGAACTTGTTTAGTTGGTAAGGAGAGAAATCTGTTATGCCTGTACAGTAGCCCTAGTTTTTTCTGTGTTTTATTAATATTTGATGTGCAGGTCAAATTTTAGGTTTTAGTCTATTATGATTCCTAATAGTTTGGCATTGGCTACTAATTCAATTTTTATAGTAAGAGTATTAAAAAGTCCCAAGTATCCACAAAGAGTCCACGTACAGATAAAATGCAAAAACCTACAAGCAAGGTAACACAGAAAAAAACAATGATATTGCTTCAAGACAAACCACGTATCTCCAAAGATTTAAAACTTTTATTGTACAAATGTAAGTGCTTACATGGTTATCCAAGACCGCTTCACCAGACAACAATACAGTGAAACCCAACACTTCTTATACCTCACGTTAACATCAATTACTCAATTAAAATAACAAAATTTCCCTTCAAAATTTTTAAAGAGACATTAGCTAAATTCACTGCTTACTTTAGTCTTTTTAATTTTAACACTGGCTTGACAGAAACAAACTCATTCAGACCAAACTCTTTGTGAGCCGCTAATCTAAAAATGAATTGTAGTTCTATATTTTCTGTATTTGACACAACTGGCCCTAGTCTATTAGACCCCTGCATAACATAAAGCACCTGAAAAAGAAATTTGTGATCTGGTCCACATTGCAAAGTATGCTTAGCCAGTGCACTGTATACAAACTGTTTCCTTGTACAATAATCATGATCTCTTATTCTTACTTTCAGAGATCGGTTGTTTTTTCCTACATAAAAATGATAACAGCATACACAGTGAGCTATATATACTAAATCAACAGTATTACAGTCAGCCCAACATCTCAATTTCCATAGCTTACCAGCGATTGGATGTTTAAAAAACCTGGATTCATCTATAAAGCTACAGAAATTGCAGGATCCACACTTATGTGTACCTGTAAACATGGATGGAGTCTTATACATTTTTGGATCACATAAAAGTTGTTTCAAATTTCTTTTATTTTTAAAAAACAATTTAGGTGTGCTCCCTACTATCTTTGAAGTTTCAGAATCGACCAACAAAATAGGCCAATTATCATGTACCACTCTACTTATGACATCCAAGTCACCCGAGAATGATAGCACCATTGGTAACCTATCCCTAAAGGCTGGCCCATTCCTCTTATACCCCATTGTTTCATGTGCACCTCCCCTTTCAGAAAAGAAGGGCTTTCCTTGTCTATATCGTTCTGCAAAAACCTTATTGAATGCTTTGGAAATTTCTAATGCCGAATAACCTCTTTGCCTAAATGCATCATTCAAATATTCCATCTCATTCTTGAAATCAAGGTAATCACATGATAAACATGATACCCTCATCCCTTGACCTACCATAATATTTGAAAACACATAACTGGGGTGCATACTAGTATGATGGAGAACGAATGGAATATAACATGACTTCCTATGTACTCTAGTAAAAAGTTTTCCTTGATGTAACCTCACATTAACATCTAAAAACTCAATACATTCTGGAGACATATTCAATGTAAATTAAAAAATCACTGCTTAGATTCAATTCCTCATGGCAATGACACAACTATTGTGCTGTGCCTCTCTACCCAACAAAGAGATCTTCCACAAAGTGGCGATAAAATGCCACTTTGTCATTAGATAAGATATTTGTGCATTCCCACTCCATCATAAAAATATCATAACAATATTTTCCATCGTTTCTCCATCGTACTAGTATGCACCCCACTCGTGCTTTCAAATATTATAAATATTAATATATATTATATATATATATATATATATATATATATATATATATATATATATATAAATATAATAAGGGACAATACTGAGAGTATTGGGGTAAATTAGGGTGACACCACCTCCTCTTTTATGTTGTCTGTCTGTCCTAATTACATTGAAATTGGGAGTAAGAAATTCAGAGCTGTGAATGGAAGGTTTTAGCCAAGTTTCAGTAGCAGCTAGGAGTTCTGTTTTGGTTAAGCAAGGCATGGAACTCAGATATTTTGTTACAAATGCTTTGGAGGTTTATAGTGGTTAAGTGGAGATGTTTAGTAAGTTTAGGAGAGTTGCATTGTTGAGGTGAAAGTGGAGTTTGGGGTCGTGGCTTGGTTTTAATATCACTGGAACATATCAAGGAAGAAAAGATGGAGTATAGTCTGCGGGTTGAGTCTAACAGTTTAGAGAGAAAAGGGGAAGAAAGGTATTCTGCAAAGTATATTTTATAGTGAAGGGAACAGAGGGGAGAAAAAGGGGTTTTCTACAGACAAGAAGGGTTGAGAAATAAAGGCTAGAGCTGATGTTAGAGTAAGTGACAGCACTGGAGGCAGTTTGTGGAGTTGTGATGTTAGGATTGGAAGTTAGGGAGTGTGGGCATAATGCTGTGAGATTTGAGAATAATAGTAGACAAACAGTTACTGGGAGGGTGTATAAACTGTAGGGTGAAAGAAGACATGTTAAAGAAGGGTGAGGGAGCTAGATAATTGGGAATGAGTAAAAGGGTGAATAAGTGGTTAATGAGTGGGCATGAGTGGGTGTGTCCATGAAAGTATAAATGTAATGAAAGAGGGGTGGGTGGGAATGGGGGCAGGGTAGGATGGGGGAGTGAAGTGAGCCCAGAGTAAAGCAGAGGGTGAACGGAGCAGGGCTACACCTTGTTGAAGGCTTAGGCCTGTAAAAACAATGTGGAAAGAGCTCAATTAAGTCTTGGGTCTCTTGTATTGTGTTATATGTAATGGTCAGAGCCAGACCTAACTGGTAGGAGACAAACAGTAATGTTGTTATGGAGAGAAAAAAAAAAACAATATAACTGGTCAGAAGGATAGAGCAGAGAGTGTGGAGAAAAACAGGATGGCAGAGACAGGTCGGCTTCAGTGATGCGCCGCTCAGTAACTGAGGGGAGCGGATGCTAAGAGGTTAGAATAACACTATGTATGATAAAATCAGTCTACAAACATAAATGCACATACATAAGTTTAGTTAAAAATGAAACCAGTTCCACTTTCTGCAATAGTGCTGACGTTTTTGAAGACAAGAGTCAGGATACTAGAACTGCATGTGTTGTTTTTAGTATTTGGAAATCCAGAAGGGATGGAAGGGGATACCACCTTATATTAGTAGGAGAACTATAAAAAGAAAACAAAAACAGGAGATCCATTTAGCCCTAAAATCAGGGAGCACACATCCCGGTGACCAGTAGCTCTTAATTGCCTGTTGAGTCTGAGTAGGGTGCTTTTCCATTGTTGGGGCCTCACCTTAGTTTTCTTAGACAGCAGATTTTTGTGTTTGCTGTAAAGTTTGTTGATGCTGGATATCCAACATGGTGGCTTATTTTTACTTGGGACTCTTTCTTTAATTCTCTCTGGAACAGCCGAGTCTATACACTTATACAAGTGATTGTACAGGGCTTTAGTGTAAGCCTTTTTGTAGTTACCACTTCCATCTGGTGGTTGGGCTTGGAATGTTTTTATACCTTCCCTAGGAGGGTATAGTTTGCCTTGGTGAAGCTTTTTAGCCTGACTTTGCCCATTGTGAGTTCTGGTTTTAGTGCCAGTTTGAAGCCAACTGATTTGTGGTCAGATTTACCTAATGAGGATCCGACAGTTGTGGTGGTGCATCTGTTTGTCATGTTAGTGAAGACCAGATCTAGAATGTTTGTTCCTCTTGTTGGGGTTTGAACAATTTGTTTCATGGCATTTGAGTTAACAAAGCCAAGGAACTTTTGCACTAGTAAGTTAGGGACAGAGTAGGTTTCCCAGTTGATGGTGCGATAATTGAAATCCCCCGGTGAGCAGAGTGTTTGGCAATATTTGGATTGACTCCTGCTTGGTCAAGTAGGTCTCATGCTCATCTTGATTCATGGATGGGGG
Source organism: Protopterus annectens (assembly GCF_019279795.1). Lineage (NCBI taxonomy): Eukaryota > Metazoa > Chordata > Ceratodontiformes > Protopteridae > Protopterus > Protopterus annectens. The sequence goes on from NC_056726.1 coordinate 1,256,625,693, forward strand.
TCTATAACTAGCTATGACTTGAATGGGTGTCTTACTCACAGTAATCTGAACTTGGAGTAACTCCATGGAATTGTCCTAACTATTCGGGAGGTGAATTTATCTCTAATATAGATAGAAACACTGCCTCTTTTGGTTCTCACATGTTTGTTTTGCAGTCTGAAGGTGTGGAAGGCATTCTAGCCTTGCAAGGCCAGGGTACTCTCTGAAGTCTTGAACCAGCTTTCTTTGACTGCACAGACATCTACATCCTCCAGTGATAGGAGTGTTTCCAAGGTGTGCAGTTTTGGGTTTAGGATCCTAGCATTTAGCAGCATAATCCTTATTTTGTTATGATTGGCAATTTTCAAGTCGGCAATTTTGTTTTTGGGACCTTGCCTAAAAAAAGCACAGTGGGGAAGTAAAAGCCTTTGCCAGCAGCTGGAAGTCTACTAGCACCAGGTGCAAACTGTCTCTGGCAAAGCAGCAAGGTTTGTCGACCATGTCTTCCCAGGCTGACAGAAACCGGATCCCCTTTGAATGACACTAAAAACTAAACCAATTATTGAACTTGATCATGTTTTTGTTTATACTGTGGCATCATTCTAAGTGAGGGAAATATGCTGCTCAAAGCTAGGGACATACCTGCCTGGGACACATACTCAGAAAGCTCAAGTCATATCTCTCATCATATAGTCCAGTAAAGTACATCTCATGTTGTTAACTCCAATATGAGCTATGACAGAGTCATAATGGTAGTTGTTGCCAAGAGACGTGAGTGCATTAGAGATCTGATGAATTCTGGCACTGGATAGGCAGCTGACTATGATTTTCTCCTTATCTAACTTGGTGAGTGGGACATCCATGTGTCTCACTATGGAGTCTCCAAAGTCAAGAAAATTTGGTTTATGAGTGTTATGCCTTGAGGGCTTGGTAGGTGAGAAACTGGTGTTGCTATGTGTCTTGGGTGCTGGGGGAACTGTGTTAGTTGTAGTGGTCTTGTGTTTTGGAAGTCTCTGGTGTTTTGGTAATTTTTTGAGGGCAGCCTCCATATATGTTGATTTATGTACTGGATGCATACCAAGTGTATGAGTAGTGGTACTATGTGCATGAGTAATGGAGGGTGAGTTGACAACCTCTTCAGTGTTACTGCTTCAAGTGCTAGAGAACAGGGATTCAAGATTCTTGTTGCAGATACATCTCTCAAACTCTGTACTAGAGTGAGTTATTAGTAGAAAGTTGTCACTGCACATAAGGCAGTTGCTACACTGCCTCAGGAGACCCAAGTCAACAAGGAATGCAAAAGAAACAGGGGTAGTCCAACTGTCCATAATACTAGGTTTGAAGAACTGTTATCACAAAGGGGGTGCTTTCAGAACTGATCTAGAAGGTGCTCTGTAGATGGATATTTCTGATGGGGTTTTTGTCTGGTAGTTTAATAAGTCACAGCTCGCTAGCAATACTTCTTAGAACAGAAATATACTAAGGATGAGGACTACACTAATGCTGTATCTAAGGGAAAACTTGTCGAAATTATCTGTTCGACTATGGTGTACACTTGTGTGGCAGTGCATGGTGCTGCACGATGCACAAACAAGCAGAAGCTAAAAAAAAAAAAAAAAAAAAAAAAAACTTAAAAAAAATCAAAAGAACCAATGAGGGTGCTTACTCCAAGCCCTAGGAAGGCTTAGCTTTTGCTTCCGGGTGAAGCAAGATGGCATCCATTTCTGCTTCAAGCACTGCAGCTATTTTTTCTGTTTCTCCTGCTGTTTCTTCTACTTTGCCTTCTATTACTAAATCACAGTCTTCTTTTCATTTAACACCTGTATCTGTATCTCAGACTTCCTCACAGGCTTCAGCTGTGTTGCATGACTCTGGTAATTTGTACTTGATTTGGGTGGTGAAATGGAGCTTCAGGATGGTTATTTGGCTTCTGTTGTTTTTCTTTCTGCTGTTTTGGCTCTCCCTATTACTCTGTTGGTTACTTATTTTTATTTATTTATTTTATTTTACATTTGTTGACCATGATAGTCCGACTGGATGCATGTCCATTTTCAGCGGAGACCCAGGGATTAAAGCTCCAAGGTAAACAGAAACATTAAAACATTTTACAAATATAATTTTGACAAAGAGTACATAAGCAAACAAGAATAAACATGTTCCACAGGTTAGAGTAAATCCCTGGTGAAAGTTAGGGGTAAATTAAACAGTAGCTGATTAATAGATTTTACACATTCTGGAAGAGATTTAGCCAGACTTGATACAATGACATAGCCAGTTTAGTGCCAAATGTTGTTTGAGTCTAGTTTTAAAATGGCCTAGGGAGGAGAGTAAAGTAATGTCAGCTGGAAGTGAGTTCCAGGATCTGCCTACAGAGTTTGCAAAGAGAGAGTCACCAGCTGCATTGTTAATTTTGCTTGTCTGAATTAATAGTCTATTAGAGGATCTAAGCAGTCACGGATTGTGATAGGGGGTGATAAGATTTTTAAGTGCAGGAGTATTATCCGGATTATAAAGGATTTTATAAGCCATGATCAGTTGGTTATACTGAATTAGACTGGGTAATTCCAGCTACCCGAGCTGGTTAAGATTGATGCAATGATGTGTCCTAAAAGACAGCTCAGTGGCAAATCTGGCTATGTGGCTATAGCAGGTTGAGAGATTGTTAAGTACAGTCTTGTTTAGATTAGACAGTAGAGGTGATGCATACAGGAGTGTTGAAGGAATTTGAGAGCGAGCTATGGCAATTTTGGCTGGAGGGGTTAGGAAGGCTTTTATTCTGTAAAGTGACCCTAGTTTTTTATTGATGGTTTTGATCGATTGGTTTACATGTAGGTCGAATATTAGATTATCTATAATGACACCTAATAGTTTAGTATAGGGGTCAGGGGAGATTATTGTGTCATCATTTGCATTTATGGTAAAGGTAAAAGCAGGAGACCTTTGTGTTGGTGACTATAACAGCATTTTAGTTTTTTTGGATTTAGTATTAAACAACATTCAGAAAGCCAGTTTTCTATAGTGTTAAAGATGGACTGGATAGCAGACCATAAGTTTGTTGGAGATGTGGCGGAACAGATCAGGGTGGAGTCATCAGCGTATTGGATACAGCTGACTTCTGGGATGACAGTAAACAGGTCATTAATGAAGATGGAAAACAGCAGGGGCCCTAGTATACAGCCTTGTGGTACTCCAAAGGTGTTGGGTAGTAGGTTAGAGAGTTTGTTCTGCCAAAGAACAGCCTGCTGTTTCCCATTCAAGTAGGATTTAAACCATTGAAGGGCCTTATTTTCTAGACAGAATGTTTGCAGGGTGTGTATTAGAAGTTGGTGGTCGACCATGTCAAATGCCTTGGAAAGATCCAAGAAGAGGGCAGAGGATATGTGATTGTTGTTGTGATTATGGTTTATGGTGTTAGTAAAAGCTAGTAGGGCTGAAGTAGTGCTGAGGTGTGGACGGAAGCCGTGTTGGGTATCTGCCATGAGGTGATTCTGGATTAGGTGATGCATGAGTTGTCTGTGAATACATTTTTCCATAATCCTTGCAAGTGGAGAGAGTATGGCTATTGGTCTATAATTGGAGAATTCAGTAGAGCTGCCTCCTTTATGAAGTGGGATCACATAAGATATTTTCCAGATGGAGGGAATTCTAGCTTCTGATATGGTTTGATTAATTAGTATTGATACCGGGTAGGCAATAGCATCAGCTGATTTTTGAAGGTACTCCGCCGGGAGTTGATCAGCAGAGAGTGTGGTGGGTTTTAATTTTTTAATCAAGGTCCAGATAAGTGGCATGGCCACTGGTTGAAAGCTGAACAAGAGTAGGTTTCCAGGGGTGGTACTTTCAAGACCAGGGGAGCTAGGAGGTAATTGGCTTGCTATGGCTTGAATTGTCTCAGTGAAGAATCAGTTAAAACTATCTGAAACATCCTCGGGGGTGTTTATCAATAGTAGCAGAAGGGATGGGGGTAGAAGTACATCCAGGATGAAGCACATTATTCAAACCTGCCCAAAACTTCTGAGGGTTGTTTTGATTTACTGTCTGTAAGTTGCAGTAGTATTGTTTTTTGTCTTGTAAAATGGATTTTTTGGTTTTGTTCCTAGATTGCCTGTATTTAATTTGATCTTGGGAGTCTTTAGTAGAACGCCATAAAGTTCTATGGGTAATTTTGAGTCTAGACTCTTTAGAAAGCCATGGTGCAGTTTTTGCTTTTGTTCTGTTTAAACGAACAGGTGCATGCAGATCTAGAATCTCAAGAAATGTGTTATTAAAGTATGCAACTGCCTCCTCTAAGGGGAGGTGTTTTAGAATAGACCAGTTACATGAGTGAAGTTCTTGTTGGAATTTGGCAGGGTCAAAGTCTTTGTTGTTTCTAACTTTTCTGAGTAAGGGTTGTTGGGGATTAATGGCTTTGTGCTTAACTATAAAAGTGAGAAGGTGATCGCTTAGGTCATCGGGGAGGGTACCAGCAGTGTACAGTTGGGGGTGACTATTTATGAGTACCCAAACAAGTATGCTATCTTTTTGGTTGGGTTTACCTAACCTGGTAGGGGTGGATATGATTTGAGTAAAAGCATGCAGGTTAATATGGGTTGACGGGGATTCTGAGGAGCAGGTGCCCCAGTCTATGTTAAAATCCCCGAGTAGTAGGGTTTCTTGGGGGTAATGACATGATAGCCAGTGCAGGGTGTCTTCAAGTGTAATTATATTGTCACCTGAGGGGATATACATGCAGATGATATTAATCCATTTACTGGAAGATCTTCTGCTGGTGCAATGTCTTCTGTTTCTTCTGCAGTTGTTTCTCAGGCCAAGTCTTATGCTGCTGAAGCAAAAATGGCATTTCCTGCTTCTGGGAATCAGCCTAGCTCTCTGAGGCAGTCCAGGATTGTTTCTAAGCCTTTGATTCATCTTAAATCTTCTTCAAGTCAGCCTCTTTCATGTAAGTTATCTGTCATTCTTTATTCAAACCATTGTCTGAGTCTGTTCAGTCTTGGTGTGCTATTATTCACTGGGGGAGGGATGCTTTGTCTGTGTCTGTTCAATGAACTGAAAACGAACAGGAAGAGGCAGGGATTCCACTCCAAAAAATATTTATTATGTTAGTCCTTTTGTCCACTTTCTTAAATGAACTTCTTTAGACAAATTCAAACACTCAAATGGTTTCTTAAATAGTGAATTTAGAAGAGATGATATCACAAACGTCTCCCATTATTATTTAAAGTCACATACCCCCCTATATTATAAAGCATCCAGAATAATAAAAAATACCTACATCAAACATGCATGAATGATGGAAAAATACAAAAAACTATGTTAAATATGTACTATTCTACATTTTAAAACATTTCAATAAAAATTAAATACTTAGTGTGTATATAATATGCATACACATTTTTTATTATTATTATCACCTTTCCAGTGATTTCAACTTCGGAATACATTTCAAAGAGCAGCAATCATTTAAGTCTTGATATGCACAGACATTCAACATCAACTGTCACAGCAACTGTCTCTCTTCCAATTTAAGCTGCCACAGTCCACCCCTAATGTCCTTACAAACCTGTTCTATAACCAGATAATGAAAATAATGTCCAGAATTTCCTGCAATGTGTTTGCTAGTGCATTTGTGGTGTATCTTGCTAAGTGCCAAGTATGTACCAGTTTATCTACGAACATCAGTATAATGTTGGTAAACTGAATATTACAAATGCACTAGCAAATCATATTGCCGGAAATTCTGGCCATTATCTTCATTGTCTGGTTATAGGAGTTGAAATCACTGGAAAGGTGATATTAACAATAATAACAAAAAATATGTGCATATTATATACGCACTAAGTATTTCATTTTGTGCAATTGTATTGAATGTTTGAATTTGTCTGAAGAAGTTCATTCAAGAAAGTGGACGAAAGCGCTAACGTAATAAATATTTTTGGAGTGGAATCCCTGCCTCTTCCTGTTCGTTTTCAGTTTAGTGGGTTTGTTATTTCATTTTCTTTGGCTGTGTCTGTTCAGTGATTGTGTGCTATTATTCACTGGGGGAGGGGTGCTTTTGCTGATGTTTATTTGAAGAGCAGGAGGTGGCATCTACTTTTGTTTCCCATTTTACTGCCCATAAACATCAGCAGCCTTGGTCTGATTTTGTGCTTTCTGAAATTGATATTTTTTATAAACGTAAACTTATTTTGTATTTTTGTTCTAGTTATGTTACAGAAGCACAAGTTAGGGAATTTTTACTTTCTTGGTGTGCTGATGTTTTTTCTAGTAATACAACTTTTGATTCTGATGCTGGTGGAGTTTGGGATGGGACTTGGGAGGCCTGGGTGGCTTTGCATGTTTTTGATTCTGGTGTTTCCCATTTGCCTGGTGTGTATTTGTTGTCTGGTCAGAGATGCATTTTGAGGCATGCAGGGCAGCCTATATCCTGCTCTTTAGTGGTGATATTTTTTCACTTGGTATCTGATTGTTCTGCTAGGAAATGCATTCATTGTGGTTCAACAGTTCATTTCGCTAGAGCTTGTCCACGGTGGTGCTGTTTATGCTCTTGCTGTCATGTTGATTCTGTTTGTCCTGTTGTACCTTCTGTGTTACCTGTTTCTATTGAGTCTTCTCAGACTTTACTTTCTGATGTTTTGGTTTCTGCTGCTGCTCCTGCGGACTCTTCTCTAGTGCAGGCTCTTGTCTCTGTCCCTTGTCCCCTCCTTTTTCTGTTTCTATTCTTACTTCTGTTTCCTTTCTGGAGGGGTCTGTTCTGCCTTCTTTGCATTTTAGACCTCCTTGTCTTGTTTCTCTTGGTTCTGGTTATCACTCTACTGTGCCTCTTTCTCCTGTTGTTTTTGTTGTCCCTACTGGTACTGATATGTTAGAGTCTAATATTTTGGTACTTTTCCGTTATAGGGGCAACAGTTCTCAGATTATGTAATTCTTACGTAAACACAACTGTCTTACATTCACCCTACAAAATGTGGACCTCTTTGCTGCATATGACTCAGATTTATTTACTGCAGACAGTTACATTCATAGCACCAGATGTGTGACAAGCCCTTTCAGTGTGGGTGGGAACATTGTGGAACTGTCGAAATGAAAAACAGTAATGAGGCACACTCGAGACGTCTACGAATAAAATACAGCATTCTTCTTAAACTCTGAGTGCAACAAATCTGAAAATAAGGGGAGGACAAAGACCCCAAAACAGAGGATTTAAGTATTACCCTTACAAATGAATATGAGGCGAAAATGAGAGTTACTATCAAGTGTAGTGTAGACATTGCTTCAAAATTACCTTTCTATCAGGAACTCTGCCACACAACGCTTGCTAAACTATCACATTTAGTAATAACTGCTTTAAATTGCAGAACTGAATTACTTTGCTTGTCTTTTGGTATTTGTACACGTCTGAGCTTGTGTGTGTGTATATAATTACCGTGGCTGTGTTAAAAACATGATTGCACATGATAAAAAAAAGAGTTAAGTTCAACACTGACTGCATAATTAGTACTGTGCCATTTTGTACAAATCACTTCCTTTTATGTTGTTAGCAAAACCGGTACTGTCAAACAAACTGTCAGGTTAAAATGGTGCTGCAATACAGCAGTAGCTTCTTAAAGTAATGCTGATACTGATTTAGTGGTCCCGATTGCAGTGCTAAAGCATCAACGTGCCAAAGTGCCTGTTGATTTGGCTAGAGCAAACAGCTTTTTACATTACTTTTCCACAAAGCATTTATGTTGGCATGAGAAAATTATAAACAGATACAATAGAGAATTATCGAAAATTAAAGCATTCCACATTTTGTAGAGGGAATGTAAGACAGTTGTGTTTAGGTAAGACTTGCATAATCTTTTTTTTAACATTTTTTGACCGGGAAAGTCCGACTAGGTTCCACAGAGACCTGCTCCAGATGCATGTCATTGGAATGTGGGAGGAAACCGGAGTACCCACAGAAAACCCACGCGAACACAGGGAGAACATGCAAACTCCACACAGAAGGCACCCCAGCTGTGAATCGAACCGGAGAACCTCTTGCTGTGAGGCGACAACGTTAACCACTGCACTACTGTGCCACCCGAGAACTGTTGCCCCGATAATGGAAATGTACCAATATTTTATTTATTTATTTTATTTATTTTACATTTGTTGACCGGGATAGTCAGACTGGATACATGTCCATTTTCAGTGGAGGCTCGGGGAGAAAAGCTCCAAGGTCGTCAGAGTCAAAAATATAACAATGTAGACATAATTACAGGTAAGTTATTTACAGAGGATACATGAAGAAACATGAGATAGGCAAGTGCACAGGTATAGTTATCCCTGGTTTAAGTCAGGGGAATACATTGACAGTAGGCAGAAAGTAATATATTATATACATTTATAAGGCAGGTTAACCAGGCTTGTTACTGTGCCAAAGCCAGTTTAGTTCCAGATGTTGTCTGAGTTTGGTTTTAAATTGGCAAAGGGAGGAGAGCGAAGTAATGTCGGCTGGACGGAGATTCCAAACTCTGCCTACAGAGTTTGCAAAGAGGGCACCCCCAGCTGTATTGTTAATTTTGATTGTCTGGATTAGTAATTTGTCTGAGGATCTAAGCAGTCTCTGATTGTTATGAGGGGTGATAATATTCATTAGGGACGGTGCATTATCTGGATTATAGAGAATTGTTTGAGCTATAGTCAGAAGGTTGTATTGGTGCATCTGATGCCTCTTCTACCCGTGATGGAGTTGCTTCTAATGATACTGCTAGTTGTAAATCTGATTTGTGTACTGATATGGATGATTCTCAGCAGTGGACTTCAGCTTCTAGGCGCAGACATCTTAGGAACAAGCATCATAGGAGGGGTTCTGAAGGGGTTTCTCATCCTGGTTCTGATGGCTAACTTGTCTTTGAATTTTTGTAATATTAATGGTATGGTGTCATTGCTCCAATGTTTGCATGTCTTTTTCTGGCTTTCTGCCTTACACTCTGTTATTGTTTGTCTGTTGGATGTGGTTAGGCTTTTCCCTGCTTATTGTTCCCAATGGAAAACTTTGTGGAGGGATGGGGTGGTTTGGTCTTTAGGGACAAATCATAGGTGTGGTATTGGGTTACTGTATCATACATCTGTTGTGGTGGTTAAGGATGTTATTCATGTTTTGCCTGGTAGGGGTATGGTGGTCTATTTATTGTATAGACATTCTTTTGTACATTTAATGATTGTTTATACCTTTATTCCAGTGTCTGAGCACCACTTATTATTTCAAAATTTGCAACCTTATTTTTTTATTGACTGTCCTAGTCTTTTTATTTTTGGTGACTTTAAGTGTGGTATACTACCAGGGTGTTCTATGGTCAGACAGGACTCTATTGTCCATTGTTGTAAGGACATTTTACATTTGGCCTCTCATTGTTTGTAGTCCTCCTGCCTTTACTTACTTTCATGGGTCTGCTTGCAACCACATTGATTATTGTTTTTGTTCTCCTACCTTTGAAGTGGTTTCTGCTTCCTTGTCTTTTGTGCCTTTTACTGATTGTTTCTCTTTATCCTTTTACTTTGGAGCTTCTTCTTGCATAACGGTAGGGGTCTTTCTTGTTTTACCACTCCTTGGACTTTTACTTCTGCCTGGCAAAAGGTCATTACTGAGTTATGGCATGATCATTTTACTCTGTTGCCTTTTTATTCTTCTCTTTCTTCTTGGTGGTTGGCCTTTAAAGATAATTTGTTTCCTTTTATTCTTTATTCCCTTTTTAAGGGTCTTCCAACTCCATTTTTTTGTTGCTTTCCAGTCTGCTGTGCATCATGCACCTGCCCTTGCCCCTCGCCACCTCTGTGAGCTGCATTTGTGCGACCTTGCTAGGGTGACAGTGGTTCTTTGTAACGTAGCCCATTCTTTGAAAGGGAGGCCTGAGAAGTTTCTCCCTTAGGTTGGTAAATGTACTCTTAAGCAGAAGACCTTTATTGACAGTTTGTTGTTTTCTTCAGGTGATGTTGTTACCACTAAGAAGGGTATTCTGCAAGAAGTTAATTCTTATTTGTCCACTTTGTATGGTGGTAAACCTCCTTCTGTGGAATCCTGGCATATATCAGTGATGCCTGCTGCTTTTATGGTGGCTCTTCATGGGCCCATTACTTTGTTTGAAGTTAGAAGGGCTATCGCTTCTTTCAAGGTTGATACTGCCCCAGGGTTGGATGGTCTTTCTTACCATTTACCACTCTCTCTCTGATGCTCAGTTGTCTGTACTGGTGCAATTGTTTAATGAGTGATTTTCTTACACTTTCCCCATCCTGGTTTGTTACAGATAGCCCTTAAGTTCCTTTGGAAAAAGGGTGACCGCAGGGTCTTGTCTAACTGGCGTCCGATTTCCCTTTGCAATACCAATTATAAGTTGTTTTGTAAGATCTTGCAATTATGCCTGTTGTCAAAGATGCAATATTTGTTGGACCCTGAGGTCTATGTTATTTCTGGTAGGCCTATGCAAGATTTGTTGCTTTTGTTGTACTCTCTTACCTCCTTTCTTTATTATTCTGATTATGCTCTGCTGCTCTTTTGGTACCTGACCAAAGCACTTGACAATGTTAGAAATTCAGCCTTGTTGGCTATCTTAAACGCCTAGGATTTGGTCCTCTTTTTCTACATTGTACTGCTTCCATTTATTCAGCTTCTGTTATTGCTCATATGTCTAATGGCTGGATGGGAGCTGAAGCTGCCATGAAGAATAGTGTGCATCAAGGTTGTCCCTTGAGCAGTTATCTTTTTACTCTGATGATGGGTGCTGTTTTTTTAAGATGAGGGAGGACTTTTCCTTGTCTCCTGTTTCTTTTTTATGTTCAGAAGATTTGGTATCTTACACAGATGATGTTACTATTGTTGCAGAGTCTTCTGTTTTCTTTTGCTTTATTTGCAGTATTTTTCTTTTGTTTTTTCATTAGTGGGCCTTTATCTTATTTTGCCAAATCCTGTGGTTCTGGTGCAGTTTTCCGTGTTGGGGATGTTTCTGGTGCTAGCACTGGTATCTCTATCTTGGGTGTGCCTTTTGGTTCTCCTACCTATGTCTCTGAGTCTTGTGAAGCCCTTCTTGGTAAAGCTGTTTGGCTCTTGGCTTTCTAGCATTCTTTTCATGTCTTTCCAAAAAAGGGAAGTTGTTTAGACCAGCTGGACAGATTTAACCAAGTAAATGGAGCTTCCACTGGACAGGATTTTCATCAAGGGGGTATAAATCCACAACATTCTGGCTGGGAAACTCATCAAGGGAGGACCTACCCAAAGAAAGACAACAACAAAAGAAAGAAGAGGTAATTCATAATTTAGCCCCTTATCTTATTGACTTGGAAATTAATAATTCATTCATTGATGGACACGTTCATGGAAGCTTCGGGAGTGGTTTAGAAGCAGATTGTAGGCATGTTGGCAGGACTGATTCCTATTTTGTTACAATTTAGAAGCAGATAAAATAGTCTGGAGAGGAAGGGTAGGTCATACAAACACCGTACCGACTTCAACTGCTGAACAAACATTTGATTTTGGCATTAACCATGACTACAGCACTATTATGACACCTAGTCCTTACGTGTTTTTGGATGCAACTGATGGTTTGAGTAATGACAACAAGAACATCGGGACAATAGTAGAATAAGGTACAGAACTGAGTTCAAACAATGCATGTTATGGCCCACTAGTTAAGTCGCAAATTACAACTAACAGTACCAACACAAATCAAATTACAAGCCAGAATGCACCTGGCTATAATCTTGTTACAAATGCTAGTGGTGACTTTAACATCTACAATTTTTCTGAATTTGAGGTGGACACTAAAGTGGTGGAACTACTAGCTAAAGGCCTATCCTTTGTACCATCAAAACCTGCTGATATAGTGAAAACTATTATTGACCTTATGCTGTTCATCAGGAAACTTAACCTACAAATCTTTTTTTAATTCAGAACAGGGAACTATTCCAGAATTTCATATAGGCAGTATTTTTAACTCCCCATTAAATCCATTAATTTAAATTTTTGAAAAAAATGTGCGAAATTGATGTGAGAAGCTCATTATCCGGTAAATCAAAAAACAGGAGAAATATAGTAAGAGCAGATTGGGATACTTTTAATGCATTTAGGCAATTACCAATAAGAACCATGAAACCAGATAAAGGGGGAGGTCTGGTCATAATGAGTAATGATCTGCATGCTTATAAAATGGCCAAACTGTTAGACACAGACACATATGTCCCAGTTAGCTTAAACGAAGTGAACAGAGCTTACAAAAGAATACAAGACTGCTTGAATGACGTATTCATTGAACAAGTAGTCAATATATCCCTTTTGAATGATCTTACTATGTTGGCACCCAGGACACCAGTGTTATATGGTGTCCCTAAAATCCATACATCCCTAGCTGATCCACTAATGAGGCCACTTGTGGATGCCCGTCAAAGTATTACCTACCCTATAGCAAAGGTAGCAGACGGTATATTAAAGAAATGCTTGAAAGATGAGGTTCAGATTTGTAAGGACTCCTGGACATTCTTATTCAAGCTGAATGAGCTTCCTTACCAAGAGGATGACAACTTCCTCACGATTAACGTCAAGGATCTGTACACCTCAACTCAGCAAACAGAGGGGTTAGAATGAACTGATCTTTTCCTAAGGGGGAAAGGGGCATCTGAGTCGGAAATTAGATTAGTAAACACCTTGTTAGATCTAACTTTAACTAACAACTATTTCTTATTTGACAACAAATTTTATTTGCAAAAAATTGATCTGGCAATAGGGTCCCCTTGCAGGGCCAGCTTTGCGAACACAGTCATGGCGCATTGGGAAAAGGAGCACATTTTCAACAAGGCAGATCTAATGGCACAGATCTTCTTTTATACCTACTACCTGGATGATATTTTTGTCATTTACAAAGGGAGCCTGGATGAAGCGGTGGAACTTGTTAATTATCTGAACCAAACCACAGGATTTTTGGAGTTTACATACACCTTTCACCAAAATGAGATTGTATACTTTGACATTGAACTAGCAAAAAATAGGACCCTGAAGGGACTGACTTATAAGGTACATAAGAAGAGTACATTCTCAAACATCTACTTACATTACAGTAGTTCACACCCCTTTCCCCAAAAAAAGTCAGTAATAAAGGGCCAACTAGTTCAGGCTGCAAAGATGGTAACAACTGAGAGTGATTTCATTAGTGAATGCCAAAAAATTGGCCAAATGTTAATTACAAGAGGTTACCCTCAGGAGCTTGTTTGGGAAATTATATCTGAAATCCACAATAAAAGGTAAAATGGTGTATACATCCCCTTGTTAGGAGCAGTGCCACCTGCAAAGAGTAATTCGGTCAGTAGCACTAATTAAACATCATTATTGTCCCCTATCAACTTCATTATAACCTTTAGTATGGACAGTAAAGCCATACAACCTATAGTAAAGAAAAATTGAAATCTATTCAATAACAATGAAAGTTTTTGAATAAAAATAGGGACCACCTCTTCCTTTACATTTAGGAGAGGGCGTCATTTGAAAAATTTGCTCGAAAATCGGAACACAAATCTAGTTAGATACCCTGGCATGACTAGGTGTGAATCATGCAATTACTGTAAGGTTATGGATATTGGTTCCAACTTTAACATCAGGGATAGATGCTATAGTAAACTTTCAAGTAGGTTTAACTGCAACTCCATCTTTGTGGTTTGTTTAGCTCAATGCCAGGCATGTAGCACCTTCTATATAGGGAAGATGGATCGGAAACTAAGGGAATGGGTATATGAGCATTTTTACAACATCAGAAAAGAGAAAATGGAAAACACTCTAGCCAACCACATCAAGTTGAATCCCACCCACTCATTTAAGTTTAGGGTAATTTATCATATTAAAAAAGATCTTAGAGGTGGACTGAGGTCTCTATTATTGGAGAGACTGGAATTAATGTGGAAAATATGCTTGGACACATGCCATTTCCCAGGCCGCAATGAGATGTGTTCAATTCAGTGCCTTCTAAGATTAAAGAATCTAACCAGATAACTATAGGGTAGGGTTTAGGAGTTAGATCTCCTAACTTCCACTAGAATTGAGTATAAACTAACATTATGACCTTTTTGATTATTATAAGGTTTGGTATCGAGCCCATTGGCTCTTAAGATTTAAGAACTAAGTGAGCTGATGATAAGATAAGGTTTAAGACATAAGTTTTTGTTTAGGAACACATCCGTAGCATGCCCACCTGGGTTTAAGCTGTTTAAGCTGTTCTAAAACAGATTTTTTTCAACATGGTTTAAACATACTTTAAAATTAGGATGAACAAAATAAACCGTCAAGGATGATAAAATTGAGAAATTGTGTTTATAGATTTATCTATTTATTCATTCCTTCATACATGCACATATTTATTTAACACATTTGTATGGTTTTTATATGTATATGCTTAGGTTTTGATGCATGGCGCTCACTGTATTGTATTGTACCATTGTACATTTACATGTGTACCTATCAAACAGTAGCTGATTTACTAAATGGTTGGAACTGATTAACTAATTAGTAAACAGAGTGAGGAAAGGGTATTTAAGTGGAAACTGTTTTTATAACAACATCTGAAGAAGTCTAGTCACTGACTAGATGAAAAGCACTTTATCGTTCTGTGTATGGTTCATTTTACTTTATTTAATTTAATTTGTTTTATTTTATTAAAGTTCCATGGTATGTCCTGGTTCCTGGCTTTGTTCATTTTTCCTGTTTACCTTGTTTGTTAAATGTGCCTTTTGGGCACTTTAGGTTATGTTTTTTTCTGTGTCTTTCTTTCCATAGGTATCACAAGGGATAAAAAACTACGAGTTATGCTACTCAACGCCAGAAGTCTAAACCTCAAGATGCACGCACTCGAAACTCTCCTTAGCATGGAGAACATTGATATCTGTGCAGTAACAGAAACCTGGTTCAGGGCTCCCGAGAGCACCCCAGCACTACCAGGTTATACCTCATACCATGCTTTTCGGCCCCAAAACATGGACCGAACCACAAAAGGAGGGGGAGTATCGATATTCATCAAAGATACCCACACCTCCAGGTTGGTGGCAAAGCACAAAGCATCAGAGACTATCCATGTGCAACTAACAGTGGGTAAAACTGCCTTCCAATTTATAGCCTGCTACAGACCACCCTCCCAAACCCAGGAACCCCACTCGGCCTTCCTGAGAACACTGGAAAATATGAAGGTCTCTCCAAACACCATTATATTGGGTGACTTCAACTACCCAAACATAGACTGGGAGCATTACTCTAGCTCCAACACCCTAGCCCAAAGGTTCCTAGAATTTATAAACTCAAATGCTATGGAACAACTTGTTACCACTCCCACAAGAGGGGAAAACATACTGGACCTGATCATCACCAACATGGGGACTCTATGCTCCAGACCAGAAGTGTATCCCTCACTGGTAAGATCAGACCATAAACTAATCTCACTGGATATTCACATCCCGACCCCACCCACTGCCCAGAAAACCACAGTGAAAAACTTCTCTAAAGCAAATTTCACACTCCTCAAAACCGAGGTAGAATCCTGCAAAGCCCCCTGGCCTGTGGAAAATATGGCCCAGACCACAGAATCCTTTATAAACGCATTCTATGAACTCCTTCAGGAATGCATGTATCATGCGATCCCAAATAAAACCAAGACCCAGTCCTCCAAAGGCAGACGTCCTGTCTGGTGGACCCCAGCCATAAACAAACTATACAATAGAAGGAGGAAGCTACGAAATAATAGAGCAAAATCCCAAAAAGGGAAGGCATCACTGATCAGTATTAGCAAAAAACTATGGGCACTCATAAAATTGTCTAAGGCCAGCTTTGAGAGAAAAATTGCACAGGACACTAAGGATAATCACAAGTCTTTCTTTAGTTATGTTAGGAACCTGGGTGGTAATTCCCAGATATGCTCAGAATTAGTCCTAAATGACAAAAAATACACTGAACCCACAGACATTGCCAACATCCTAGCTGACAGGTTCAGCACAAACTTCTCCCCCCCCCTCACCAAAAGGGCAAATATCTATCCCAGCAGAGTGCTGCCCCCCTGACATCTCAGATGCTCAAGTAAGAGCCGCCCTCTCCAAAGCAAAAAACACAGCATCAATGGGACCAGACGGTGTCCCAGGCTGCGTCCTACATGAACTCCAAGAAGAGCTAAACCCAAACATAAAACTACTGTTCAATCTCAGCCTTACTACAGGATATGTGCCCAAAGAGTGGCGTACAGCAACAGTGGTCCCTCTCCATAAAGGTGGTGCCTCAACGGATCCTGGAAACTATCGCCCCATAAGCTTGACTAGCTTGGTCTGCAAAGCTATGGAAAGGATCATCATGGACCTCATAAATAAAGATATTGGGGACCTACAGACACTGGATCCTACCCAGTTCAGCTTTTTTAAGGGCAGATCCTGCCTCTTAAACCTGGTTGATTTCTTTGAAACAGTCACCAAGGCCATTGATGAGGGGAGGGTGGTCCACACATCCTACCTGGACCTCGCAAAAGCCTTCGATACAATACCACACTCGGGCATTATAGATAAGCTCACCAGCTTAAATATAAACCCCTATGTCACTAGATGGATTGCAAACTTGCTCAAGGACAGAACCCACATGGTTAGAATTGCTGGAGCCATGTCAGACTCCAAACCAGTTACAAGTGGTGTCCCACAAGGCTCAGTCCTGGGACCTCTCTTGTTCGGTATATATTTCTCGGAGGTACAGGCCAACATGGAAGGGCTGTGGCTGACCAAGTCCGCAGATGACTGCAAACTGGGTGCCATAATCAGCTCTCCAGCCAACACAAGCATCCTCCAAAAGGGCCTCATAGAAACAGACAACTGGTGCCAGAGCCATGGCCTCAAGCTAAATGCCAAAAAGTGTATAGTCATCCCCTTTGGCAAAAACAAAGTGCCCACAAATTACCACATAGGTGGTAATCCATTAAGTACAGAAGAAGTAATTAGGGACCTGGGGACCCAAGTTGATAGCAATCTCTCATTTGACAACCACGTGGCCAAAGTGGTTAGAAAAACATTTTATATAGCCCACCTAATCATGAAGGGATTCACATCTAGATCAGGGGAGGTCATTGTGCCTCTTTACTCATCCCTCATCAGGCCCATAATTGAGTACAATGCCCCTTTTGGGATGTACCTTACCAGACACCTGCAGCAACTGGAAAGATCCCAAAAGTACCTCACCAAGAGGATCAAAGGGCTCAAACAGATGCCATATGCTGCCCGGTTAAAGAAACTCCATCTCTACTCAGTGGCATACTGCCTGTTCAGAGGCGATCTGTGCCTGACGTATAAAGCCATGTCCAACCCGGAATTAATGGACATGCTGCACCTCAGAAAATCCAAATACCATTGAGCTATGCGCTCGAGAGACTTGAACCTCAGCACTGAAATAAATAGGACATGCTGGAGGGACAGATTCATAACCCAGAGGCTCCCTTCACTCTGGAATAAAATCCCAGTCCAGGTTAGGCAGAGTCCCTCATTGACTCTCTTCAAGAGGAATCTTGATGAGTGGATGGGAGATTGTAGGTTTACCCTGGGTATCACTTCTGTGTCACTGTTAGACAGAGGCACAGTATACTAACCTCGAAAAAGGACATAGCAAAATAAATTTAAAATGGGTGGCGAAAGCCAAACACATTCTGGCTAGGCTTATAAATGCCCTAGGGCAGATAGCCTAGTATGAACCTATGAACCTATGAACCATGTTCCTGGTCCACCCATCTTTTGTCTGAGGTATTTCATTTTTTGGGGAGCACTTCCTATAAACCTGTTAGGTGGGATATTTTGTATTATACTTCTGCTTCTGGTGGTGTTAGTTTACTGCATCCTGTCCTTTTTTTTGTACACTTTGTTTCTTTTTCCTGTGTTGCAGCATTTGCAGGCTGCAGATCTTTCTTTGCTTGGTTGCTTGCTCAAATTGTCTGGTTGGTTTTGGCAGATTTGTTTGGCTAGGAAGTGTGCATGGAGGGTCACTTTAATGGAGCTGTGGGAAGTCTAGTCTTTGCTGCTTGCTTAGCATGTGTCTTTAGACTCCCTCCCTTCCTCTAGGAAAAGATGGTATTCTTCTCTTTTGGCCTATTTCTATGCCATTAATGAGTATCACCATTATTCCCCTGGGAGACTATTAGGTCTGAGTCAGAGCAGGCGGTGTTATGCTTTGTTTCCTCATTGGCATGATTTTTGTGTGTGTTGCTCTCTTGATATGTTGCCTGTTAGATTTTCTTATGTTATTTACCCTGTGGGGTTGCAATTGTGTCCACAGGATGGGTGTCAGGTTTTAGAGACAGCAGACACCAAAACCACAAACAATAAAAATAAAAAATGAATGAACTAAAATACCAATAACAGATCAGCCACCAATAAACTGTTTAATAAACACCACATAGCGCCTCGGCAAAAAAGCCTTCCAAGAGTAACAACACATTCTACTAAACCAGTATTAATGCATCCGTAATTATCAATCATTCAATAAAACAATTAATTATTTAAATCATATATTTCCAATTGCATTCTTTATTATTCTTATTTTTCTTATAGTAAATGTTCCATTTGTAGGCATATAGTGTGTTATTTTCCATATGTAAACAGAGTAAAATTTGTACCCAGAAATAATTATTCTTGTTGCACAGAAGGGGTTATTTATATATTAAAATGTTCTTACAATTTGTTCTATATAGGTGAGACCTTTAGGAGTTTTAAAACTCAATTGCAAGAACATGTGAGAAATATTAAAAATAAGAAGATAGCGAGCCCTTTGGGAGCTCATTTTTTACAGTATCATAATTCTAATCCTGATATGCTTAAAGGCTGTATTTTAGAAAAGGTAGAAGTTTTAATTGGGGAACATATAAATATTAAAGACAACTTGCTTAAGAAAGAGACTTTATTTATTTTAAAATATGGCACTTTGGAGCCCTTTGGGCTCAATAAAGAATGCAATTGGAAATATATGATTTAAATAATTAATTATTTTATAGAATGATTGATAATTACGGATGTATTTATACTGGTTTAGTAGAATGTGTTGTTACTCTTGGAAGGCTTCTTTGCTGAGACGCTAAGTGGTGTTTATTAAACAGTTTTATCGGTGGCTGATCTGTTAGTGGTATTTTATTTAGACACGGCAGAGCGTGTTTTTCTTTAGTGTCCCAGGGTGGATGGTTTTTGTGAGGGTACACAGTGTTATTATTCAGGACCACATGTGTTTCCTCTCACTATTGAGAAATGTTTATATGGGGACTATGGTTGTGCCTAGATGCCAGCTGTTGTTAGAGCAGATTTCCTTTTGGTGTCAGCTTTATGTCTTCTTTGGGCTGCCTGTTGTAGTGAGGTACTTGCTGGGAAGATTGTTTCAGTCTCTGATTTGTTGCACCACTTGTGAATATAGTTATGACATAAAGGGTGGGAGTGGGGGAGACTGTGTAATTTGCCTACCCGTGCTTGTGTCTTCTTTTTTTGCACAACAGGAGATTTGATGAGTGTGTTGCACTGGTGTTTTTATCAATGCTTTTTGTGTTATAGGTGTATCTCTCCTATTTTGCTTTATGGAGTGTATTCCCCCAGGTACTGTACTCCTTTTTTGTTGTGGGCTTCCCCAGTGTTTTACCCTCCTTGCAGCCTTTTATTTATTTATGTTTGCTGTTCTCTTTTCAGAGTATTACAGGACAAGTTGCATTTAATTTAGTGTTCCTTTCTTACTTTTATCCATTTGGTTTCTTTGGGTTGTGTGTTTGGATATTAGTAAGAGTTTGCTCTGTGTTAGGTTTTTATGCCCTGTTGGTGTCTTGTTTCTTTTTTTATTTTCTTCCTTTTATCAGACTTTTTGCCAGACCTTCTTTACTATTTCTTTTCTCATTCTCAGTCTTGTAGGACTTGTTATGCTTGATGTTATTTTTTTTTTCCTTAGTCTTTCTCTTTGGCCTAAGGATCATGTTTTTGTTAGGGTTTTCTGGTGCTACATAGCTGCTGTCTCTTTCTTTGACAGTTTTCAAGGTCTTTTGCTTATTTTCTTTCTTTTCTTTTCCTGGTTGGCATGACTCCAAGCACTAGACCAATCACCCTTCACCAGATAGATTCCCAATCAGCACACTTCTCTCACAAGGGTACAGAAGAGCCCCTTCCAATCAAAGATGGCTTGGAAAATGTACTCAGAATACAACAGCCACTACAAACAGACTCAGATGCAGCAAACCAGTATCTGGACTACACTATAGCTACTAGCTACACTAATTTAGTCAGGTAACACTAAAAATGTTTTAAACAGCAGAAAAACAGCAGCGAGACACTAAAAAATATTTTAAATACCAGAAAAACAGCAAGCAAAAAACAGCAAAGAGACACTAAAGAATGTTTTAAACAGCAAACAAATCAGTTATTTAAAACAGTTTCATGGGAAAAATAGAACAAACAGAACAGATGCTTTGCAAACAGTGAAAGGTAGTAACAATTACTATGCAATCAGTGAAAATAACAAAAAAACTTTGCAAACAGTGAAAACAGCAACAAAATATAATTTAACAGGCATAGTAAGGTAAAGAAATGCAGTACAAACAATGTAGTTTAGTTTACAGTATTAAAATACAGTATTAAACAAGTAGAATACAATAAAAAGTGCAGTAAATAGTATAACCAAGCAAAATAACAGGCAACCTGTGTTTTTTGGGAAGCTCAGAAGCCTCTGGTTGTCTGATATCTCAGCTCAGAGTTGTGGCTATTAGCCCACCTCAGTTCAGCTGTGCTCAAACATAAAATATTCTTAGGTTTAGGGATCTAGTAAAGTATTTAAATTCAAGTATTGTTTGTGCTATATCTAGGTGCTGTGCTGATACAAAGGTTAGACCCTTATTCAACACACTAAGTTCATTATCTGTTAGATCATAATGCAACAGATTAAATACCAGTTTATGTATTTCATTCAGTTCCTTGACTGACTCCTGGTTAACACACATAAGTTCACCTTCTTGACTCTTGTTAGTGAAACAGACATAACACGCTGCTTTAAATTTATGGTTTTATAGGTTATACATGAGCCAATTAGACACTTAAACCTGATTACTTTAACTGAAAAGGAAGAGCTAAAATGGATTATTAGGTTTAGAGCTCATATGCCTCCTGATTTAAATGGCACCATTAGGATAAGGCTGATTTTAAAAGAATTGCATAGTGAAATAAAGTGACTGTTGGCACTTTAAATTTTAATTAAATTTAGTCATGTGATTATATGATTTTCTTATATAAGATGTTTTTTTTTTAACTTCATTGTTATATGCCTGAAGAAGCTATATGCGAAAGTATTTTACTAGTGTATAATAAAGTTGGGTTACGTTCAGAATTTCGAAGTCCAAAACTTCAAATCTCATATGATCGAAGATCATATGTTCGAAGTTTTAAAACTTCAAAATCCTGAATGGAGATCAGCATACAGTGCGGACTAGGAGATTTCCCTTGTCCTTGCTGTAGTGCAATCTCAGAGTTGCTATATTTAATTTGCAGGGGTTGTGGGGGGTGCAGGAGAGCTTGCCCCCTTGCATACGCTTGTTTTTTATGTGTTTAGTGGTGTTTCAGGGGAGGGTTCACAATTTCAAGATTCCAATATCTCGATATTCTGAACTCGATGTTCTGAAACTCGAGATTTTGGGATTTTGAAATTTAGAAGTGACCCCAATAAAGTTTTAACAAGTGAGACTGCTGTGGTTCTGGTAGATCTTTTTCTTTTGTGGTCTTATTTATTTTAATCGAGCCAGATTTATTGCCTATATTGTATTATTCATTATATATTCATGTGGTTTACCCCATTTTTAAGGAGAAGTTTTTTATTTATTATGGAAGGCTTTGGAAGCTCATTGGTGTGTTGTGAATACACTTTACAACACAAACGTTAAGCTGAGACACTCACGGGAGACGGACGTGCTTTCAGGTTTCATAGTGAGTTGCTACAGCAATGGCAGAATATTTTAAGGTTACAGAATACCAGATGCCCCAGAGAATAAGACATCATCCAACTGTGGTATCCTTCCTTATCAAATGGCTCTGTTTGCAGTGTTTCTCTGAACTTCACTACCTTTGTCTACCCTTGTCATCTGTCAGTGTTGTTGCAGACTTTCATTATCACTGAATGGCTTTAACATAGGAAAACAGGAATATTACTAGGCAAGCAATCAAGAGGACCATAAGATGTTTAGCCATAAACACATTTAAGTAGACAAACTTAAAAATTGTTGCTAACATTGACAAGCACTTAATACTTAAGCACTTAAGTTATCTCCCAAATTAAGCAGGGGCTCACATGATAAGCTTAGTTTAAATTTGTGTCTATGCATACAGTCCTTAAGACTAGCTTTAAAGATATCCAAAAGGAGTACTCTTTTTGACCTGCAGTGATAACATAGGTTCATAGGTTAGTACTAGGCTAACTGTCCTTGTGGACTATTTTAAGCCTGGCCAATTATCCCATTTGACAATCAAACCCTGCACCTTATGTCTATAAGGTAAATTCCTTAACCATTATGCCAACCTCCCACACCAAAATTTTTATTCCATTAAAGGGGAATGCACTATGTTAGGAATCTAGCTCTCTAGTGAGTCATTTCTGTTTTGGAGTAGATTTGGTCTCTCATGAAGGTGTTTGTAGAGGCACTGTATTTGTGAAGAAATGAGAGGTTAAACAGGATTGGGTCTTTCATGGCTCAGAAAACTAGACACAGGTCACCACAGAGCAGCTGTTAGGTTTCTGAGTATAAAGAAAGTCATGCTAATCTTCTAGGATAGTTGAAGGACTTAAGTCCTTTAATCTTCTTAGTTAGAAATCATTGGGCCTATCGAGATGAGTGATATGCTTGGATATGTACACACCAACACGGGCAATGTGTTCAAAGTTAGGTCTGATAATGGAAGAATACAGGGATTAGAATGACTTCTTTGGATCTTGAAGATATTCCCATGGTAATTAACCTGGCCAGAAAGAAGGATAATTTGTTGGATGTCTTCAAAGTACATGCCAAACACGAGAGGTCTTAGCATGAATAATTGTGGTACTCAATTCATTACAATTTTACAAGCAGGATATGTACTAGCAACATTTATTGCCTTGGATCTGCTGGATACCCAATTTGCAATTCAGCGGACAATGTAGGGGTTTACATTAAAGTTGTCAAATTTTTCAATAATTCCAGCATGGGGAATACTATCAAAAGCCTTGGTTTAGTCAAGTTAATTGGTCTGCACAGAATGACCACTGCCCACTGCCTGTGTAACTTTTTCAAAAAAGATTTAGGAAGTAGACGCGCTCTTCACAAAAGCTAATTTAGTTGAGTCAAGTTCAGTTAAGTTTCCTGTGTCTACATACATTACTTCTACTATGATACATATCATGGCTTTGACTGTAAGACTGGTGACACTGATGGCCCTATAATTATCTGTTTCTATAGAGAGACCTCTCTTGTGTACGGCTGTTCTCCATGTGTCAGGCACAAACCCTACTGACAAGCCGAGGTTGAACAGTTCAAGTAGAGGCTTGGATTATATATGTACTGGGCACTGATGAGGATGCAGCCTGGTATGTTGTTTGGTCCCATGGAAGTGCTATTTATTTAGCCTTTAACATGGTTTCTAATACTTATTCCAAGGTGATTTCAAGGGAAACTAAATTTTCAGGGATAATGACGGCAACAATCTGGGTAGGTTGGGTAAAGTTAGTACTAAATTCAGCTGCTAATATATTGACTGCATCATTGGGATCAGTGTGTGTGTGTGTATGTGTGTGATATTAGGTTTACCATCATAATTTTGACAATGTTTTGTGCAAGTAATCAGTTAAAACATAGTCGAAATTAACATTAGTGAACAATCGCAAAAACAAATTCAAAAAATGTCAATAATTCGAATTCTAACTGTTGACATTTTTTCAAACTTACCTCAACATCCGGTGCCATTCACAACACGATTAGCATGCGGGTTGCACACCCCCCACAACCCTGATAATTATATACACCAACTCCAAGGATGCACTATAATGAATGACAGGGTACATGTCCTGATCCCCACTGTAGTGCGATCTCCACTCGAAATGAAAATCTCACAAAAGTGCTCTTTTGTGTCTTCAGCATCTTTTGGTACGCTAATATGAACCATTGAAAACATCCATTTGCACATCTGCCATCGCAGATGTGCAGGTCGACAATATGATGGTAAACCATGATATTATTATAGATAAGCTCAGTAAATTGTTTGACATTATTCCCTAGTTTTCAGACATAGCTGAAGAATGATTTGTAGATTCCTTTGGTATCTGTGGCAAACTTAAGTTCATAGTCTGCTTTACATTTTCTAATAGTGTTCTTACTGTGGTCTAGAGGCAGGGGCATGGAAATTTCCTGCACCTTTTCATTATTTTCCATCTTTTATTATACATTTTATTTATATGGTAATTTCACCAGAAAGGTTTACTCCTGAATTTGCCATTATACTTTGACCTGATGGGTACTGAGTTTTCTATGTAGCTTTTTCAGTGCTGGTGAATGTAGCAGTCCTCTGAGTTGGGTGTATTTACATGGGATTGTTGGGAACTTTGATTATGTCTTCTGCAAGTTGATGTAGGTTTTTTTTTATTTTATTTAACATTTGTTTACTGGGATAGTCCAACTTGGAATGAGCCAATTTTCTGAGGAAGCCTGGGGAGAAACACTCCAGACACATGTCTTTGTAACATTGGGGGACCTAGAGGAAACCCACATGAATGCAGGAAAGACATGCAGACTCTGCACAGAAGGCACCCCACCAAGAATCGAACTGGGGAACCTCTTGCTGTAAAAGAAGGGAAATATATATAAATATATAGAAAAAGGCAGAAAAATACACATCTTAACAAATGTTTGAGAGTACAGACTAAGCATGTCTTTCACAAAAAGTGTCAAATGAGATTGGAGGTATGTTAGGAGTTAGTGCATTATGGGTAGGGGAAGAGCTCAAGAGCTTTTGATGGCCACAACCTTTAGTAACAGCCGAGTCAGATGCGAGGATCAGAGCTGAACCTAACAGTTGAGAATAGAATGAAAATTAACAACATCAGATCTATTTTTAGGTATGTAAGTGTGCCAGTCAATGTGTGGGTAATTGAAGTCCCCTAACAGGAAGGAATGTCATTTAATAATTAATGCCTTGATGGATTAGGGTGATTTCATGAACTTTAGGGAACACTAATGGAAGTCTATAGTTAGCAATGAAGTAATAGTCACAATTGTTAAGGGTGATTGGGATCTCTAGGAGCTACAAGTTAGAATCATGGGTAATTTGATATGAGGTAAACCAATCAGCTGTTTTATACTATTTTCATCCATGTATACCTTTTTATTACTAAGAATGCTAATTTTAACATCTGCAATAACATTTCTGATTTGTATTTCACTCTGATTGACTTTGTGTCTTCATATTCACTCCATTTAATTTATGTAAGTACTCCTTTATAGTTATATATTTTTTATTTGAATCATTTTTTTGCCTCTCATCATTAGGCCATGTCCATTATAAGACCATATGTTCCATCTCACTTCTGGCCTTACAGGATGCCAGAAGACAGAAAGTCATTTAGCAGGCACTGGACCAACTTTGATTCAAAAGGCATAGAAGAACATGTGATTGGATGGGAGATAGGAAATTCACCCTGGGCATCACGTCAGTCGCCCTGCTAGACAAAGGTCCAGGGAAGTAAATATTGTGGGAAGAAATATCCAAGGAATTGTTATGGTTAGGCTTGTATAGGCCCTATGGCCAATAGCCTAGTACCAACCTTTTGAACCTATGAACCTATATGTTGATATTGTTTGCATGGTTCATAAATACGTGCCACTGCATGGGGTTCACCTAATATATTGATAAATATAGATCCCCATGTATATAAAGCAGATAAAATACTGCTTAGCAGCTCTATTGCTACAGTTGTAAAATATTTTTCTAAATGTGAGTTTTTCTAATGCTACAAAACATGACATTTTATATTTAACTACTACTGGTTAGTTTATATCAAAATTGCAATTGCTTGGCATTTATGCTGCCAAAGCCTGCTGTATATTTAAACTACTTATTGAGGAGAATATATAAGAAATCCAAGCAAAACTAAATAATATAACATTATATAGACATTTAACATATAACTGTGCACATATCATAAAAAAACTTTGCATTTCATTTCAGTTCAGAAGCCTGTTGTGCGCCCTGAGGGAAGAAATATGGAAAATGATATGAGCAGCAGGGAATATACTGTTGCATCTGAAAGCTGACTGCACAGATTCTGTTATGCCTAAATTATGGCTTTGAAACTCATTTCTTTCTGCACCAAAAAATAGTTGTTGATGCCTCATTGATGTCAGAGTATTTCTTCAAGTTTCAACGTATATTCACACCTTGAGATATATTCAGTGCAGTTTGTATCGCTTGTGTGTATTTCTATGTACTCTTTCTATAAATAGTCATGCAGTTTGGCTATTTTACAGACTAAGCAAAGTCTCTACTGTGGTGATAAGCTACAATTGCCACATCATAAAGATTTATTTAGCTGAGTAAAAAACTGTCCTGGTGTTGCACCCATTACAAGACAGGTCTCTAGTTAAAAATGTAAATAGCAATAAATATCTTAACAGTACCTCTACTCATTTTGTGATACCACTCATCCATTATTTATTTATTTATTATTTATTTTATTTTACATTTGTTTACCAGGATAGTCCGACTGGACAACATGTCCTTTTTCAGAGGAGGTCCGGTGAGAAAAGCTCCACACAGAGAAAAATACAAAAAACCCCCCATAATTAACAATGTAAAAAAGAGTTTACAAATAATAGCCTAAGTGGGACAATATCTTTAGAACATGATATACAATTGGACATGGTGTATAGGTTTACAGCGGCTGATATCAGCAAATATGTACAAATAAAGATACAGTAATGTACTTAACATAAGGTGACAGAAAATGACAACGAGTTAAATTTGTTTCAATTTTGTTGATTAGCAGAGTTCCCACTTGAATGGGTGCTTATGAGTTAATAGTACTAAAATATATAAATCAACAAAAAAGTCAATGGTAGAAGTGTTAGTGTGAAGAAAAGTCATAGTAGGAAATACTTAATCTGGGGTAAAGCAGGGGCAGAGCCATTTAGTGGTAACGTGCGATTTTAGTGTTTGTTTAAAATTAGCTAAAGTAGTGCTAGATGTGATGTTACTAGGCAGAGAATTCCAGACCTTAGCAATATAATGTGAGAAGATGGATTCTCCAGCACGGTTGTGTGCTGTTGAGATCTATAATAAGGGTTTATTGTTGGAACATAGAGTTCTGCTACAGGAATAGGGCTTTAGTAGACCTTGTAGTGATGGAGTATTTTCAGGATGATAAAGGATTTTATAAGCCATGTTAAACTGGGATAGGTATAAGATTTGTTAAAGCTCTAACCAGTTTAATTGTTTTATGGCAGACAAGTGGGGAGATCTGCATGTAGTGTTTGCTGCATACCTAGCTATTTTGTTGTTTTGCCAGTTGAGTTTTCCTGAGGTTTATTAGTATGGGTGATGCATAAAGAAGAGTTGAGGTCAAGTGAGTTTGGACTATAGTTATTCTTGTGTTTTTTGTGAGATACTGCTTGTTCCTGTATAGTGTAACTGTTTTTTTGTGGACTTTTTAATTGATTGGTTAAAAAAAACACTGGTGCAGATTTAATAAACACTACTCAGTCTTCTAAGACTGTGTGCATGTTGTAGAGTGATAAGCACACAGTAGCGCACTGTTTCTGATTCACTAGGCAACTCCACATGGTAGAGCCGTGCAAACACAGTAAACACTCTGGTATGCTAATTATAGTATAAGCAGGTGAACTGTATGCTAATCAATCAATCCAAAATTGAGGAGCTATTCAAAAGGCTATATAACAGCCATGGAGGCTCAATGCTGGTTTTCTCTGTGAATTCCAAAGCCTATAGGAGTACAGCCATGGAAAGGAGTCTGCACAGAAAGAATGTTAGAGGCTGCTGTTGCTTTAATTCATGTGTATGTGCAACAGGCTGAAGTCTATGCTGCTGCTAATAGACCAAGGACAAGAAGGAGAAGAGTTTTTAGACCCCTTTTAACTTATCAAGACCTGCATGAGGTGGAAATTGTAAGAGCATTACAGGTGGATAGAGACACACTACAGGACCTCTGCAACCTCTGTCATCTTCAAATCAGACCCAGGGAAAACTGAGGGGAATCAATACTGGTGGAGACAAAGATATGTGTAGCACTTATAATTTTAGCTACAAGAACTTTTCAGAGACCAACAGGGGACATGCTGGGGGTGCACAGGCATCAGCATCCAGGATTCTTCATCAATTCCTGAATGCTTTGCTCTAATGTGCCAGTGATTACATATATTTTCCTCATACACCTGAGGACTTCTTCTTCTTTCTGCTTTTTCCCATTTAGGGGTCGCCACAGCGGATCACCTGTCCGCTCATGATTGGCAGTGGAGTTTTACAGTGTTGAGTTGCCAGCCCGGTGCCCAACCTTCCACGGAAGGCACACACATGCACACACTCAGACCTAGGGCCAATTTGTAGTGTCCAATCCACCTACAGCATGTCTTTGGGATATGGGAGGAAACCGGAGCACCCGGAGGAAACCCTGCGACAGGGTCACAAATATGTAGGAGATTTACTCTGTAGCACACTATCCTGAAGTACTGGGTGCCATAGACTATACACATAGAAATGAAAGCACGCACCACCCAGGGAACAGGGAAAGGACTATATAAATAGAAAGGGCTTCTACTCTATTAACTGCCAATTCATGTGTAACGCTAAAGAAATCATCTTGAATGTGTGTGTCCTGACAACCCAGGCAGTTACCATGACTCACATACCTGGCACAACTCCCAGATGTATCAGATGTTTACTCTTGGTGATATCCCACAGGGTCATTTACGGGGGGATGCAGGTTATACACTGGAACGGTAACTGATGACACCCATCAGAAATGCACACAACACCAAATGAAGAACCCTATAAGGAGGCACATGCTCAAACCAGAAATATCATAGAGCATGTGCATGGGCTGTTGAAGTTGCGGTTTCCATGCCTAGATTCATCTGGGGAAGCTCTTTAGTACAATCTATGTACATGAACTGAAATCTTTACCATCCATGCCATGCTTCACAACATCATCCTGAGAAAACAGCTTCAGCAGGATAATGGAAAGATCATCACAGCCACACTCAAGTGAGGAGTCAGAGGAGGAACCAGCAGCTGCTGTGGGTGTAGGCAGATACTGGCATGTTCAATACATCCTCGCACTGGCTAAGAGACAAATCATAGCACACTGACTCACCACCTAAGGAGCTAAATCCTTCATTCTATGCACATACATATAGTAACACTGATGTCAGGCAATGCTCACAACTTTTACCTACCCAAGGGTCACGTAATGGCTGTGTACTCCTAGCATCAAACAGTCTCAGCCTTGTACTTAAACTGTAGCAACTGCCAGATTTACAAGGTAAGTGGTGAACTTGTAATATTTAAAAAAATGTGTAATAATACAAATGAATGGCATATTCTTGCATACTGTTACTTGGTAGTATAAGTAAGTAAAATGTGGGTGATTGGTACAGCAATGACTTCAACATGTGACAGCAGTGACTTACGAAAATACAGCTGCCTCTATCAAGCAATAGGCCTCAGCCATCAAAGCTTCACCCAGTCATACCTTGCAAAAGTACTGATGATCACTGCATACCCTCAGTTTAGCACCATATGTTTGTACTGGGAAATCATTAAAGAGAGAATTTAGAAATTAATGACACACATTTCAGTTTCAGACTGCATGACCTTCAGAAGAATCTAAAAAATACTGATGCAAAAACTGTTTGATTCTATCAACTGTCTAATGTTGTAAGAACAAAATATTTAAAAAGTCTCCCTATTGTTCATCCTTTGTCATACTTATTTATGGCTTGGTCCAACTCTGTTGCTGTAAGAGTGGGTAAAGTATATACACATTACAAAACTAGTAAAAAAACAGTACAATTAGCAAAACAACATCACAAACACAGATATGCTAAGCACTAAGTCAGCTATGCACCCTGAGCATCTGACACAAAGCTTATGTATCCCTGAATCCAAAAGACAGAAAACAACGATATGGCACAACTATCAATGCACAGGGTGTTGTGTGTGGTGGGGGGGGGGTGGGAGGCAGGAAGCCCAGACTAACATTAAGGGTAAGTGAGTGTGTGTGTGAGTAAGAAAGAGAAATATGCAGACATTTGGATAAAGTACCAAATAGCCACTGAGACAGAATAAGCTTTAAGCCTCACGACTGAACCATGTAACTGTTGTGTCTGTATGGGCACTGCAGGTAAAACTGGTGTGTGAGTGTCTGCAAGAACACAGCCAAGCTCTGTGTGTTGGTATATTGGACAGGTGTGAGCCATGCATCGTAGAGATGGCAGCTCATCGCATAGGTGCTGGAAGCTGTTAAAGACTGGGGGATGGAGGGTGACAGGGGCACGTATTGATGTAAAAAGGGTAATTTTTTTATAACTATTTACTACCACAACATAGGTTCACTTGGAGGACATTTTAAGCTTAGCCAATTCCCTTTTGGTGCTTGAATTAACATTTTCTGATTAGTCTTACCTATCCCATGGTTGATACTTGTACATTAGCCCTAGTGAGAATAACTGTGATCATACCATAGATAATTTGAGGGGACCCGTGTTAAGGATACAGCATTTAGGAACTGTCTCTATCCATTGGTGGCATGAGGGGAAATCCTGGAGTACATTTTCTATTACCCATCCTTAGAGCCAAGTTGCATTTGAATATGGACGGATGAGCTTTGTTTTATTTTTATGGATAGTCTGTTTTGGGACAGTGGTAGCCTCTGTGATATATATATCCATCTCTGCACAACATTCAGTTTAGATACCTGAACTGAGTATTTCTGATGCCATTTGACTTGCTGATGTTCAGTATGTCCATCTGTATTAGGTTGGAGGATGCCTTGTATGCCAGACATGTCACCTCTAAGCACTCTGTAGGATACTGCGTATAGTAATAAATCATTGAGGTGGTCCATGCAAGACCTATTGTTTAGGACTTGCATCCTTTTAGTAAGGTATCTGTGAAAGTATTCCATTTGTTGCATGGAGCTGGACAGATACATGCCAAAGTGGGCATTATACAAAATGATTGACATAATGAGAGCTTTGTAAAGGGGGACAACAACATATCTAGATCTAGTCACAATCAATTTATTTATAAGCTGTGCAATATAGAAAGGCTTTCTTATGACTCTAGGTACATGTTGGTCAAAAGTTAGGTCACTGTACAGACAGGTTCCCAAATGCCAAACAATTGGATCATTTCTCAGAGGGCACTGCCATGATTTTGACACCAGTTACTATTTGGGACAAACCTTCCTGCATGATGGTTAAGTCATCTGAGGATTCAATAACTGCTCCTAGCTTGCAGTCATCTCAAACTTATTTGGCCAAAGCTCTTTGGTATTTCCTTTTACTTTTGAGATGTATATGTCAAACAGAAAAAGTCTCAGCACCAAACCCTGGGAGACTCCATTGGTGACTGGTCTCTTCCCCTATTTTGATCTCCTGCATCCTGTGAGCCAAGTTGGCAATGCAGCTGGCAATGTAAGTGTTTGCTCCTACATTATTCATCTTTTGCACTACACCTGAGTAGGGGATTGTGTCAAAAGGCTTGATCAGGTCAAAGTAATGTGGTGTGGACTGTTTTACCTACATCCATTGCTTTGGTAACAAGAGAAAAGCTTAAAATTTGCCCATGATTTTGAGCCTTTCACACTTTCCTCTAGGCTATTTTCAAACACATTTTTAGGGCCATGCATATATATATTTATTCCTTGATTCACCTTCCTGATTGTATTACATTATATTCCTTGTATAATACAGCATCAGTTGTTAGAATGTGGTTAAATCTGTAGTTTTGAACAGTCTTCCAGTAAGCAATGAAACAAAATATATGAACCAATAATGACAAAACTACCCATTTCAGAAAATTTCAACCATAAGAGGTCACTCAAAGTTCTGTCATTACTCATTACAGTCCACCAATATCAGTAAATATGCAAAATGTCTGCAGAAGTAAGTCATCTAAATAATTCCACATTTAAGGAATCTCTAACTAATGAAGAGGTTGCTGCTAGGAAACAACTCTATGTTTCATTGTTTCATCCACAAATAAACTGGCTGTTGCCCTTGAAGAATAATTTGCCTATGTTATATTACAAAATGACAAACTAATAATATTGCAACAGGGAATGGATGGCAAACTGAAAACAGATTCATAGTTACTAGGTAACTTCTCAAAAGGGGGACAGTCATTCACAGGACTGTAGCATCCACTCCCTTTAAAATTCAAGGTAGTACAATATCAGTGACCAATCTGCATACTGTGGGAGTAGAACCAACAGCATTCTGCATCAAAAGTAAGGCTACTACCTGTTGTGCTACTAACAATGCAAATGGTCTTGGAATAAGCAGTGCTAAACTTCTCTTCCCCTGAAGCTCTCAGCTTCTTGTAAAATTTCTTATTTATTTAACATTTGTTTACCAGGAAAGTTGGATTTGGAAGACAGCCAACTTTTAGCAGAGGCCAGGGAGAAATGCTCTAGATGCATGTCTTTGTAACATGGGAGGAAACCAGAGTACACAGAGAAAACCAACACAAATGGTGGACATACAGACTCCACACAAAAGGCACCCCAGCCAAGAATCAAACCACATAACCTCTTGCTGTGAGGCAACAACACTACCATTGCACCATCCACTTGAAACAAGTGAATCTCTCAATTTCACAGCAGAAAAAATCTGGAAAAAGCCAAAATTTATTTGGGGGGGGGCAAAGGGCCAAAACCAGGGACACATTTTAAATATTGCTTGTATAATCTTAGAAAGTTGCTAAAATAGTGTTTTGTGTTACCGTGTGTTTACAAAAAAAAAAAAAAAGATGGTAAGACTGAAACTTAAAGGGCTATCATTATGATTTGCCAGAAAACCACAAATCTTAAGAGGAACAAACCAAAGGTATGAGCCAAACTCCCTGAATCACATGTGGTGATGTGGGCAGAAAATGCAGGACCCTGTACCTAAGGTACAGGGTTTGAGCCCAAGTACTTCTAACCACCAGTTACTTACACACACACACACACACACACACACACACACACACACACACACACACACACACACACACACACACACCAGTTATCCTAAACGGACACTCACACACCAGTTATCCTAAATGGACACTCACACACACACACACACACACACACACACACACACACACACAGACACACACACACACACACAGACACACACCAGTTATCCTAAATGGACACACACCAGGAGCCAGTTATTCTAAACGAACACACACACACACACACACACACACACACACACACACACACACACACACACACACCAGGAGCCAGTTATCCTAAATGGACACACACACACTTGAGCCAGTTATCTTAAATGGACACACACCGGGAGCCTTAAAGCAATTATCCTAAATGGACACACACCAGGAACCTTAAGCCAGTTAACCTAAATGGACACACACCAGGAGCCTTAAAGTAGTTATCCTAAATGGACAAACACACCTGGAGCCTTAAAGCAGTAATCCTAAACAATCATATAACAGAAACGAGAACACTTGGAGGGAGCCTGCTGCATAAATGGAGTAGTAAAACACAGCTACTTCACTCTGACAGGCCTTACCGTATAACAGAAATATAACATTTACTTCAGAACTGGGAACCTTAAAGCCTTCTTATAATAAATGGAGGGAGCCTTATCAGCTACTTCATAGAACTGGAAGTAATGGACCATGCATGCTTGCAGCAGCTTTCCGCACACTTTTGTTTAAATTAGTGTGCAATGTGTGGTGCGACATACGCATGAGTCCTACAGGTCTTGCAGCTGTAAAAGTGGTGAAGCGCTCCCTCACCCTGACACTATGGTTCTGCAGCCTAAGTGCAGTGAGATCATATTCTGATTTCAGGCACTCCTACTGTGTACAAAGAGAGCATCTGGGAAACAGAAAAAAAAATTTAAGCTTGTTTCCTGCCTTTCCTGTTAAGTGGTATAGACTATTTGTAGGCTTCTGAGACCCCAAGCCCTTCTGTGTTGGAGGGAAGACTTCTAGCTTAGTTTTTTTTTCCTTATAACTAGCCAGTTTTCTAGTTTCAACACTCAAATCTGTTTCTTTGATCTCAGCACTTGTTCAGAAAAAAAAAATTAATCTGCTTTTACTGTACTTGTGTTTCTACCTACTTTATTTTACTTTTGCATCATTTTAAAAGTACTCAATTGTATTTATTACTGCTTGGTGTAACTCATTCTAAGCCTTTTGATTTAAACACTTGGGTTTCGGACCAGTTGTTTTGCACTGAGAGGGTTTGTGGTCTGCACTGTAGTGGCAGAACAGGTATCTTACATCCTTCTAGGTTGGGAACTGCTGATTGAGAGCTCAGTGTCTGTTATTCTAAAAGTGTATTAATACTGGTTTAAGCACTTGGGCTTTCAGGCCAGTTATTTTACATTAAGAGGGTTTGTGGTCTGAACTCTTGTGGGAGGAGAGGCTGGACTCTGCTCTTCTGAGCTGGGAATTTCTGGTTAAAGGCTTATAGTGCATGCATATCTGAAGTGCTTCTTACTGAAGTTGATGCACCTTGTTTGCTGTGGCATAGACTGGATTCAGGCCTGCTGGATCTAGCTTTGTTTGTGTAACTTGAGCACTAATCCAGGCATTCTCTAAAGTATTCAATTGTATTTATTACTGCTTGGTAGTAACTTGATTAAAGTGTAGCTATCATTCTAAGTCTTTTGGATTAAGCACTTGGGCTTCAGACAAGTTGTTTTACATTAGGAAGGTTTGTGGCATGCACTGTGGTGGCAGGACAGGTAGCTTTCATCATTCTAAGTTGGGAACTGCTGATTGAGAGCCCAGTGTCTGTTATTCTTAAAGTGTATTAGTTCTGGTTTAAGCACTTGGGCTTCAGGCCAGTTATTTTACATTAAGAAGGTTCGTGGTCTGCACTCTTGTGGGAGAAGAGGCTGGACTCTGCCCTTCTGAGCTGGGAATTTCTGGTTAAAGGTTTATAGTGCCTGAATATTTGAACTGTATCTTATTGAAATTGGTACACCTTGTTTGCTGTAGCATAGACTAGATCCAGGCCTGCTGAATCTAGCTTTGTTTATATGCTTGTTGTTTGTTTGCTTGTTATTTCCATGGAACGCTAATTCCACCTAATACGCGGCTTCTCAGTGCTTCTGTGGAACACTAGTGATATCTGCATTGCTTACTGTACTTATTTCCTTGTTTCACTTGAAAGAAAGTTACTGTTTGTCGTTTTTGCATTTAAGTTAACTGTAACACATTGCACTTAAGTTACCTGGCACTTGCTCACTAAAGCAATTATATAAGTCAGCACTAAAAATTAAAAGCACTGCACCCTCACTCCCCACTGGCCCTTGTTTTCAATTATTAAGGAATTCCCAATATTATTCTAGCATGTCCAAAGGTCAGTTGTCAATCTCCTCTCTGGTCCAGCTGGTGAATCTGGGAATCTTGAGGCAATGTTACAACTGCCTCATTTACACAGACAACCCTCTCCTTCTCCCAACAAATTCCAACACATGTGAGAGATGCAACCATATAGCCAAACTGGAGGCTAAGCTCTCTCAACTCAGTACTGGCATAACCAGTCAGGAGGAGAAGGAAACCACACTCACTACAATTCCAGTCTCACATAGACCTACCACGACAGCAAACCAAACACATAATCACACAAAAACATACTCTGAGGCTCTAAATAAAGATCTGCCTAAGCAGCAGAGACCTCCAAAGCAGACACCCAAGCAACCACTACCCCAAAACAAAACACGTGCAACACATATCTCACAAAGCCAGTGTGCTGAACAGTCACAGCCCTTAAGACTAAACAACACACCTGATAGACTTGTAATAGGTGACTCTATCGTCAGGCACACTGACGTCCGGCTCACCAGGCTGAACAAGGAGAGGGTCACGGTGAGCAGCCTGTCGGGTGCTAGGATCTGCCACATAACACAAGCACTCAGGTCACTCCAAGGCAAGTACAAATATGACTCAGTCATTGTCCATGCTGGTGTGAATGACCTGAGATGTACCTCCCTGGACTACATGAAAAGAGACATAAAGGAGCTCTCTGAGCATGTAGCCCAGGCCGGTATGACCCTGATCTTGAGTAGCATATTACCCTCACCAAGAATGATGCCACAATATGAAGACAAGATGATCAATTTCAACAATTGGCTTAAGTACTGGTGTCATTCAAAGGGGATCCAATGCCTGTTAGCTTGGGATGATATGCTCGACAAGCCACGATGCTTCACTAGGGACGGCTTGCACCTGTCACCCCTGGGCTTTTGGATATTGGCAAAGGCTCTTGCTACCCCCATAGTGCCTTTTTAGGCAAGGCTCAAAAGACAAACCCACCTCCATAGGTATCACAAGGGATAAGAAACTAAGAGTAATGCTACTCAATGCCAGAAGTCTAAACCTCAAGATGCATGCACTCGAAACTCTCCTTAGCATGGAGAACATCGATATCTGTGCAGTAACAGAAACCTGGTTCAGGGCTCCCGAGTGCACCCCAGCACTACCAGGTTATACCTCATACCATGCTTTTCGGCCCCAAAACTTGGACCGAACCACAAAAGGAGGGGGAGTATCGATATTCATCAAAGATACCCACACCTCCAGGTTGGAGGCAAAGCATGAAGCATCAGAGACTATCCATGTGCAACTAACAGTGGGTAAAACTGCCTTCCAGTTTATAGCCTGCTACAGACCACCCTCCCAAACCCAGGAACCCCACTCGGCCTTCCTGAGAACACTGGAAAATATGAAGGTCTCTCCAAACACCATTATATTGGGTGACTTCAACTACCCAAACATAGACTGGGAGCATTACTCTAGCTCCAACACACTAGCACAAAGGTTCCTAGAATTTATAAACTCAAATGCTATGGAACAACTTGTTACCACTCCCACAAGAGGGGAAAACATACTGGACCTGATCATCACCAACATGGGGACTCTATGCTCCAGACCAGAAGTGTATCCCTCACTGGTAAGATCAGACCATAAACTAATCTCACTGGATATTCACATCCTGACCCCACCCCCTGCCCAGAAAACCACAGTGAAAAACTTCTCTAAAGCAAATTTCACACTCCTCAAAACCAAGGTGGAATCCTTCAAAGCCCCTGGGCCTGTGGAAAATATGGCCCAGACCACAGAATCCTTTATAAATGCATTCTATGAACACCTTCAGGAATGCATGGATCATGCGATCCCAAATAAAACCAAGACCCAATCCTCCAATGGCAGACGTCCTGTCTGGTGGACCCCAGCCATAAACAAACTATACAATAGAAGGAGGAAGCTACTAAATGATAGAGCAAAATCCCAAAAAGGGAAGACATCACTGATCAGTATTAGCAAAAAACTATGGGCACTCATAAAATTGTCTAAGGCCAGCTTCGAGAGAAAAATTGCACAGGACACTAAAGATAATCACAAGGCTTTCATTAGTTATGTTAGGAACCTGGGTGGTAATTCCCAGATATACTCAGAATTAGTCCAAAATGACAAAAAATACACCGAACCCACAGACATTGCCAACATCCTAGCTGACAGGTTCAGTGCAAACTTCTCCCCCACCCCACCAAAAGGACAAATATCTATCCCAGCAGAGTGCTGCCCCCCTGACATCTCAGATGCTCAGGTAAGAGCCGCCCTCTCCAAAGCAAAAACACAGCATCAATGGGACCAGATGGTGTCCCAGGCTGCATCCTACATGAACTCCAAGAAGAGCTAAACCCAAACATAAAACTACTGTTCAATCTCAGCCTTACTACAGGATATGTGCCCAAAGAGTGGCGTACAGCAACAGTGGTCCCTCTCCATAAAGGTGGTGCCTCAACGGATCCTGGAAACTATCGCCCCATAAGCCTGACTAGCTTGGTCTGCAAAGCTATGGAAAGGATCATCATGGTCCTCATAAATAAAGATATTGGGGACCTACAGACACTGGATCCTACCCAGTTCGGCTTTGTTAAGGGAAGATCCTGCCTCTTAAACCTGGTTGATTTCTTTGAAACAGTCACCAAGGCCATTGATTAGGGGAAGGTGGTCCACACAGCCTACCTGGACCTCGAAAAGCCTTCGATACAATACCCCACTCGGGCATTATAGATAAGCTCACCAGCTTAAATATAAACCCCTATGTCACTAGATGGATTGCAAACTGGCTCAAGGACAGAACCCACATGGTTAGAATTGCTGGAGCCATGTCAGACTCCAAACCAGTTACAAGTGGTGTCCCACAAGGCTCAGTCCTGTGACCTCTCTTGTTCGGTATATATTTCTCGGAGGTACAGGCCAACACGGAAGGACTGTGGCTGACCAAGTTCGCAGATGACTGCAAACTGGGCACCATAATTGACTCTGCAGCCGACACAAGCATCCTCCAAAAGGGCCTCATAGAAACAGACAACTGGTGCCAGAGCCATGGCCTCAAGCTAAATGCCAAAAGTGTATAGTTATCCCTTTGGCAAACACAAAGTGCCCACAAATTACCACATAGGTGGTAATCCATTAAGTGCAGAAGAAGTAATTAGGGACCTGGGGACCCAAGTTGATATCAATCTCTCATTTGACAACCATGTGGCCAAAGTGGTTAGAAAAACATTTTATATAGCCCACCTAATCATGAAGGGATTCACATCTAGATCAGGGGAGGTCATCATGCCTCTTTACTCATCCCTCATCAGGCCCATAATTGAGTACAATGCCCCTTTTGGGATGTACCTTACCAGACACCTGCAGCAACTGGAAAGACCCCAAAAGTACCTCACCAAGAGGATCAAAGGGCTCAAACAGATGCCATATGCTGCCCGGTTAAAGAAACTCCAGCTCTACTAAGTGGCATACCGCCTGTTCAGAGGCGATCTGTGCCTGACATATAAAGCCATGTCCAACCCGGAATTAATGGGCATGCTGCACCTCAGAAAATCCAAATCCCATCAAGCTACGTGCTCGAGAGACTTGAACCTCAGCACTGAAATAAATAGGACATGCTGGAGGGACAGATTCATAACCCAGAGGCTCCCTTCACTCTGGAATAAAATCCCAGTCCAGGTTAGGCAGAGTCCCTCATTGACTCTCTTCAAGAGGAATCTTGATGAGTGGATGGGAGATCGTAGGTTTACCCCGGGTATCACTTCTGTGTCACTGTTAGACAGAGGCACAGTATACTAACCTCGAAAAAGGGCATAGCAAAATAAATTTAAAATGGGTGGCGAAAGCCAAACACATTCTGGCTAGGCTTATAAATGCCCTAGGGCAGATAGCCTAGTATGAACCTATGAACCTATGAACCTAAGGCTCATCATCATTGTACCCGACCACAAGAACTGGTTCTGCCAGGAGTTGCACTGGCACATCCATGCCCACAGCCAGATGCACTGCTCTGCTGCTATGTCAGTGTTACTGATGTCTACTGGACAAGTTCTCCTCATGACTACATCAAAGGCCACAACCCCATGGCCTGCGACATCTGGGTGTGGACCCCACAACTACTGATGGAGCAGTGGAACTATTGCCTCTATGGGAAAGATATCGGGCATGGCCACATCAGCTAACATCAGATGATGTGGCTGACCTATGCCACGTGGATGCTGTCCCCCTCCCAAAAGACATTTCTTCAAAGACACCACCCATTCCAATGTATCATTCATCTGATCCATTGAATCTGCAACATGGTGGAGGCAGTAACGCATATCAGC
This sequence comes from Protopterus annectens, assembly GCF_019279795.1. Lineage (NCBI taxonomy): Eukaryota > Metazoa > Chordata > Ceratodontiformes > Protopteridae > Protopterus > Protopterus annectens. The sequence goes on from NC_056726.1 coordinate 1,256,665,589, forward strand.
CTATGCCAAATCTACAACCCTAATTTCTTTGGAGGCCCTATTGGAACATTCCTGCACCTCCATGATGGCCCTAAACATACATAGAGTGGCATGGAAAGACACACCAGGATCAGGTGGAGGATATTCAGCAAGCCTCTTTGGAGCACCCCTAACAACACTCCTGCTTGGCACCTTGCCTACACTTTGGCTATGAACAGAGTTGACAGGCACTGAAGCCGCAGTAACCACACTACCCTGATTGAGTGTCTCACTCTCCACCTGTCCAATATCTGAGGGCTCACTGGAATGGGTAGTCATTGGCCTACTAGCTGTGTCCAATGGAATTACTGCAGCTGGCTGAATGTCAACCTCAGTGTCAGATTCAACCTCTGCACCCCTTGACTGTACCTCTGTTTGCCCACCATCATCAGAATTTGACATCAGGTGGTAAGAGTCCTACACTTCTGCTGTCAAGATCACCTGTGATAATAAGCAACAAACACAGGAAAGAAATTATCTACACTACTATAATTCAATATATGCTAACAAACTAACAGTAACATACACACAGTCCTGATACCCATATCACACCTACAGACAAAATAAATATTTCTGTGAACTGCTCAACATTACTGAAATAAAAATGTTTGGCTTACCATGTGGGGATGACCCCAGCGCTCCTAGGGAGGATGGCCCTTGAACAAGTTAAGCAACAGGTAAGGGTACCATCATCACAATTAACAGTAACACAGGGGGTTAAAAATGCTGTCCCATTATATGTCCATTAATGATACATTTAACAAAAACTTGGATGACATGTCCACCCAAGCCCATGTGTAATGAACCAAAATGTGTTGTTAACTGCATCAATCTATAACTTGCCCCCTCCAAAAAAAATGTTGTTAAACTTAAGTATTATTATCATTCAACACATGAGATAGGTAAGCCTACCTGGAGGCTCCTCCTGGGACATACTTGTCCTACCTGAAACAGTAGCAGCAACATCAATCACATGCTGTTGTGCATTTTTCACTGAGCTCTCTGGACCCCTGACAGTGAATAGGAGCTCTTCATGTGGTGTCAATGGTAGATCTGTAGCAGGCTGCCCCCCTGGTATCCATCTGTCCATGGGCCACTGCAGCTGATCTTGTCCAGGCTGATTAAATCATGTCAGTGGCACTATGACATACCTGATCACATGTCTTGTTGTGGCCCCCGACAATGTTGACATTGTCCACTACCTGCTGCCAAATTTGCATTCTTCCAGACATATCCCCACATACTCTCTCAAGCAAAAAGGTACCATGTTGTCTAAATGCTAGGACAATGACATCATTGTCAGGGTCACTGAAGGGGGTTTTCAGAGACTGGGATACATGGATGCCATAGGCCTAGATTACATAAGTATTTTTTCAATATTACCCTCTGGAGAAACATTCAAGGTGTTCAAATATACAAAAAGATTTATGTGGTTGTAACATATAATAGTTATACACAAAGCAAGGTTGGATCCAAAACAAGGGGAGTAACAATAGCAAAGCAAACCTCTGTATGAACAATTTTGTTTGTACCAACACAGAAATCCATCTCGGCTCACCCACCCCCAAAACAACAAGCAGATGACACACTTTGCTAACAATCAAAAGGAATAACACATCGGTGAAGTGTTATAAGTGCTATCAAACAAAATGTCCCAAAAACATGTGCGCACATTTACCACAGAACATTCAATTTTATGCAATTGGCAGTTACCTCTACCTGTGGCCAGCACTCCCCTATAGGTGTCTATGGGCCATCCTAGAAGGCTAATACCCTTGTGTCATTTTCAATATAGAACATTTACATTTCAATGAAATAACAATAGAAGAGTGTAAAGTGAGACAGTTGTAACATTAGCATTTGTGATGAAAGTTAATAAGGCTGTACATCTGAAAAATTAAAATGTCCTAACAAAAATGCCTATGCCATCAGTAAACATCTAAGAAGTGAATGCAGATAAAAGTAGCATTTGCTAATGCATATTTAAAATATTTTTCTAATTTACTTCTGAGCATATCCAGTATATAACTGAAAAATTCAATCATACCTTATCAAGATCAGTAGTCGCCTGTACAGATTAATCCAAAGGTATAGCAAGCTTCTTACATGTTATTCACATAAACAAGTCTCTTCACCTTCAAGTTCCCAAGCTACATGGTTCCCTTTTTATAGCATAGATTCAGACCTGTGAGCATGATGAAGATGCAAATGAAGTGTGAACTCATTAGAATTGCTGAATTCCAAATTCTTGGCTCTGTGTAGCACAAGTAAACATAGTGCAGGCACTCCCTTAGTGTTTGTTGCTAATGGATTGCAGCTGTGAATAATTACTCGTAGGGAGAAGGAAAACATAACAGCAGTTCAGACTCCCTTACCTGTCAGCCACGTTAGACTTACAAAGTGTAGAAGTAATTGTATCAACGTTTTACATGTAAGTAAGCAGCATGCATTGCACAGTTTCTGTTCAATACCATCCAGCCCCCCCCACACACACACACATTTGTTGAAAACTATATATTATTGCCATTTAATATTCTCACACATTTTAAGGCCAATGATACAAAATGCCTTACAGATTGCATGTCTCAGATTACTGGTCAGATAAGAGAAAAATAAGCAACATACTCAGAGAGGCAAGACAGAACTGCATTTCTGCAAGCAATAGTCTTAAATGGTTGTGTGATCACTCATTGCACTAAATCTGAAATTAATACATACATAAACAACTCAGAAGTGTACGACTGTCATACATCTTGTTAATACTGTGGATGATGTTGGAGTTCCTTGTATGCACAATGATTTTCATTCTCTGCTGCAAAGCTGTTTCTCTGGCAAAAAGGGATAAAATACCTATACAATGTTTTGAAGGTTCATTGATGTGAGAGCTCAAATCCAGACTGTAATAATATAATTTTTGCAGTGTTGTTTATTTACTACATTTGTTTTCTTTCTTTTTTTGATGTCAGTATGTGCGTGGTGCTTGCCTTAGTACAAACACAAGAAATGGACAAACACAGTAAATGTTATGTAAAGTACTTATTTGATAATCAATACATCAATTACACTTGGTAGTCACTTGTGTGTAGCATATCTGATAAACATGTTCATCCACACAGTATATACTGTCAGTAGAACAGGGTTCAAAGCCCACCTTTGTCTTTGAAGGATGAAACCTAATAAACACTACTCAAAAGGCTAAAACAAGTTTAGCTTTCCTTGTCTCATTTGTATGACATTTACCATTGTGCAAACCTGGACTAATGGCCACACAGGAAGCAGAAAAAACACCTGCAGACATTCCTAATTTCAAAAAGGCTACACTGTTCCATTTTTTGCTTTCCATTGCACAACACTGCTTAGCAATGTTGCGCAGCAGTTAACAATCTTCCCCAACACCTGCAGCTCTAGAACACCTGCAGAGAGGAAGCAGACAGTCAACAATTTCAAAACAGATACCTTCTATTAACTCTGTTGGGCAATTCGCAAACATTGTATGCAGTGCTGCATGGTGGTTAACACACAGAAGTCAATAATGAATAGGGAAATATCTGTTATTTAACTATTTTACTTTATATTAAATATCACATAGAAAAGGTAAACATAATTAAAAATAACAAGAACAATAAGTATGTATAGCAATAGAGCTTATACAAATAATATGTATGACTGGTGATATACAGACTACTTTTTTTTGTAATTATAGTTGTATTATCTGGCCTTGGATGGATTTCATACTTCAGTAAGACTCATACACATATGAAAGTACAAACCAGAACATTGTGAGATGACACACATATATAGTTAACCCCTCAGTATGTCCTGTGTATTCATATATAATTCACGACTATGTCTGAGAAGCACTTCTTTTTTAGTAAAGATGGAAAATCACCACTGTGGAAGAAAACGTTTTATCTCTTATGCATAGGTTTGAATCCCACATTGTAAAAATCAATTTTATCACTGTATAAAACCAAACCAAAATGTGTCAGGTCATGAAATGTATGCCCCTAGTACATGTCTGCAAAACAAAATCACCTAACATTTCCAGCAGCAAACAACTCTCAAACTAATGCCAAGTATCAGATTAACCTTCCAGTTTCCAAAACTGCTATCCTCTCTGTTTGGCACTGTTGCTCTCAGCTTAACATTGCATAAATATGGTTTGTATCATTGTTCAGGTTTGTCCACTACCAGTAAACATGATAACACACATTGGCTGAAAATCATTATTATCTATTGCAGTGTTTTCTGGTTAGACATGTCTGGTTTTAGAAGGGAAGATACCCAATTTAGGGTGCAGAGAGGCTTTTGCAGGGGGACTATACCGGCTCCCAGTACAAGTCTGAGGCTTGGAATAGTCTGGCCAAGACTGTCATCAGTGCAACTGGCATTCTATGCACTGGAGAACAGTGTAGGCATAACTTTAATGACCTAAAAAGGAGCAAGAAGGATACTCTCAACCAGACACTGAAAGAGTCCAGAACTAGTAACATCCCACAATTGTGTAAGTTTACTAATAAATAGAATTTATAATACATAGAAAACTACATAGGCAAGACTGGTATGCATAATGCTCTTCTGTTCTCTTCTTTTCATTCCACAGCTAATGCAGAAATCATTGCAAATAGGGAAGCCCATGCTGAGTGTCTAGAGAGACTGAGGGAAACAATGGGTATTTATGTAGCACAAGAAAACTATTATTGTAGCTTTCAAATTATATTTTTTTCTTTTCTATACGGTTGTAGCAAAGTAAGCATGCATATCCTAACTGTAGAAGTAAGGTATGCTTCTGTCTGTAGCACAAGCCAACTTTAGGAGTCAAGTTTAAATCAGTACTCAGACATTGTGGGTTCAAATACTGCAAGTAATGAGTATAAAATAATGGAATCCTTTAACAATATTACATACATTAAATTCTACACAAGTGGCATAAATGCCCTGCTGTTAACTTTAATCTGTATAATTGGACCAAACATATGTGCAATACCTGCACATTGCAAGGAAAACTTTGAGCAATCCCTAATTACAGTTTGTAATTGTTAGGAAGTGTACTTAAATGTAAATTTTCAGATAAAATAGTTATATCATTGATAATGCATTGTAGGTCACATATGATGGTAGTAATTTTATCTCCTTTTGTTCTCTCACCCAAACCCTTATCTCTTTTTCTCTGTGTGTCATCAAAATGTTTCCATGTAATCCAGCTCTAACAAATCACAAAATGCTTTACAGTACTGGGAGGTAGACTAACCCCAGTGGCTCAGCCTGTTCCCCCATCCATCTGCTCCAGCACCTCCGCCAAGCACATCCAATACCAATATCCATTACTCAGCATTCCTCTCTTAACTGAATTTAAAAAAATGGGCACCTGTCGCACAAAAAAAAAATATTGCCCCATACATATATCTCCACTGTCTTCTTGACAATTTGGTGTGGTCCAATTGGCTGTACAAAATGATTGCATTGTTGTCACTCATCTTTTCTTTTTGAGGTGACAATCCAAATTCAGCTAATATTCTGTACATATTTTCATTTTACACTGTTGAAGAAGTGGATGGCAATGGTTCTTTCCTACGTCCTTTCTGCATATTCCTATCCCTATAAACTTGTGTTTTTACTTCACTTAGAATGCATGTCTAATGTTAGACTATAACTTACTTGTTTCCCAATATGAGTGACTGTATGTCTTTTTGCTCTTAATGTATGATAATACTCCTATGAATTTTTAATTTGTAATGAACATGTACAATTAAAATGTTTCTGCATGTATGTTTGGAGCTTTTCTCCCAGGGCCTCCACTGAAAATGGACATGTATCCAGTCATACTATCCCGGTCAACAAATGTAAAATAAATAAAATAAAATAAATATATTGCTTTCCTGTTGTTCTTCCCCCTGCTTGCCCCCATTTCACCACTTTCCTATCTACCCCATCTTCACACATTTAATACACACAACACACATAAGTAACAAAAAAAGCAATGGAGCCCTTCACTTTTTGGCCTCTATGTTAATGCAAAGTTTAGCATTTTGTGCGAATGCCAAGCAATGGTGAACAGCTATTCAGTAGTGTGGTTACCTCCGCACAATGCTGCTTAAACATGCTGTGCTAAGGTAACATACACTAATCCAGAGTGAATGTAGTGTAAAGAATTATTTCATTGCATTATCACTACTTCTTTAAAACTATTACATACACCTGGATTTGAACTATATATCATCTGGGCTCCAAGAGGAAAATGTCAATGCATTTACACCTGCTGCTACAGAGTCAACTAAGCAGCAGGTGTGCTTCATGCACTCAGTATTCACAGCTCTCATAATTTTGTCAATGAGGTTCACCACTTAACTATGTACAGGCGGAGAAAGCAGTAGAAATGTTTATCTTCCATTCGCAAACATTTTACCATCATCCACACAACTCTGCTGCTCAGCAGTGCATTATGAAAAGTGCACCATAGTATGTATTACTGTTGTGTACTGTCCATTTAGTCTTCATCTCATGAATGTACATCTAAAGCACAAGCAAAAGGAAGGCACTTTAAAAAAAAAACACATATGTACACTGCTGCCATCTGTTACCTCCCCCCATGCACTAAAAACATGGTCTCTCAGTACTTGTTCAGAAATATATCAAATACACTACAGAAATAAATAACAAATGCTTTGTTATATACCACACACATCATTATAATGACAATACACATTCTGTTTTTCAAATATTTGTAGCAATGTGGACAGCTGTTTGCATATAGTTTGTAAAGCTGTCTTGTAAAGTATACATGCACAAGTAAAACACAATAGCAAATAATACACTTTGCACACTCATCAATCTGGTAACATGCAGAACTTTAATATCCTGACAGCTGGACATGGCAAGCTATCCATTTCATGCAGGCCTCCCAACATTTTCTCTCTAATATCCAGTGCTGATGTGATCCACTATAAATTGTCCTGCAATCTTGTACAAGACATGTAAGGTGGCTCTTGCATAAAGTACTGATTTCTCTAGTATGTGTACATAGGTAGGGGTTCTAATCTCACTGCACTCAAATGGGGTGTGTTTGTGTCTGTCTAGTCAGAGGAGCATACGTGTGCATCTAGCAATTACTACTCCAATCCCATAGAGTACCAATATTTTGACAGTTGCACATGCCTATACATTAATTTCATGGAGGCCTCCCAACGTCTTCTCTCTGACATCCAATGCTGATGTCATCCCTTATAAATTGCCTTGTAGCCTTGTAAAAGTCAGACTTGTGCATTGGTGCTTGTGTAAAGCACTGAATTCTCTAGTTGGTGTACTGCACAGCTACAGTTATCCCACTCCACAAGGGGGGATCCACCTTGGATCCCAGGAACTACCGCCCCATCAGTCCCACTCCACAAGGGGGGATCCACCTTGGATCCCGGGAACTACCGCCCCATCAGTCTGATGGATTCCTATTATGTGATCAAAGTTTTAAAACTTCAAACATGACAATATCTAACTTGTCTGTTAGATGTTTCAAAACTTTAAACACGGAAAAAAATAAATAAAACATGCAACAGTAAACTAACTACTGCAAGCGGGGGTATTCCCTTTCCGCACTATAGTGCGGTCTCGGAGTTGGTATATTTAAAGAGTGGGTGGTGTGGGGTGCAGGGGGTTAGTTTACTGTTGCATGTTTTATTTTTTTTCTGTGTTTGAACTTCTGCAAGTTCGACTATATGGTTTCGACAATATAGAGTTTGAACTTGTTGAAGTTCAGTCATGTAATAGGAACCCCAGTCTGGTGAGCCTGATCTGCAAGGCCATGGAACGTATTATCATGGAACTTATAAACAAAGACATTGGCAACCTTCAAACACTGGACCCCACGCAGTTTGTGTGTGTGTGTGTGTGTGTGTGTGTGTGTGTGTGTGTGTGTGTGTGTGTGTGTGTGTATTTCTGCATTTGCTTGACATTAAGACAGCTTTTTACACAAGCATGTGGGACACTGCTATTACCATCTTCTCTTCACTAGGCACTGCTGATGTCATCAGCTATAGCTGGTCTGTGGATGTGCAGCATTTCCATCAGGGCAGGGTCTTTTCACAAATTATTTATTCCTATACAATTGAAATGGTAAGTGAAATACACAACTAAGCACAGATACCCAACTAGACATACCCAACCAGAGGAAATGGACAATCCTCTAGCAAACAAGTCCCCCCCATCACCACTGTCTATCACCCAAAATACACAGTCAAACCTTACTCAGTTTCTATGCTAAGGAGGGCAGCACATCTGTGTGCCCTGTATGACTAATAACACAGAATCAATGAGCCATGACAACATCACAGATCACCTATAACATCACTCAGAACATAGGCGTACCTGACACGGTTGGATACACACTTCAACACAGCCTCCAAATGAAATATGTTCCTACAGAAGGGTGTGCATCCATCTGAGTGGGGGGGGGGGCACTACCTGATGCATGCATGTATAGACACATCCTGACTGTCCTCATTTCTGAGGTAGACCAAAATGTCATCATGGGCCTTTTCTAAATGGACACTGATAATATCCTAGATGTGTGCAAAAGACATGTGTGATTTGGTCATGCTATCTGTTACATCTGTTAGATGTCCTCAAGAAGGTTATCAAGGGCATGTATGATGACAACACTATTATCCTGCAGAATATGATGGGGTCAAGGCTTTTGACACAAATTCACACTGAGGTATTAACTCAACACTGTCATAATTGGCCATAAACACCTATTTCACCAAATGGGTAGACCACTAGATTACATATGTTACATCTAAATATGCTGAAGTGTGTGAAGTGACCTATATCTCGAGTCCAGTGATCAAGTCCTTACATCAGGGGGTGTGTGCTAAGCCCTTTTCTGTCCATTATGCAAGTCACAAATGTCATGAATGACATACACATCATGTGTCCAAACAGCTGTCTGGAGGACTTCAGATTGCGTACAGTCATTGAATCCATCTGTGATATTAGTATGACAAAGACAGTATCAACACACACCAAAGATTTGTGCCACAGCCATGAAGAAACATGACATGACACAAAAATATGGGTGGATTTGTTACATTATGAAAACAAACTCGTAACCCAATGATAATGTAGAAATCACACCCCTATGAGTAGACCAAGTAGTATGTGACCTGTGTACTGAGGTGGATGGTGTGCAGTAAGTCCACCAGCATGTGTCCACAGTGGTGAGTACTTCCTTATATGTAACACAACTCCTGAGTATGTGCAGGACATCCACATCAAAGGCCATAATACTTCCATAATTCATAGCCTTCATCACACCAGTAACAATGGACCTTTCTTCATGTACCTCCCTAAACATCTTCCAGGGATGCATAACTCAAGTGTAACACCTTTGCCATAGTGCACTCCCACTCATCTTATTGGCCATACCTAGGTATTCTTTTTGTTGCATAGACATTAATGTTTAATGATGTGGAAACCCATCAAGGTGTTATATCAGATGTACTGTATGTGTGATACCTATTCAGTTGAAGCACACAGTACATACCTAGCTGTTTGACAACACTGATGGCATTTGTTACATTCATGACAGTGTGGATTGTGCCATACATATGCCATGCACACCTGTCAGCTAGCCTGCATTGTTCATAATACACATACAGGTATAACAGTGTTCTTCCTAGCATCTCCAGCAAATGTTACACCATCAGTACAGTGTGTTTGATTATCCTCATAGATTCTTGACATCTCATATTAGCTGTACAAGTGTGTTAGTGCAGAAACATCTATGATCACTCACAATCACACATGTTATGTCAGAGACATGGGATTACTGGTGGTATTATTCTGATATCGTCCATGATCATGAGTGCTTCTGTTTATTGTTGTCCATAAGCCTGTTAACTATGTGTCCCACTTGGTGGAGACCTCTGCTGATATTAAAATCAATTTCAGACAACTCATTTTGCACAACTTCACAGTATGCAGCTAACCCCTATGTATATAACATCCCTGATAGATATCCTTTCCATTGTACATTTCAGGATGCTCATATCACAAAGACATCTTCTCCATTGTTGTCACCTTGTGTGACAGTCACATAATATACATTTACACTGTACAGTCTGAACTGTATCATGCTGATATGGGATTAGTGCTCCTGCTACAACTGTCTTCATTTAAATGTCCTTCTTTGCTGTTCATTAAGATGTTTCACCTGTCCACTTTCCCTCTGTTCATTCCTGCAGTTCATCTGTGTATTCCTGTTCAATACACACACTCCCCCTGATTGTTTATTTTAAATGACAGTCGCTCTACCATTACAGATCATTTACACAAGTTTTGTACAGAATGCATGAAATGGGATTCCACAATACTCTGCACTGTATACACTGTCCTGTAATGTGTTTGAACCATATACATTGCCATATTATTATCCCTGGTAATCATTATGGCATTCCATGCAATTCAACAGACCTAGTTTGTCTATAGATCAGTTGTTCTACATGCCTGTTGCTAGCTGTGTTGCTGTGCACAGTTTCCTGGCCAACAACACTGTTGCTGAACATGAAACCGCACTTGTGTATGTTTAAATGTGGTGCATGGCATGAATATGTAATTAGTGCTGCTCCTCACTCTACAAACATGTAAACTCCATGTAGGCTTCGCCCAAAGCTTACACGGAGGTCATTGAATCCCCAGGACTACTGTTTAAAGCCATGGTAATAATGTTAAAAAAAAAAAAATACACTGATGTATAGTGATCTGAAACCTGTACAGGAATAAGTGTATGTACAGTATATCAGGTAAACAATTCTGTTAAATTGTTTCAGTGCTAAATGACTGAAAGAACATGAACAATTATGCATGTCACCCATAAAAAAAAAAATAAGTGAAAAAAAGAAATACTCTTTTTAAGAGGTCAAGTGTATAATAGCATTACTCATTGCCTGAATGGTTGAATATACCTTCTCCAACTGAAACCATATGATGAGTGGTGATTATAACAATAAGTCACATGTTCTCTTTTGTTTTTGTTTTTCTATGTCCTGTTTAACTGCATGGAAAACAAACATCAACCCTTGTGACATAGATCAAGCAAGGATGGAGGCTGGGAAGACCTAACTTGAGGGCGGCATTATCCATTCAGGTAGGGACATGGTTTATAACCACAGGCATCCAGGCAATGACAGCATTCCCATAGGGACCCTAATCCTGTCCCCTTTGTGGCTAAGATGAACACCTGCATCACTGTATGGCATCTTATATTGTCCACATACAACCCAAAGCCAAAAAAGGTCACACAGACAAACTCTTCAGGAAAATCTGCAAGATTTGTGCTGTGGCACTAGCATTAAGCACTGTCCTTCCAAACTTGTGTGACAAGGTAGTTATGGATTCTAATCTCACTACAGTCAATGGGTGTGTGCTCAGTCAAGTATCATTCAGGCAACCCCATCTCTGGAACAGGCTCCCCATCCACGTGAAGCAGAGTTCCTCCCTAACCCAATTCAAGTGCAACTTGGACAACTGGATGGGGAATAGGAAATTCACTCTGGTTTGGCACCTATGTTTCTAATGGACACAGGCAACTTGTAAAGACATCTAGTGTTTCAGCTACACAGCTTCTGGATGCTCATGACTTCTTACTTTTTAAGTCTAAAACCAAACCCTATAGTGAAAACATATTCTGCACATACATAATCGTGGTGGTGGTGCTGCGGTAGCGTTGTCACCTCACAGTAAGATGCTGTCTGGTTCGATTCTCAGCTAGAGCATCTTCTGCATGGAGACATACATAAATGGGCATACCTTCGCTGAAGGTTGTGCATCAGGCCTGGCAAGCTGGTACATAAAAATCAACTGCCAATCATTAGCGGACGGGAGCTCTGCTATGGCGACCCCTAACAGGGAAAAGCCGAAAGACACAAACAAACATAATATCATACATGCTCTTTTGGTGGTGTGGGCCTCACCCCCCACTCACCTGCCATGGTCTACTAACTACCTAGGTAATATTCAGTCTGAAATTCTCTGCACCATATTTGGGGCATTATCCTTCCATGCTGCAGAGCCAGGCAAATCTTTTCTCTGTGAGATGGAAGAGGCTGTATACTGACCTTTAAGAAATCAGGAAAAGAAAAATGATTTGTTACACAAACACACATACACACACACACACACACACACACACACACACACACACACACACACACACACACACACACACACACACACACACACACACACACACACACACACATACATGCGCACACTCATGCACATATACACATGCACACACATATATGCATTGATTCATAGATATGGATTACGGCACAGTCACTGAATTTTGCATCACAGCATATAGTGCCATTATGTACTGTGCACATAGGTTCCATGGGTGGAAGTCATTGTTCAGCAGCACAGCACAGAAATGAACAGGTATTTAGTAATGCAAAAACCCACAAGCAAGGTAACACAGAAAAAAACAATGATATTGCTTCAAGACAAACCACGTATCTCCAAAGATTTAAAACTTTTATTGTACAAATGTAACTGCTTTCATGGTTATCCAAGATGGCTTCATCAGACAATACAGTAAAACCCAACACTTCTTATACCTCACGTTAACATCAATTACTCAATTAAAATAACAAAATTTCCCTCCAAAATTTTTAAAGAGACATTAGCTAAATTCACTGCTTACTTTAGTCTTTTTAAATTTAACACTGGATTGACAGCCGCCAATCTAAAAATCCATTGTAGTTCTATACTTTCTGTATTTGATACAACTGGCCCTAGTCTATTAGACCCCTGCATAACATAAAGCACATGAAAAAGAAATTTGTGATCTGGTCCACATAGCAAAGTATGCTTAGCCAGTGTACTGTATACAAACTGTTTCCTTGCACAATAATCATGATCTCTTATTCTTACTTTCAGAGATCGGTTAGTTTTTCCTACATAAAAATGATAACAGCATACACAGCGAGCTATATATACTAAATTAACAGTATTACAGTCAGCCCAACATCTCAATTCCCATAGCTTGCCAGTGACTGGATGTTTAAAAAACCTGGATTCGTCTATAAAGCTACAAAAATTGCAGGATCCACACTTATGTGTACCTTTAAACATGGAGGGCATCTTATACATTTTTGGATAGCATAAAAGTTGCTTCAAATTTCTTTTATTTTTAAAAAACAATTTAGGTATGATCCCTGCTATCTTTGAAGTCCACTATTTACATTATTTACAGAGGCCTGAAAAATGTATAAAATATTACAAATATTTTAAGAAACAACTTTCAGTGAAACAAATACTGATTAAATAGGGTTAAAAATCAGTTTGGAAAGTCTCAGGTAGGTTTGAACCCTTTGTCCATGTGTTGTTAGTAAAACTCCTTGGATATGTTCTAAGTTCTTTAGTTCTGACTTCCTTGCTTACGCTTTCTTCTAGTTGTTGTTGTCTGTCTTTCGGCTTTTCCCAGTAAGGGGTCGCCACAGTGGAACTCTGATCCGCTAATGATTGGCAGTAGATTTTTATGAAATGCCAAGGTGCCAACTCGACACTCAACCTTCAATGAAGACACGCCCATTTACATACGCATGTCTTTCGAATGCTACCCAACAGCGGGGAGGACATGCAGACTCCACACAGAAGGCACTCCCAAGCCCAGCTGAGAATCAAAGGGGAGAACCTCTTGCTGTGAGATAACAACGCTACCACCGTACCACTGCAAGGAGAGAAATTCACCAAAACTTAGAGAGAGGTGGTAGCGGTCCATTTCCTTGTAATAGATTTCCTCGCTACTGCTAATATTGTCCATAATAAGTATGGCATTGATTTTTTCAAAGAAAAGGTTTAATCAACATTAAGAAAAATAAAGTTTTAGTTAATGTGAAGTTATCTGAAAATAAGGCTGAATGAAAATGATCAATATGTCTCCAAAAATTCCTTAGTTTAGAGCAATCAAGAAAATATGGAACCAATCTGCATTACATGCTATTAGACATCTCCAGCAAATGATGTTATTCAATTTTTTTTTAATTTAGCAATTTTGTCAGGAGTTAAAAATTTCTGTGTAAAAACTTCCAAATAAATACATGCCAATATTGACCCCGTGAAGTAAGTTTTACTGAAAATAGAATTTTAAGTTTTCTTGTCTGAGAGAGATTATGTGGTAGGCCTTTAGCCATTGTGTTCCATTACTTAGTTACTAAAATGGATCTGTAATTTAACAAAATGCTGTATAATTTGAATACTAAATTTTCAAATTGTTGGTCATTAAATAATATTTCAGATATGATTGTGATTAAAGGAGGGTGATCTAAATATGAAGAGTTCTGAATAATTCTTCATACGTCTTGAGAATAAACAAATACACTTTGTAGTAATAACTAATCTTGTGGTGATAAGTTATAGTCTTTTATAATTTGCTGAAATTGTAAAGTTTCCAAACATTTAATACATTGTTTCCAACAAATAAACTTTTAATTTCCCATTCATTAAAGATGTTAATGCGTAGCTTATCTGGGAAGTTTTCTCTGATTTTAAAGGGGATTATTAGGTCAAACTGGGATTTAATACCTGCATTTGAGTATATTATTCTTCTAAAGTTGTTAACTCATTACATCTGAGGGAAGCTTCCAAGTGCATCTGCAGTTAACTGCTACTGATGTCTCTAGGCGTCAAATATTGCTTGTTCATATTTACATCAGTAATTCCAACACCATGTTATGTACAAGGTTTTAAAAGATGTCATCTTAAAGCTTACACAATGGCAAACTCAACTACATTACTATTGGACCTATGTCTAGTGCAGGTAAAGAGATATTTGCCATTGTTTTTATGATATTAATTTATATAGATACAGTTTTCACATTTTTCTAAATATCTCAAAAACCATGTAACACGAGGGGGCGTGGCCAAGGATGAACACAGGATAGCAGCAGATTTCTTCAGTTCCACCAATTTCATTACATTGACAGGAATTAATTACTTAAAAAATTAATTCTTGAAGTAATTTTCTTTCTAAATATGTTTGTCTTATATAGTTCTTGAACTATATCTAAAAAAGAAAGGAAATCTTAATAATATTCCTGTCAGAAATTACTTTGGAATTTTCCTGTCAGTTTATCAGTCTGAAATGAGTTCCAGTAAGACAAATTCTCAAGACTCCAGCATCAAGAAAGAACTTCAGTCTCTGATAATTATAGTCCAGCAACTTACTGCTAAGATGGATAAAATGGATACTAAAATAGACACTTTCAGAGAAAAGCTACAAAACAAATAGACTTGTTACATATGGACCTGCAACAACAGAAGATCCAGATGACAGGCATAGAAGAAGCTGTGAATGACATGGAAAATAAAATACAAGAACAGGAAATCAACATTGAGTTTCTGCTGAAACAAAATACACATTTACAAACAAAGCTGGATGACCTGGAAAATAGATCTAGGCACAATAACATTAGGATTTTTGGACTGCCAGAAAATATTGAAGGTAACAATATTACTTCTTTTTAACAACATGGCTCCCTAAAACTTTAGATTTACCAGAAGCATTCTCTTTTGGTATCGAAGAGCACATAGATCTATAGCTAATACTAACTCTAACAAAAACTATCCTAGATCAGTTATAGTTAGATTTCTATCATCTTTTGATAAAGAGATGGTTCTTAAATCTGCTTGGGCTAAAGCTCCTGTTAAGTTTAATGAGACAACTGTGCGTTTTGACAATGACTATTCTTCCATGGTAATTGCTAAAAGAAAAGTTTTTCTGCCACTAATAAGGGAGCTTAAAAAGCACAATTTTATACATACCTCCTCTTTCCTGCCCAGCTTTAAAACTTCCTTCCTGATGGTCCTAAGGTCTTGATGATTTAGACTCTGCTTTACTGTTTGTCAAAGAAAAAGGATTTTGGATAAAATAGAAGAAATGGAATGGGCTAGTTCTTCATTAAAGAGATTGGCAACTGAAGCTTCCTGGAAGACTTCAGAGAAGAAGAAGAGACTAAAAACAAATGATTTGTTATATGTTTTTTTCTCTCTCATCATTTTAGTTCATTATTAATCTTTTTGAATATAGTTCCTGCATTTCCAGAAAGCCACAAATATTTTGGAAAAGATTTAATCAAAGTTATTCTCTATGTGCAAAGAAATGTTTTGTTTCATAACCAGTCAAAATGCCTGAGGATTTAATGGCAGGCTGTGACTCGATTGTTTTTCTTTCTGAAAAAGTAAGGTTAGTAATTTGATACATTTTTTATCTTTACTTTTTTTTTCCTTCTTCTTTTATTATTTTCTTTGTTTAAACAATGACATTCTATTTAGATTATGTAGTGTGTAAAGGGTGGGGAGGGCAGGAGAGAACAGTAATGAAAATATCATTAATAGAATAATAACATATTTATTTCTTGTAAAAGTTTATAAGTTCTTCAAATGCTATTTCTAATTATACTTTCTTGATTATACTGCTTATGCTTGTTTGTAAATAATCTGTCATGCTTTAACTAATAATAATCAGAACTAAATAAGAGTAAATAATATGTTTTATTTTAACTCTATTAATATAAACAGTAAGTAACATTCCATTGTATATACTTCTTACAGCTTTCTCTTACATTTTTTATTTCTGCCTCACTCCTTTTATTTTCTACTCTCTTTTCTTTTCTTTATTAATATATAGAAATGCTTTAGACTGTGTGGGCACAGTGAATAATAGGATTTGTATGAAAATTGAGTTGGGAGAAGAATGCTGAGTTTTATTGCTTGTTGCTAATTTTGAGTTTAATTTCACTTGCATAAAGGCTGTGATGATCTGTGGAATACATTCTGGAGGTTCTGTCATGTTTAGATGCATTTACACTGCTAAATGAATGTTTGTCACTAGTTTTTAATAAGTTTCCCGCCAAAATGTTAAGAGAGACAATCTGGGATGTGGGCTGTCTTATGCACAATGTCCTTGAGTTACCTCAGAATCTTCAAATCACAGAATTCTCACAGGGAAACTGAAAGCAGTTAGTATAAACATTGACAAGGTTATCACACTGACACACCACAGATTCAGGAAAAATACTCTGTTCATAAAATATGTCAGTTATAATGAGTTTAAATGATGTAGTTTCTTGTAGTAAGTAAATGTCTTATTTTAGAAGGCATAAAAAATGAAACATTTATTTAAATGTTTTTGAAAATCTACTTAACAGCAGTATAATAATCTGTGTTAAAAATTTGTGTTCCAAACATATATTTTACTATAACTCATTTAATTCATCTGATTGACAAACATAAATAATCTTATAACTCTATTCTGGAAGAAATGTCATGTGATATATTTTAAAGCAGTAGGTTAGCATGATTGTAAAATCTGGTTACCAATATGTGTTTGCTGTGCATTATTTTGTATAAAGCAGACAGATTTATTCTAGGGACAGCAAGTAGGATAGTGCTCTACTAACACACAACTCAGTGAGATCATATATATATATATATATATATGTGTGTGTGTGTGTATGTGTGTGTGTGTGTGTGTGTGTGTGTGTGTGTGTGTGTGTGTATGTATGTGTGTGTGTGTGTGAGTGTGATGGCTTTTTTCTGAGAATCTGCATAACTATCCAATATGATTTATAATAATTTCTATGAATACAATATTTTACTCTATTGACAAAATGAATGTTTGCCACAAGTTTTAATAAGTTTCCCCAAAATGTTAAGGGAGACAATCTGGGATGTGGGCTGTCTCATGCATAGTGTCCATGAGTTTCCTCAGAAGCTTCACTCACAGAATTTTCACAGAGAAACTGAAAGCAGTTAGTATAAACATTGACAAGGTTATCACACTGACACACCACAGATTCAGGAAAAATACTCTATTCATAAAATATGTCAGTTATGATGAGTTTAGATGATGTAGTTTCTTGTAGCAAGTAAATATCTTATTTTAGAAGGCATAGAAAATGAAACATTTATTTAAATGTTTTTGAAAATCTACTTAACAGTAGCATAATAATCTGTGTTAAAAACTTGTGTCCCAAACATATACTTTACTATAACTCATTTAATTCATCTGATTGGCAAGCATAAATAATCTTATAACTCTATTCTGGAAGAAATGTCATGTGATATATTTTAAAGCAGTAGGTTAGCATGATTGTAAAATCTGGTTACTAATATGTGTTTGCTGTGCATTATTTTGTATAAAGCAGACAGATTTATTCTAGGGACAGCAAGTAGGATAGTGCTCTACTAACACACAACTCAGTGAGATCAGATATATATATATATATATATGTGTGTGTGTGTGTGTGTGTGTGTGTGTGTGTGTGTGTGTGTGTGTGTGTGTGTATCTATGTATATATGTGTATGTGTATATGTATGTGTGTGTGTGTGTGTGTGTGTGTGTGTGGGTGTGTGTGTGTGTGTATATATGTGTGTGTGTATATGTATGTGTGTGCGTCTGTGTTTATGTGTGTGATGGCTTTTTTTTTTTTTTTTTTTTAGGTAATAACGCAGGTGTTTCTGAGAATCTGCATAACTATGCAATATGATTTATAATAATTTTTATGAATACAATATTTTACTCTATTGACAATAATGAGTTTAAGTAAATGCTCATATACAAACAATTCAAGATTTTTTTGGAAGCTGTTGATAGAATTCACATAACAGAAAATAGATGCATCTTAATGCATGTAATGTCTGAATCATATTAGCCAAAGTTTTTGATTTAAATGAATGTTAGAACATAATTTTCTCTCCTCTTGATTTCTAACATTAAGATTATTTGAATGCTATTAGAATTCAAGTGTTATATATTACATAGATCTATATAATAGTATGAACAGTTTTAAAAAAAAAAAAAAAAAAAAAAAAAAGTTTATTTTAGTTTATATGATGCTGTTTTACCAAATGGGTAGTTTTGTCTTGATAGATAATTGAATTGAAAACTGTTAACCTCAGTTAAATATAACTAGTATTAAATTGATAAGGTGGTAGCTGAGGTACTGCTGCTTAGGATAGGGGGTTAACTTGAGTAGTAAATAATGCTCTAAGTTGGAGTTTTCAACTCCAGGCGGGATGCAAGGTTTAATCCTTACATTATTTTCACTTGTTCATTGTTATATGTATATAGTTTTGACATCCACAATATATTTTGTACACTCATTGTCACTACAAACAAAATTGAATCCTATACAAAATCCCATAAGAGATTTAATAAATACAGCTATATTTAAAGGTACACCTAAAAGAGGAGATGTAACATTATTTATCTTGTTATTTGTTATTTCGATCATAAGATTCTTGAGTTTTAAAAATGCCAAATGACATCTTTAAAAGGAATTTCTTTAAACATTAATGGATTGAATAATCCGTGTAAAAGGGCAAGCCTAATAAGATACATTAATCTACACAAGGCCAATCTAGTCTTCCTGCAAGAAACCCATCTCTTGAAAAAGATATTGATAAACTAGCCACTAATAAGTATGCAGTATTGGTTAGTTCAGAGCACACTCAGAAAAAAGAGGAGTGGCTATTTTATGGAATAAAAGTATGCCCATTCCTAAAACCATTAAGTCTTATCAGGATGACAAAGGAATGTTTTGTATGGTTACAATACAAATTAATGGGAAGACTTACACTTTAATTAATGTATACTGGATACCTGGAATTGGTATTAATACAGTGAAACATCATATTGATAAGATCATATCATTCTCTATAGGGATATTATTTTAGCTGGTGATTTTAATTGTATACTACATGAAAGTGATACTACCACTATAAAGAAAAGAAGAATTACATCTAATGCAAAACATTTAAATGATTTTGCTAATTCTTATCATTTGAATGATATTAATAATCAGATAGAGTCAAAATCATTACCATACACCTTTTTTTTCTAACAGATACAAAACTTATTCAAAAATAGATAGGGTCTTTATTTCTAACCAGATGGTAACAGATTTAATTAATTCCAAAATCATTTCATGTCCTATATCTGATCATAACTCAATTGTTTTTGAATTCATGATAAAAATACTCATAATGTTCAGATCAAAAGGATACCAGCATACTTAACTCAGCTAAAGACTATAAAGAATATATACTTTCAGAAGTACAACATTTTCTAGACATAAATAATACTCCTGAAGTCTCCATTGTCTATGTTTGGGATGCCTTAAAATCATATCTATATGGACAAAGTATCAGATGGTATAATAACAAAAGGAAATCTTGGGATAAGGAATTGTTAGATATTCAAAGTAAACTAGACTCTTATAAACATAATAATAAAGAAAATATTATGGACAAGAAAGTTATTGAAGAAATAAACAAACTAAATGAGAAATACAAAGAAATTTTAACTCATAAAGTTAAAATAACTTTAGAGAAATACAAGTTTTTGTCTTATTCAATAAGCCCCAAATACTTACATAGACTTAAAAATAAAACAAAAAGATTGAATAAACAAAACCATATCAAAGAAATCTTTTCTCTAAGGAAAAGAAGAATGTTTCTAGTATACCAGAAATACTGGATGAATTTAGAAATCACTTTCACAAGATTAACCATAACAACATTAACATGGAACCTAAAGATAAAATAAAGGAGTTTATAACCACAAACATGAATAAAAAGCTTAATAAACAACAGATTAAACTATTGGACAAGAGTATTTCATATACAGAAGTTATTACACAAATAAATAAGCTTAAATCAAACAAAGCACCAGGTAATGATGGTATTATACCAGAGATATATAAAATCCTTTCTAAAACTACATATTCATTAATACATAAGGTTTTTATTCTGGCCCAAACTGAGTTAATAACCCCCCCCATCTTGGCAATATACATTTATTTCACCAATTTTAAAACCTAATAAAGATCCAACTAGATGTTCTTCATATCGACCCATCTCATTACTTAATGTTGATTATAAAATGTTTATGAGTATTTTTGCTGATAGATTGAAGACAATTATCCCGACATTATAGACATAGATCAGACGGGCTTCATTGTAAATAGAAATACTTTTGATAATATAAGAAGAACTTTAACATTAATTGATTTTGCAAATAGGAAAAAGAAAGATTTAACACTTATTAGTCTTGATATAGGTTCAGCATTTGATTCAGTAAGTTGGGACTATCTGTTTACCTTACTGAAGTGCACAAATTCTCTGATGCATTTGTAAATTTAATTGAGCATTTATACAAAGGAACGCTGGCTTATATTAAGGTAGGAACATATGTTTCACAAAAATACCCATTCTTAAAGGTACAAAGCAAGGATGTCCACTTTCTCCACTATTATTCACTTTAGTAATGGAGCCTTGGGCTAATTTGATTAGAAACAGTACTGACATAGAGGGTTTTGAAATAGAAGAAAATACAACATCAAAAATTCAACTTTTTGCAGATGATGTTCTAATTACATCAGCAGGATCTAATTCTTCTATGCAGTCTTTATTTGATAAAATGATGAATTTTAAAAGTATTTCTGGTTTAATATTCAATGAAGAAAAAACTAAAATACTACCTATATATACACGAAAAAATACTCTCATTAGTGATTTTACTAAATATGTACCCAACTCAGGTCAGATAACTTATTTAGGTATAATACTATCTAAAGATATTAAATCTATTATATATAATAACTATAATACCTGTTTTCTTAATATACAAAATCTTTTTAATACCTGGAATAATATGTTTTTTTACTATGGAAGAGAGACTCACAATTATTAAAATGATAATATTCCCCAAGATTTTATACTTAATACAATCAATAATACTTTCACCTACAAAAATAACTATCAAGAAACTGAATACACTAATGTTAAATTTCTTATGGGCACCTAATAGACCTAGGATTGCATTAAAGAAACATACTAATAGCTGGTCTCAAGGGGGTATTTCTTTTCCAGACTTTAATTTATATATTATCTCTTCTATTATAAAGTTATTACTTTATTAATAGATCGGTCATATGTCGCAAAATGGAAAGATTATTGGGAGCTAATTAGTATGCACTTCATGAAAATCTCCTTAACACATAAAAATATGATTATAAATAACTCCATGTTGTGGTTGCTAAAGGAATTTTGTACTTCACCTATTACACCTAAACATATGGTCTGTTACCCATTAAATATTATTATTAGTTATCGTAACTTTATATTCATGCACCCTAAGTATAGGGAATGGAATTTTATTGTATTCCCTATAATTTATACTCAGGGTATGCTTATGTCATCTACTTCTGAAGGAGCTCATTTAGCTATAGATAATAATCTAAAGTACTGGTATCAGCTGATATCTGATAATAAAGTTAAAATCTAGATTTCTTAAAACAAGAATTTGATCTAAGAGAAACTTGCTGGTTAGAGGTTCAGATCTTTAGACAACATCTCATTGATAGAATAGATCTAATGTCTATAACAGTTAAAGAATCTATTCCAAAACTGATTGATTACTTGATAATAAATTTACAGCATAAAGTTTCTGATAAAGGTAAACTTTCATATATACATAAAATTATCAGACAAGAAACTTTTTACAATGTAGATTCATACTGGAATTATTTCACCTCTATTAATGGGGACCCACCAACTCAACAAGATAAACAATATATATTGGAATCTGCTTATAGAACTACATCTTCCATTGTCTGGAGACTTTATACATGGAAATTTTTACATAGATCTTTTATACACCTTTGATGATGAATAAAATTAATAATAAAGATAATCTATGTAAGAGATGTAATGTAGAAATTAATGCTGACTGGGCTCATATGTTTTATGACTGTATGAAGTTGAAAGAATACTGGAAGGCAATTAATGAATTTTTGCAGGCTCTTTCTACAGATAATTTCATTATTTCTAAGTCTCTTATATTATTCAACACACCTGTACCTCAATGTGTTAAAAGATTAAGCTTCCCTTGTTATGGTCTATCCTAGCAGTGGCTAGGAAAATAACTAGAAATTGGATTTCAGATACACCTCCTTCATTCAATGAATTTAAAAATGTTATGAATATAATGTGTCATATGGAAATAAGCACAATTAGAATGAGAACAACTAGAAAAACATCACATTTTATTGTATGGGATAATTTACAAAATTTGTTAAAAAAATTCTAATTTCAATAGCACAGTATTTTAGTTTAATTAATTGATCTGATTGTAGTGGATGTCTTTGTAAATACTTTAGTTGTTTTGTTGAATATTATAATAATACCTATTTTTAATTATTTGTATAAAATTGTTATGATATTTCTCTTATATGTTAAAACAATAAACTTGTTTTAAAAAAAAAAAAAACATGTAACACAGTCAGAATTCCTTAGCCTCTTGTGAAAGTGCTCAGCTAGATGAATAAAATGCAGCTGACAGTATGTGTGTAAGTTGAGTGGTTGCTGAGATATTAAGTTGTTTGCAAAATATTACAAATGTAATAGTTGCTATGTTTACTGTGACATAATATTCAGTTTAAGACCTAGAACCTAAAGAATACTACCGCTATAAAATAGTTTGTGCTGAAGGGTTTGCCATTTATACTTCTTTCATAATCCCAATGGTTTCAGAGTTATGAACATTTGTTTGAAATGTGAGGACATAACTTAATTCTGTCAAAAGGCCTAGGCTCTGCCCTTTGGAAGTTAGAGTGCAAAGTTCCTGAGCTCCATTGGAGTGAATGAGTTAATAATGTTATTTAGATAGCTTAGTTCTGTGGGTTTTGTCACATTATATTAAACAATATGACTAAGAAGAAACCAGAACTTATTGGATGGATGTTTCAAAGGAATTTTACATGACAGTGAGTTTTCATTCTGCATTATATTACTTGTTTTATTCTAGCTATATGGAGATCTTTCCAATTTGAGTTGTAATTTGGATCAGTCCAATTTAATGTACTTTTAAATAATGATGCTTTGATATAGGTTTCCAAGTCAGGGAATCTTAAACCACCACCATCCCAAGATCTAATATGGTGCATATATGCAATCCTATTTTTATTCAGGTACCATAGGAAGTTTAATAAACTTTTATTTATGAGTTTAATATAATTATTCACAGGATGGTGTCTAGAGACAGAACTTTATATAAAATCTTTGGAAGAAGAGTAATTTTTAACAATTGCAGTCTGTCCTCCAGTGAAAAAAAAACATATTGTTCCAGCTAGTTATGCGTGTTTTTACCCGAAATATTATGTTTTTATAATTTGTTTCTTTTGTTTTTTCAAGTTTTTGCATAAAGTTATCCCTAAATAGTTTAGTGTATTAACTTGTTGAGATTTTCCTTTGTCATTAAGAATAATATGTTTAGATTTATTTTATTAAAGTGGAGGCCTGACATTTTTTGAAATTTATTTATTAATGTGTCTACTTCTAATAATTCTTTATTTGATTTAGGTAAGGTAAGTAGAATATCATCCTCAAATAGCGCTATTTTAGAATTGCATTGATTATAAACATTAATGCCTTTGATTTCTTAATTATTTCTTATTGATGACACTAATATTTCTATGAAAAGGGCAAATAATACTGGGGATAAAAGGATATCTTGTTTGGTGCCTTTGGTTATGGGGATGCACTTTGAAGTGAAGACGCCTAATCTGACGTATGGGAAATTATTTTATAAAGATGAAATATATTGGAAACGCAAATGCTTTTAGTGTTTCAAACAAAAAAATCCCAGTTTATCGAGTCAAATGCTTTTTCTATGTCTAGGCTCCCCAACAAGGCTTCTTCATTTTGATTGTTTAAAAATTCTATTAATGTTAATATTCTTTTGACATTATCATGAGTGTGCCTTTTATAAATAAACCTGGTTTGGTCATTATAAACTAATTGTGAAAGTGGAACCTTGCACTTATCCAGTTTTAATGTGCATTTTTTTGTTAGAGTACAGTTCCTTTCAATATCATGCTTAATTTTCTATTAAATACAGTTTTAGTGTAGTTTGCACAGGTAATACAACTAGAGTGCAACATTGAACTCTACTTCTGACCTAAATTTTATCCAAGTTTTCTTGAAGTGACAGTTTATTTATTTGATATACTTTTAGTAGTCTAGTGAAGATATATTATGGTTTGTAAGTCTAATAATTTTTGCTTAGATTCAGTTATTTATTTTCTTTATTTAATTATAATTTGTTGACCAAGCGTGTCAGTCACCACCCAGATTTTGAAGAACAGTGATATGTAATAATATATAAAGCAAATGAACACCTTAAATTCTGAAGAATGTATGATTTCATTAATATACAACTGAGTTATACACACATATTGTTATCTTACTGCATTTATACAAATCAAATCTCTTTAGTTAGACAGTTACACTCAAGCCCTCTTTGCCAGTAATGATTTCCAAACAGCTACTTGTGGTGTTTTAGTTCATGTTAACTCTTATTTTTTTTTTCATTTTAGTAACTTCACACATAGTTTCTTGAGGATGATTAAGTGGGCATTGTTGTTTTGTGCGAGTTTTGATTTTATGTGGTACAGTGTGCAAAGCTGCATATTTTTACATTGAACTAATAGTTTCTGCTTTGAGTGTACAGTGTGGAAAATTACTTTTATTAATCTATAGTGAGTAGTAAATAGGTGAATGATTTTATTGTATTCAGCCATGTTAACTAAAACTAAGCATAGATGTGGATTTAGAAAGTTGTTTTAGGTTATTTTAAATGAGCTAGCATGTTTTGAGGAGTTTCAGTTCCTTTATTTCTTTTGCATGCTTTAAGCCTTTTAGTTTAAATGTATTAAGTAACATGCATATGGTACATTTAGAGGAGTTATAGTACCTTTAATACATCTGTAACAAATGGATAAATAGGTTCATAGACAATTACTGGGCAATTAGAACATCATGAGACTAGCCAAAAAAACACTATTCAAAAACTCCCATTTAGTCTCAAGGAGGACATGACAACATAAAGTGGGGAAGGATTTGATGTTGCCCATCCAACTATCTAGGTTTGCCTTGAAGGTGGCAAGGATGGTACTCTGCTTGACATGTGGAAGTTTGTTCCAGAGGTTTAGGGATATAAAAGTCAATCAGCTTCCAAAGCTTCAGGGCACCTTCTGCACACCATTAATTAGTTACAGCTGAGCTGAACTAAAAAGGTTTGGACCCATGACCTTCAAAACTTTCATGCAAACTGAAAGAGGGAGGCTGAGCCCTGGGAGGACATTGTAGTAACAACAAAATGTGAAAGTCTAGTATAAAAAAAAACACTAAAAAACAAAGGGGTGAAGGGAAGGAGGAGCTACTGCAGAAGTGATAATTTAAACGCTTTACCTTTACAAAACCGAATCACAGTGGTGCAATTGCTCATATGAGTGAATCGTAACCACGAAAGTCATAACAGCAACAATTTGACATCTTTGAAAATCAGCAAATTGAAAAGCAGATCTGCTGATTTTCGAACATAAATATCGAAAAAAATCTAATGACATGTAAAGCAGGGGGGCAAGCCCCCCTACACCCCCCATGTGGGGAGCTGCACCTCCCACACCCCCCACTTTAATATTCTAACTCCAAGATTGCACTATAGTGGGGAAAGGGACCATTTTCCGATCCCCACTATAGTGCAATACGCCCCAAAATGCTGAATGTGCAATGAGCAAATATCACTGTGCATTCACTCATTGCACATTCAAACCTTTTTCCATTCGGCGTTTGCAAACTTTGCAAATGGCCTTTCTGACAATTGCTGTTTGCCCTTGTGCAACATGCACACATGAAGGTAAACCCATTTAAACATCTACAGGTGCACTACGTTCTTCATATTGATCACAAGTGTAGTAGCCTTAGCTATATGGTTAGTTAGCCATAGCTAACTATATTTTGGAAGTTGAAGGAGAAAGGTCTAGGAGAATGGTCCAAGTAAAGCCTGACATAGACCAGGAATTTAGCTTGTAGTAAAATTATGTACAAAGGACTAAGTTGCTGTTTCTAGAAAACTACTAGAGTCCAACCCTTTCCAAAAATCTATAGATGAAGCCAAGGTCATGGCAGAATGTGGCTTGACCCTGCCTGTAATAGTTTTGTTGTGGTGGGAAAAAAAGTAATAGCCCAAGACAACTGATTGAAAATAGTCTGCTTTGACATGGTTATCACTTCTTGTTAAATTCATAACAAATGAATAACTGATCGGAAGTTCTGAAAGATTTTGTACAATCAAGATAATATCTGTGTTGTCTGTGGACATCCGAGGCATAAAATATCCATTGTCCCTCATTTTGGAGCTCAGGAAAGAACATAGGCAGAGGGATAGTTTGGCCTAAAGTAAACTTGGATACCACTTTAGGCATAAAACAAGGATTAGTTCTCAAGGAAACCCTGTATCTGTGGAAAATGAGATAAGGTTGACCCACCACAAGAGCATGTGGCTCAGATACTTTTCTTGCAGAAGTCAGAGAAACAAGTAAAACTGTTTTCTATGTTAACAACCTCAGGTCAGCCAGATGAGCTGGTCCAAATGGAACAAGTGTTAGCTACTCTAATAGAAAACTGAGATTCCATGAAGGAAACACCAGTTTTCTTGGAGGTCTCTTATGCAATGCCCCTTCCAAAAACATTTTCACGTGGGAATGCCTTGAAAGAGGATAATCCATGGGCAAATATGCTGAAATGTACAATAAATGAACCTTGATAGAGGATTAAGACAGGCCATAGGAAAATAATTCATGGAAATAGAAACCAGAGAAACAGCAGCCCTAAATGGGTGCCATACCTCTCAATTGTGTATTTTTTCACAGAGTGTTCCTATCTTTGCTTCATATTTTTGTCTGGTCCTCATAAAATGTGTGTTTTTCTGGCAAATCACTGAGGACTGACATCAATAAATAATGGCATACATTTGAGTTTCAAACTTCAGATCCCTCAAATGCATGTGAACACAAATCCTGTTATTTTGACAAATTTCTAGGTTAATAAGAGTAAACTTTAATGTTTGTCTCTATTTTCAGGCCTTTGTCCCCACATTATTTTAGGCTTTGTCCAGACGTCTTGTGCTTAGAGGTTGACATGTGGTGGTTATGTTGTTCGCACCAACTAGAAGGCCTTTTACATTTGCTAAATACGATTTTCTAGTAGCAGGCTTTTTTGCTTCCATAAGTACTTGCTGCACATCCTCAGTAAAATTGTGCCCAGAAGGTATTATTATGACCCTATCATCCAAGCAGTCAGTTGAAATTGTTTTGGGTTGTGAAGTATCAAAAAGCCTTGTATTTATGAGAGTAGATCCAGTCTGTAGAGAAGATTGTGGTAATTGCAGCTGGCCAATTCAAAATCAAGGGAGAACCACTGTTGCCTGGGCCAGAAGGGAGTCACTACGATGAAACTGAGGGATTCTTTCTGAATCTTCAGAGGCACCCTGGATACTCATGGAAACGGTGAAAAAGCAAACAGGAACAGTCCTTTTCAAGGAAAAGAAAAAGCATCTGTCTTCTATACCTTCATGCATGGAATCCTGGAGCAGAAGTTTGCCAGTTGATTGTTTAGAGATGAGGAAAAAAGGTCTGCTTGAGGAACTGTCCACAGATGGATGAAATTTTGGAAGACATTTATTTTATTTATTTATTTAACATTTGTTTACTGGGAAAGTCCGACTTGGAACAAAACCAATTTTCAGTGGAGGCCCGGGGAAAACTCCAGGCACATATCTTTATAACGTGGGAAGAAACCCATACAAATGCAAGGAGGACATGCACACTCCACACAGAAGGCACCCCAGCTGAGAATCAAACCAGGGAACCTCTTACTTTGAGGAAACAGCATAACCACTGCACTACTGTGCTATCCTAACATCTTAATTTAGTTTCCATTTGTGAGAGTGTGCCACACATATTATTATTATTGGTGGCGGCTTTGGTGTGTGTGTGTGTGTGTGTGTGTGTGTGTGTGTGTGTGTGTGTGTGTGTGTGTGTGTGTGTGTGCGTGCGTGTGTAAAAGGCCATTCAAATTATGTCATTAAAGATTTTTTTTCAGGAATAAGAATTTTACAGTAGAAGGGGTTCAGTCTTGCATGAAGCAAGAGCAGATGGGAAAGTTAAAAAAGATGTATTTTAGGACATGTTTAAAATCATGAGTGTTGGAATTTGTTCTGACAGCTACAGGTAGTGAGTTCCAGTTTGGTTATGGAGACAGAGTAGAGGCTTTGCCCTCCATATTTGCTAGGTTCATGAATAGAAAAGAGTTGCTTGTGTTCTGAATAGAGAGATCTGTTTGGGTGGAAGTTGTGGAGAGGGAACTTCACAGCAAGATAGGCTGATGGCTTATGTACAGTTTTATGTATTGTAAGTAGCTGCACATAGGTTTGGGGATCAGGAAGTTCAAACCACGTTAGAGTTTTAAGTGGTGAGCAAGATGGGAGGCATCTGTTGAGAATTTTGCAATTTTGTTATAGCATATTCCAATTTTTGCCTTTAGGTAAGTTTGTAAGTTGGTAAGAATTTGGGGCACCATAAAGCAGGGAGGGAATGAGTGGAGTTCCAGAAAAGGTAGTTCTAGTAGCTGTGTTTAGGAATCATTCCTAGTTTTTGGCATTTTTTTTGGTATTATTGTAAATGTGAATACTGAATTTGAGTTTGTCATCGATTATCATGCCTAGTAATTTTGTGTGGGGGGCAACAACATTTTCTATGTTATTAAGGGAAAATATTTTAAATTTGGCAGAATTTTGAGCTTGCTTTTTTTGGTAAATAAAACTAGCTTGGTTTTATTAAGGCTTAATAGAAGGTTGGCATTTGTGAGCCAATATCTCTCTTATGTACGGCGCCCCCCTATTCACTAATCTTCAGCTAGGCTTACAGGCCAAGTTGGAAGCCTGTCACAATAAAATCTCCAAATTTGCTACAAACTCAAGAAACTCATCGCATCACTGTCTCTCTCCACTCCCTGAAATGGCTTGAACCTCCTAACTACCTCAAACTCCTTAGACTTACTACTGCTCAGAAGCTCATATTCAAACCTTCTAGTTGCCCTTCTCTGTCCACCTCTTTAACCCCTTACATTCCCAACTGCTCTCTAAGATCAGAAAACCACAATCGTCTAAACATATATAATCCTCGTCGACCCCTTGGCCACCTACTATTATCCTGCCCCCAACCTAACTCTGGAATTCTCTCCCTACCACCCTTCAAAATACTCAGAGCCACCCTTCAAAATACTCAGAGCCACTCAAACATCAAGACTCTTCTCCAATCTCACCTCCTTTCAAAGTGGAAATGTTCCTGTACCCCTACCATGTAAACTCTTTAACACCATCCCCCATGCACCATATACCTCAACCTTCTATAACTGCGGTCTCTTACCCTTTACCTTTACTTCCTCTCCTGCCCTATATCTCATAAAGTTCCCCCCAACCCACTCCCTTTCTACACTTTATACCACCTTTTACCTCTCCCACCTCACCTTCTTCTATCTGTCGTCTCCTCATATTTCTAACTTCCAAAAAAAAAGAAAGCTTTTTTTTTATCTTTACATAAATGTTTTGCTTACATTTTTTTTCATCTGAAATGCCTGCACTTTTAATATGTTTAGACTACATGAATCTCACTTTTGTAAATCATTACTTAGGATTAGAAATGTTATGTATTTTTTTAACAAATTGTATATTATCTCTGTATTTTTCACTGTTTTACTACTTTATTTACTTTTGTATAATTATTGTAAAATTGTCTATATCCCATGGAGCTTTTCTCCCCAGGCCTCCACTAAAAATGGGCTCAACTAGGCCCAATGGACTATCCCGGTCATCAAAGTGTAATAAATAAATAAATAAGTCTCCATGGGGAAGAATGCTTCTTACATTATTTGTTGAAGATGTGGCTGGTTGGATTCACTTCATAACACTGAAAGCTCAAAAGACTGAAAAATGAGAAAACTTCATAATATAGAAGACCAAAACACTGAAACTTCAAAACACTGAAACTCAAAACACTAAAACTCAAAACACTGAAAACTCAAAACAGTGAAAACACAAATCATACATATACTGAGTTTAAACAACATAAATCATAGCACTTTCCACCAAGTGTAATTAGGGGGGCAAGCCAACCTGCACCCCCCATGTGGGGAGGGCTGCACCCCCCACACCCCCTGCTACTTAATTATATCAACTCCAAGATTGCACTTAGTGTAGTCAAGTGCAATCTTGGAGTTCATATATATAAGTCGCATGGGGTATGGGGGGTGCAAGGGGACTTGCCCCCCTGCTTACACTTGGCGGAAAGTGCTATGATTTATGTTATTTAAACTTATTATATGCATGATATGTGTTTTCAGTGTTTTGAGTTTCAGTGTTTTGAGTTTTCAAGATTTTGAAGTTTCAGTGTTTTAGTTTCAATGTTTTGATATTACAGTGTTATGAAGTGAATCTGGCTGGTCATAAGATTAAGATATAAGCAGAGAGTTATCAGCATATTGGATTACTGAGACTTGTCAAGAGGCAGTGTGCAGGTTATTGATGAAAATATTGAAAATAAAACTGATAAAAATAAAAATATATAAAATTACAAAAAAATCAGGTTACACTTGTTGAAATGTGAATGTAGGGGAGCATTAGAAGGGGGTTATGTAATTTATGGTCATTTGAAGCAAAGCATTAATGTGGGCAGGTGTTTTTTTTATTGGTTAAGGAGACAATGCCTTCAATGATGTAAGCTTTGAACTCTGTTGCATTTTGCAATTGGGTATTACTAGAGGACGGGATGGATTATTTTTTAGTATCTGGGTTCAGAAAGGAATTAATTGAAGACCAGAAGTTTTTTGAATTATGTTTGTGGTTTGTTTAGAGGCATGCATAGTATTGTTTGTAGGTCAACTTGTTTTTCCTTATTTCAGGGATTTCTAATGATTTTTAGGTTATTAGCTGCTTTGTTATTTTGCTAGTCTACACATGCTCTTTCTCTACTGTGGATAAGGTTCTTATTCTGTCCTGAATGCCAAGAGGAGTATTTAGTTTTCATTATTCTGTCATGGCGAGGAGTAAAGTTAGTCCGAGTGTTTAGGAATAAGGTACTGAAGTGAATAACAGCATCATTTAAAGGGAGGGTTTTTCCTTTTTAATTTCTCCAAGTCTTTTGGGTTTGTAATACCTTGATCAAAATGGACCCCATTCCTAAGTCAAAGTACGATTAAAGTTCATGAAATTAGTATTGTTTCAAACTTTGATGTTAGCCAAAACTGCTCTCTGGAACACTTGCAATGTGCCTAGTAATGACTCCTTCTGCAATTTGTATGGAGCTACATTGATTGGTAACATATCTAAATATGATTGTAAATTCTTTTTTATAAGACCCGTTGCTCCTACTACTATTGGAACTGTCTGGGTATCATTCCTTCACATTGCTGTCGTTTCTGCCTGCAGATCTTGGTATTTTATGACTTTGTGTCACTCTGTACACAAGACACTATAGTCACTGGGAGTGGTGATTTCAATAATCAATAATTAATGCTACTTTTGTCTTCTTTTCTGGTTTTCTAGCATCAATCTTTTGAACTTCATAATTGTTTATGATGCTTTGTGGCTCATGTTTTTCAGCCACTTCGATACCATAATGTTTGCACAATCCCCAGTGCAATAGTCTTGCCATATTATTATGCCCTTCAATATACAATCCTTATGCCATTACCGTGTCGCAGCCAGCAACAAGGTGTATGACTGTTTCCATTTCAGTTTTACAAAACCTACATTTGTCTGTTTCTCCC
This sequence comes from Protopterus annectens, assembly GCF_019279795.1. NCBI lineage: Eukaryota > Metazoa > Chordata > Ceratodontiformes > Protopteridae > Protopterus > Protopterus annectens. The sequence continues at coordinate 1,256,698,331 of NC_056726.1, forward strand.
ACATGTTCAATGGACTTTGTAAGCCTGCATGTACATAGCCCACTATCTTGGGCTTCAAATATTAGCCTTTCATTTCTTTGTTTGACTTCACCTCTCCTTAACTATTCCTGCATTTGTTCTTGATCAATATGAGTCTATTCCAGAAGTTTTCTATACTTGCAACTACATTTATGTTTTTTCCACATTTCTTGCCTTCTCATCTGGTCCTTCACCTTATATTATTTCTTTTGTTTTTTGGCACATTCACTTGCTACCTGGTTTTTATCTACTTCTGAATTAATTTCCATTCCTACTTGATGTTGATATACTGCTGCTAAATTAAGCAGAGATGTCATCTTAGGTTTATTCTCCTCATGTTTCAAAACTTTCACACTACAATTTTACTTGGATCTTTGTAGAGGTCAACAGATCTATACATATAATCAATTTTCAAAGGAGGCCCATCCTCCTTCGGGCCAGGGAGATATATAAAAATCTTAGTATACAGTAGCTCTTATAGATCATTTGGTGAGCATAAAACTTTTTTGTTTTAGTATCTAATCTATCAACACTTTTTTAGGACCAGTTAGTCCTCCAAAACTGTATGTTAGTACAGGAAGAGCAAGAATATTTATAGCTTGAATCTTGTTTCTAGATGTCAATGTATTCTCAGGATTAATTCGTCTTCTAAAGTATTCGCTACTGAGTTTTATTTGCATTGTTGTGTTTATTACTGATCCTTCATCATTTCCCAAATATTTATACACTCCCTCTTGCTCAAATTCTTTTATATCACATTCTTGTCCCAAATGATGTTTTCCTGGTGCTACACAGTTTTCCTACTTTAAACATTACTTTGCACATTTATCAGAGCAAAATGACATTCTAATATCAGCCCTGAAAAGTTTTGACAACCTGCAGCTGTGCTTTCAGTTCCTCATGACTGCTTACAGTTTCAAATCATCGATAAAGAGAAGATGAGAAGTCATTGGAGCTTTGTTGTTTTCTGAGGCAAATTAGCCATGGCCTAAGATGTTAGAAGTAAACAGCAATGGATTATGGCAAGGCAGAATAACAACTGTAAGAAAAGTCCTACGGAATAGGCCCTTTGGATGTTTTATCCTGGGATAATTTGTGCTTTATCATGAAGCCCAATTGCCAAAGTGCTCTGCCGCTGTTTCATGTTAACTTTGTAATGGATTGTGGTTAGTATAGGGTGTATCTTATACATTTTAAGCACTCTTTATCCATTAATGTGGGATACTATCATGCACTGATGAAGGAGGCAAAAGCTTTGTATTTTGTATTGTTTTAGTCTTATTAAATTAGTAAAACATTTTGTTGTTCGTTTTATTATTTATCAATTAAGTTTATTAGCCTAGTTTTTCTCAATTACTAGAATAGCAGTGAAGCAGTCACTCCTGGAATATCCGCTTTGAATTTTTATCCCTGGGATAATAATCATCCTTTATCATAGCTTAATTGCAAAGTAGTCTGCTGTTTCCATGGTTACTGTAATGTAATCAGTCAGTGTAGGGTGTATCTTATACATTTTAAAGCACTCTTTATCCATGAATAGTGGATACTATCAAATGTTTTTGAAGTCAATCCATGCCATACTTAAGATTCTTCCTTTACAGTTCTCCACTGCTTAACTTTATTTAACAAATGATCCTTTGTTCCATCTGACTCTTTTATTGCCTTTTGTTCTGCCATAGTGAGTTTTCTTCTAGAAATGACTATAAACTTTGTCGAAGCGTCAATTCCCATGTATAGTTAATACATCATCCGGAGCAGTTATTGGTCTATAATTTTTAGGGTATCTTGCAGGTTTTACTCTTAAGTAGGTTTAGCGTGTTGTGTCTGTAGGTCCCCAATATCTTTATTTATGAGGTCCATGATGATCCTTTCCATAGCTTTGCAGACCAAGCCAGTCAGGCTTATGGGCGATAGTTTCCAGGATCCGTTGAGGCACCACCTTTGTGGAGAGGACCACTGTTGCTGTACGCCACTCTTTGGGTACATAATATCCTGTAGTAAGGCTAAGATTGAACAGCAGTTTTATGTTTGGGTTTAGCTCTTCTTGGAGTTCATGTAGGGCAGCCGGGACACCATCTGGTCCCATTGATGCTGTGTTTTTGCTTTGGAGAGGGCGTCTTACCTGAGCATCTGAGATGTCAGGGGGCAGCACTCTGTTGGGATATATATTTGCCCTTTTGGTGGGAGAGGGGGAGAAGTTTGCACTGAACCTGTCAGCTAGGATTTTGGCAATGTCTATGGGCTCGGTGTATTTTTTGTCATTTTGGACTAATTCTGAGCATATCTGGGAATTCCCACCCAGGTTCCTGACATAACTTAAAAGCCTTGTGATTATCCTTAGTGTCCTGTGCAATTTTTCTCTCTAAGCTGGCCTTAGACGATTTTGAGTGCCATAGTTTTTTGCTAATACTGATCAGAGATGCCTTCCCTTTTTGGGATTTTGCTCTGTCATGTAGTAGCTTCCTCCTTCTATTGTATAGTTTATTTATGGCTGGGGTCCACCAGACAGGGCGTCTGCCTTTGGAGGATTGGGTCTTGGTTTTATTTGGGATTGCATGATCCATGCATTCCTGAAGGTGTTCATAGAATGCGTTTATAAAGGATTCTGCGGTCTGGGCCGTATTTTCCACAGGCCCGAGGGCTTTGAAGGATTTCACCTCGGTTTTGAGGCGTGTGAAATTTGCTTTAGAGAAGTTTTTCACTGTGGTTTTCTGGGCAGGGGGTGGGGTCGGGATGTGAATATCCAGTGAGATTAGTTTATGGTCTGATCTTACCAGTGAGTGTTACACTTCTGGTCTGGAGCATAGTGTCCCCATGTTGGTGATGATCAGGTCCAGTATGTTTTCCCCTCTTGTGGGAGTGGTAACAAGTTGTTCCATAGCATTTGAGTTTATAAATTTAGGAACCTTTGGGCTAGGGTGTTGGAGCTAGAGTAATGCTCCCAGTCTATGTTTGGGTAGTTGAAGTCCCAATATAATGGTGTTTGGAGAGACCTTCATATTTTCCAGTATTCTCAGGAAGGCCAAGTGGGGTTCCTGTGTTTGGGAGGGTGGTCTGTAGCAGGCTATAAACTGGAAGGCAGTTTTACCCACATTTAGTTGCACATGGATAGTCTCTGATGCTTTGTGCTGTGCCACCAACCTGGAGGTGTGGGTATCTTTGACGAATATTGATACTCCCCCTCCTTTTGTGGTTCGGTCCAGGTTTTGGGGCCGAAAAGCATGGTATGAGGTATAACCTGGTAGTGCTGGGGTGCTCTCAGAAGCCCTGAACCAGGTTTCTGTTACTGCACAGATATCGATGTTCTCCATGCTAAGGAAAGTTTCGAGTGCATCTTGAGGTTTAGACTTCTGGCATTGAGTAGCATTACTCTTAGTTTCTTATCCTTGTGATACCTATGGAGGTGGGTTTGTCTTTTGTGCCTTGCCTAAAAGGCACTATGGGAGTAGCAAGAGCCTTTGCCAATATCCGAAAGCCCAGGGTGACAGGTGCAAGCCGTCCCTAAGCTTATCGTGGCTTAATGCATGTCATCCCAGGCTGACAGGCATTGGATCCCCTTTGAATGACACCAACACTTAAGCCAATTGTTGAAATTGAACATCTTGTCTTCATATTGTGGCATCATTCTTTGTGAGGTAAGATGCTACTCAAGGTCAGGGTCATACCGGCCTGGGCTACATGCTCAGAGAGCTCCTCTATGTCTCTTTTCATGTAGTTCAGGGAGGTACGTCTCAGGTCATTCACACCAGCATGGACAATGACTGAGTCTTATTTGTACTTTGCCTTGGAGTGACCTAAGTGCTTGTGTTATGTGGCGGATCCTAGCCAGACAGGCTGCTCACCGTGACCTTCTCCTTGTTCAGCCTGGTGGCCGGGGCGCCAGTGTGCCTGATGATAGAGTCACCTATTACAAGTGTATCAGGTGTGTTGTTTAGCCTTAAGGGCTGTGACTGTTGACACACTGGCTTTGTGAGCTATGTGTGCCCGTGTTTTGTTTTGGGGTAGCGGTTGCTTGGGTGTCTGCTTTGGAGGTCTCTGCTGCTTAGGCAGATTTTTATTTAGAGCCTCCGAGTATGTTTTTGTGTGTTTATGTGTTTGGTTTGTTGTCATGGTAGGTCTATGTGAGACTGGAATTGTAGTGTGTGGTTTCCTTCTCCTCCTGACTGGTTACGCCAGTACTGAGTTGAGAGAGCTTAGCCTCCAGTTTGGCTATATGGTTGCATCTCTCACATGTGTTGGATTTGAACTTCATAATTGTTTATGATGCTTTGTGGCTCATGTTTTTCAGCCACTTCGATACCATAATGTTTGCACAATCCCCAGTGCAATAGTCTTGCCATATTATTATGCCCTTCAGTATACAATCCTTATGCAATTACCGTGTCGCAACCAGCAACAAGGTGTATGACTGTTTCCATTTCAGTTTTACAAAACCTACATTTGTCTGTTTCTCCCACATGTTCAATGGACGTTGTAAGCCTGCATGTACATAGCCCACTATCTTGGGCTGCAAATATTAACCTTTCATTTCTTTATTTGACTTCACCTCTCCTTAACTATTCCTGCATTTGTTCTTGATCAATATGAGTCTCTTCCAGAAGTTTTCTATACTTGCAACTGCATTTATGTTTTTTCCACATTTCTTGCCTTCTCATCTGGTCCTTCACCTTATATTATTTCTTTTGTTTTTTGGCACATTCACTTGCTACCTGGTTTTTATCTACTTCTGATTTAATTTCCATTCCTACTTGATGTTGATATACTTCTGCTATATTAAGCAGAGATGTCATCTTAGATTTATTCTCCTCATGTTTCAAAACTTTCACTACATTTGGATCTTGTGAGGTCAGCAGATCTATACATATAATCAATTTCAAGGAGGCCCATCCCTCCTTCGGAACGGGGAATATATAATCTTGGTATACATTGACTCTTATAGATCATTTGGTGAGCATGAAGCACCTTTTTTGTTTTAGTATCTAATCTATCCAACACTTTTTGGGACCAGTTAGTCACTCCAAAACTGTATGTTAGGACAGGAAGAGCAAATTAATTTATAACTTGGTTCTTGTTCCTAGATGTCAATGCTGTTCTCAGGATTAATTTACATCTTCTAAAGTATTCCTTACTGAGTTTTATTTGCATTTGTTCATGTTTTATTGCTGATTCTTCATCATTTCCCAAGTATTTATACACTCCCTCTTGCTCAAATTCTTTTATATCACATTCTTGTCCCAAACTGATGTTTTCCTGGTGCTACAGTTTTCCTACTTTAAACATTGCTTTTGCACATTTATCAAGAGCAAATGACATTCTAATATCAGCTGAAAAAGTTTTGACAACCTGCAGCTGTGGTTTCAGTTCCTCATCTGATGAGCTATACAGTTTTAAATCATCGATAAAGAGAAGATGAGAAGTCATTAGACTTTGTTGTTTTCTAGGAGCCAAATTGTAGCCATGGCCTAAGATGTTAAGTAAACAGCTTAATGGATTATGGCAAGGCAGAATAGCAACTGTGAAAGAGAGCCACCCTGGAATAAGGCCCTTTGAATGTTTATCCCTGGGATAATTTGTCCTTTATCATGGCTTAATTGCAAAGTGCTCTGCCACTGTTTCATGTTAACTGTAATGTAGTTGGTTAGTATAGGGTGTATCTTATACATTTTTAAGCACTCTTTTATCCATTAATGTGGGATACTATCATGCACTGATGAAGGGGAAACCCAAAAGCTTTGTATTTTGTATTGTTTTAGTCTTATTAAATTAGTAAAACATTTTTGTTGTTCGTTTTATTATGATATCAATTAAGTTTATTGGCCACAGTTTTCTCAATTACTAGAATAGCAACAGTGACAGATTCACTCTGGAATATCCCGCTTTGAATTTTTATCCCTGGGATAATAATCTGTCCTTTATCATGGCTTAATTGCAAAGTGGTCTGCCATTGTTTCATGGTTACTGTAATGTAATCAGTCAGTGTAGGGTGTATCTTATACATTTTTAAGCACTCTTTTATCCATGAATGGTGGATACTATCAAATGTTTTTTGAAGTCAATCCATGCCATACTTAGATTCTTCCCTTTTTTACAGTTCTCCACTGTAACTTTATTTAACAACAAATGATCCTTTGTTCCATCTGACTTTCTTTTATTGCCCTTTTGTTCTACTGCCATAATTGAGTTTTCTTCTAAATGACTATAAACTTTGTCGGCGTCAATTCCCATGTATAGTTAATACATCATCGGAAGGCAAGTTATTGGTCTATAATTTTTAGGGTATCTTGCAGGTTTACTCTTAAGTAAGAGCATTAGTTTGTCTGTTGTTAGCCAGTGTTGTGTTTGTTCAGGGTGCGCATATAAATAGTTCTTACTCATGGCTAAATCCTCATTTAAAGATCTCAATATTTTTAACCAAAAGTTGGGCACTACATCTGGGCCTGGGGTTTCCCAGTTAGAGGCTTTTCTTAACTTTGTTTCAATCTCTGTGTCTGTTATTTCATCCCATTTCATATCCTGTTCCTTTAAACTTCTTATTCTTTCTTTTACTTCTATCCATTTAGCATCTTTGTTATGTTCCACAGGCTCTCCATAGATACTTCTCCAAAATGTATCTAGTTCCTCTTTTTTTGGCGGTCTTTCAATTCCTTTTACCTTATTTCCCAATTCTCTATAAAACTTTTTTGGGTCATCAATAAATTGCTTATTTTGTAATTTGCCCTTGTATTTATCTGTGTATCTTCTACGTTTTTCCACCTGTGCTGAAATTTTTAATTTGTAATTTGCAATCATGCATGATAGATCCTGTTCTATTCTAAAACTATGCATTGCTTTAATCACATCTATCTTTCTTAGTACTTTTGTTGATCTATTCCCTCTTTTATAATTTTCTAACAGTGACACTTCTTGTCTTAATTGCTTTATAGTTTTCTCTATTTGATACTTCCATGATGGTGTTCTATTTCTACCCTTCCTTTCCCTCACTACCATGTGATCTTGTGGTAGAACTTTATCAGTTATTAATTTAGCAGCACAGTAGTATATCCTGTTTACTTGTGTTATATCACATGGCTCTCTATGGACAATCCTAATTACTGCATTCATTTGCTTTATCAGACTTCTTACTTTTTGGGTTTTATTGACCTTCTTCAGTCTATTTCTCTCATTGATCATAATATATCTATCCATGTCCATTAAATCAAGCAGCTCTTCTCTTAGCTCATTTTCTTCCAAACTGAGGGCAAATCCCTTGTTTTCCATTTCCTGCGGACATTCTATAGAAAGTTATATAGCATCTTCCTGTGGCACATTCTCTTCAACTTCATCCTGTGTCATCTGTTGTTCTGTCATATGGGAACTCACTGGCCTATCACTCCTCAACATTGACTGCATCAAAGTTTTCACAGTTTCCTGTTCCTTTCCTTGCTGTCTAGCTTCAAATGAACATTTATAATGGTTTGCTGTGGAAGACTCCAGAATATCTTGATATGGCACCTGACCAATTGCTTCCTGTTCCAGTGGTTTCCACTTAATGTAGATATCCATTGCTCTATCCTGTTGTGGTGCTTTCTGCATTCCGTTTTCTACAATGAATCCTTCTCTTTGCAGCTGCTCCATAACCTCAATTACTATTTCTTTGACTTCTCCACTACTAATCTATTTTTCTACTTTTCCTCTTAGCCTTCTTATTTTTTGTATTGTAAAGTTTTCCATATCTGGATTCTTTTGCCTATATTTCTCTTCAAATATCTTTGGTGCTGCTCTTTTTGTATCGGTTAGTTTTGTTTTCTCCTTTGCATAAATATTACACCACATTAAATCTCTTTTCCTTTCCCATGTCCATATTTCTTCTTCACATGTCTCCTGATCTTCTTGCTTTTCCTTATTTTGGGGACTCACTCCATCATGCTGTGATGTAGTCTGTGTTAGACCTTCTACATTAAATCCTTCACTTCACAGGCACTCCATAACTTCAACTTCTATTTCTTTAACTTCTGCTTTACTAATCTTCTTTTCCACATTACATCTTTGTGATATTAATTTTTTATTGTGAAATTTTCCATATCTGGATGCCTTTGTCTGTATTTTTCTTTGAATATCTTTGAGGCTGGCTTCTGTATATTAGTCAACTTGGCTTACTCCTTTGCATAAATATTGCAGCATATCAAATCTCTCTCTTTCCTATGTCCATATTTATATTTTTCAAATATTTCTAGGTTTTGTTGTTTATATTTTTGGACTTCCTCAGATGCTTCTTTTTCCAAACAGATCAAAGTTTCTAGATCTATACACTGTTTTTCAAAAATCTGTCATATTAATGAAGGCAAATTTTTATTTGAAGCTTCTGACAGTTTTTCCTGCGAAAGTATTTGTCTTTCCTCTAATTTCTCTCTTAATCATTTTCTATATCTTGTGTCTGGAAATTCTGGGCATTTTACAAAATAGTGACAATACATAATTTCTTTCTTATCCTCAATAGTCCACGCTATCATCTTTATGGCTCTTCTTTAGCCAATCAATTTTTGTGGACTGCTACTTCCTTCTACAATGGGGGGGGGCATCCTCCCCCTGGGCCTGGCCTGGCACCATTGTAGGAATGTTTTCATATTTTGAGGATTCAACTCTGTCATTTTTTCCAGTCCTGGCACCAATGCTCCTACCAGGATTGGGCACGTTTTTATCCTTGGCCTTGTGCACCCAGCTATCTTTTTTTGTTTTTGACTTACTTCTGTCCATGATATATTCTATATAAATACAGTCTACATATCAGTGTCACCTTGGTGAGATTTGTGAAAAACAGGGTCCACCTCATGAAGGTACTCACCAAGACTTGAGGATGAACTAAATTTCATCACTACAACTCTCCTTTGCTTGTTGACTTTTCATCTCTCCATTAGGGTTTTTAGTGTAGTCCAGCTAATGGCTTTTAATGTGTCAATAAATTATTTTATTTTATTTTATTTATTTTATTTTATTTACATTTGTTGACCGGGAGTGTCCAACTGGACGTAGGTCCATTTTCAGTGGAGGCCCGGGGAGAAAAGCTCCACAGCTAAAATAAACAGACAGTAGCTACATTGGATTACATAGCGATTAACAATATAACATAGCAATTACTTACAACATATTTACAGATGAAGAACATAGTACATCAGTAGACAACTAGAATCTTTATCTGTGAAGTACATAACAGACATTAACAAATGTTACAATAAGAAGTTCCTGCTGTATAATAAGTACTAGGTTTATGAGCATCTGAGCTTGCTACAATCAAGGTAGTTAGTGGAGTGGAAAGAAAGGTAGTGGTTGGATGGGGTGGGTGATTTTAGAGTGGGAGTTGCAAGGGCATAGCCAGCAGGTTTTAGGTGTGCATTTAGTAAAGTTTTGAAGTGGGTGCATGATGGTATGGAGGTAATTGTGGGTGGGGGGGAGTTCCATAATTTGGCTATGGTGCAAGAGAATAGTGCTTCGCCAGCAGAGTTATTAGCTTTAGTGATCTGCAAGTGATTTTTATTGCTGGATCTTAGTGGTCTGGTGGTGTGATAGGGTTGGAGTAGATTCTGGAGGGATGGGACATTTTGTGGATGGTTTACTAGTTTGTGGGTGAGTGAGAGTTGATACCATTGAAGGAGGTGAGGGAGTTCAAGCCAGCCCAGTTCAGCAAGTGATCCATAAATGTTTGTTTTTTTTTTTTTTTTTCAGATTGTGTGTAGTTTTATATTGCTGTGACTTGGCCAGGTGGGTTATACTTCTAAAGGCACATAGGTTCATAGGTAGATACTGGGCTATCTGCCCGAAGGCATATATTAGCCCAGCCACATTGTGCGGTATTCACCACCCCTTTGGTTAGTTCCCTAGGCCCTTGATCTAGCAGCTAGTACTCTTGGCCCCTATCTAGTAGAGCTGTTGGTATGATCCCTGGTGTGAACTTTCTGTTACCCATCCACTCGTCAAGGTTCCTCTTGAAGAGTGATAGTGAGAGACTCTGTCTTATGTAGATTGGGACCTTGTTCCATAGCAAGGGAAGTCTTTGCGAAGGGAATCTATCCCTCCAGCATGTTCTATTCAATGTTGTGCTGAGGTTTATATCCCTAAAGTGTTTAGCTCGAGTGGATTTAGTTTTGCTAAGATGGAGCATGTTCAACAGTTCTGAGTTGGACATGGCTCTGTATGTTAGACAGAGATCGCCTCTGAGAAGGCGGTATGCAACAGAGAAAAGCCTTAGTTTTTTCAATCGTGCTGCATAGGCAACTGTTTGAGGCCAGTAATCCTCTTAGTGAGGTACCTCTGTGGTCTCTCCAGCTGCTGGAAATGCACAGCCAGGTACATTCCAATTGGTGCATTGTACTCAATAATGGGTTTGATGAGGGAAGAGTAGAGGGGCACCACTACATCCTTAGATCTTGATGCGAACCTTTTCATGATCAGATGGGTCACATAGAAGGATTTTCTAACCACCTTGGCAACATGGTTATCAAAGGAAAGCTGACTATCTACTTGGTTCCCTAGATCCCTTATTACTACTTCAGATTTCAGGGGGTTACCTCCTATGTGGTAGTTCACGGGTACTCTGTTTTTTCCAAAGGGGATTACTACACATTTTTTAGCATTTAGATTGAGACCATGGTTTTGACACCATGCATCAGTCTCGTTAAGGCCCTTATGGAGGATATCCATGTCGGCCGGAGACTCTATTATAGCACCCAGTTTGCAGTCATCCGCAAACTTGGTCAGCCACAGCCCATCAGTGCTTGCCTGTACTTCTGAGAAGTATATGCCAAACAGGAGGGGCCCCAGGACAGAGCCCTGAGGCACACTGCTCATTACTGGTCTGGATTCGGACATAGATCCCGCTACTCTTACTTTGTGGGATCTGTCTGAGAGCCAGTTTGTGATCCATCTTGTGATGTAAGGGTTTATGCCCAGGTTGGTGAGTTTATCAATAATACCCGAATGGGGAATGGTGTCAAATGCTTTAGCAATGTCAAGGTAAGCCGTGTGTACCTCCTTTCCCTTATCTATAGCCTGAGTAACTGTCTCAAAGAAGTCCACCAGGTTCAGGAGACATGATCTGCCCTTGACGAAGCCGAACTGTGTGGGGTCAAGTGTTTGGAGGTTCCCAGTCTCTCCATTTATTTGTTCCATAATGATTCGCTCCATTTCCTTACAGATCAGACTGGTCAGGCTTATTGGTCGGTAGTTCCCAGGGTCAGTTGTAAGCCCACCCCTGTGCAGCAGAACCACCGTTGCTGTGCGCCATTCTATGGGCACATATCCTGTCAAGAGGCTGAGACTGAACAGGGTATTCAGATGCGGGGTTAATTCATTTTGGAGCTCACATATGACACAGCCAGGGACACCATCTGGTCCCATGGAGGCAGTGTTTTTAGCTTTAGATAGTGCCTTATTAACCAACGTATCAGTAATAATTGGAGTTACACAATCCCCTGGAAAAGTAATAGGCCCTGTAGGTGGTGAGGGGAGGAGAAATTTGCACTGAACCTGTCAGCCAAGATGTTGACAATGTCAGTGGGGTCAGTGTATTTTGTTCCATTTTGAACTAGCTCAGAACAGACCTGAGCATTGCCATTTAGGTTTTTGACGTAACCATAGAAGGTCTTATGGTTATCCTTGGCATCCTTGGCAACTTTCTTTTCGAAACTGGCTTTAGTTGACTTGATGAGGGCCCTCAATTTCTTACTAAAGCTGATCAGGGAAGATTGTTCTACTTGAGATTTGGCCTTTTTTTGTATAAGTCTCCTCCTTTTATTGTATAGTTTGCTTAAGGCCGGGGTCCACCAAACTGGTTTCTTCTTGCTTGAGGAAGGAGTCTTGGTTTTATTTGGGATAGCACAGTCCATTCAATCCTGAAGATGTATATAAAGTGCCTTGGTGTAGGATTCTGCATCCTGGATATTATTATTCTTCTGCAGGGGGATAGTGAAGCTTTCCACTTCTGACGCAAGTAGTTTGAAGTTTGCTTTGGAAAGGTTTTTTACGATGGTTTCTTTGACTGGGGGAGATGGAGGGGTGAGGATGTCTAGGGTTATCAGTATGTGGTCTGATCTGACCAGAGAGGGAGTGATAACAGGTGTGGTACAATGGGCGCCCATATTTGTGATGACTAAATCCAATATGTTGTCCCCTCTAGTGGGAGAACATACCAGTTGTTCGATGGCATTTGAATTTATAAATTCTATGAACCACTGGGCATAAAAGTTAGAACTTTGGTAGTTCGCCCAGTCTATACCAGGGTAGTTGAAATCACCCAAAATGATGGTGTTGGGTAAGACCTTTATATTTTCCAATGCCTCAAGGAATGCTGAGTGAGCATCTTGGGACATGGTGGGTGATCTATAACAGGCTATGACTTGAAATGTGGTTTTGCCTGCTGATAGTTGCACATGGATGATCTCTGGGGCATCATGCTGTGCCACTAACCTGGAGATGTGGGTATCCTTGATGAGTATGGATACACCTCCGCCCTTTGTACTGTGATCTGGTAACTGTGGCCAGAAGGTATGATATGAATTGTAACCTGGTAGTGCTGGGGTGCTCTCTGGAGCCTTGAACCAGGTTTCCGTCACTGCACAAACATCGATTTTCTCCTTACTGAGGAGTGCCTTGAGTGCATGCATTTTGAGGTTGAGACTTCTTGCGTTGAGTAGCATTACCCTTAGTTTTTGGTTACCTGTGCTGGTTACAGTGGTTGGTTTGTCCTTTGAGCCTTGCCTAAAAAAGGCACTATGGGGATGGCAAGAGCCTTGGCCAGTATTCGAAAGCCTATTGGTGACAGGTGCAAACCATCTCTGGCGAAACAGCGAGGCTTGTCTATCATGTCATCCCAGGCAGACAGACACTGGATCCCCTTAGAATGACACCAGAAGCTTATCCAATTGTTGAAATTGATCATTTTGTCTTTATATTGTGGTATCATTCTAGGTGAAGGTAGTATGCTACTCAAGGTCAGGGTCATACCAGCTTGGGCTACATGATCAGAGAGCTCCTCAATGTCTCTTTTCATGTAGTCCAGGGAGGTACATCTTAGATCATTCACACCAACATGTACAATGACAGCGTCATACTTGTACTTGTTCTGGAGTGACCTAAGTGCCTGTGTTATGTGGCAGATCCTAGCACCCGACAGGCAGCTGACAGTAACCTTCTCCTTGTTCAGCCTGGTGAGTGAAACATCTGTGTGCCTTACTATAGAGTCTCCTATTACTAGTGTGTTGGGTATGGTGTTTTGCCTTAGGGGCTGTCATGAGGCACACTGCTGAGGTGAATTATGTGTTTTCTGGCTTGTGTTTGAAGGTGCAGGTTGCTTGCTTGTCTGCTTTGGAGGGCACTGTTTCTTTTTCAGATTTGTACCTAGTGCCTCCGAATATGTTTTTATGTATTTATGTGTATGTTTTGCCAGTGCTTGTTTTGTAGATCATGCTAGGAGATGATCACTTAGACCTTTGGGAAGTGTACCACCAGTCAAATATCTACTGGCAACAGAAACCACTACCCAGCTGAGAATGCGGCAGGGCTAGCCACCCAGCAGTGTAAACCTTGTCTCTAGATGATTGTCATTGTTGCAGTGACACCTCAACCCCATGTGCAAAAAAATGGGAAAAGGGGTTGTGGATGGATGGATGGATGGATGGATGGATGGATGGATGGATGGATGGGTGGATGGAATGGCACCTTTATCATATGATCTGTTGCATCATGTGGGGCTCTAAATATGCTGGAGGTTAGGCAGTTATTTGTTAGGTTCTACCAGTTTACATTTATGCCAGCTAGTAAGATGGTTTCATTGGAAACCGTATTAGATATGCAGAATAGTATAACTTCCAGTATGGGAATGTTTTACTTGGGGGTATATAGAATACAACAATACATATATTTTTTCTCTTGTTTGAATTAAGGAAGGTGATGAGTATTTATACTTTATGGAATTTTGGGATAGGTTCTGAGTATTTGGTAATGTAGAAGACATTGCGATAAAATAGAGCTATTCCATCTGCATTCTTTTTGGTTCAATTGGCACTAATTATATTATATTGAGGTCAAAGGAGTTCTGTATCTTTAATACTGGGTTTAAGCCAAGTTTCAGTGAGTGAGTTTACTGCATATGCTAAGTAGGTTTAAAGAAATGAGAGTTAAGTTTTTTGGTGTACCGTTAGATGTGGGTGGCTAAGAATGAGTGGTTATTGTGGGTTCTGTGGGTACTACAGAGGGACTGAGAGAAGCATGTGTATTTAGTTATGGAAGACAGACTGAGCTGAAACAAGATTGTATTTTGCTTGATAGTATTTATCTGATGAGTGGGACATTAAGGGTAATGTTTTGGCATCTATTGTATTGGTTAGGTTAACTGGGCCTTTAGGGTGGATGTTGCTGCATTTAGAGATTTTAGAGAAGCATAATATTGATTTGGTATCTAATTTTCTTCTTATAAGGGTATGTTTTACTTTGTAGATGTTTTTCTGGTAAACAACTACTTTGTATTTGAAATAGAGAGGGGTCAATATTGTACAGACAGGGAGAGATGGTAAAATGACTGGTTTTGATGTTCCTGGTAATAGAAAGGGGAAGTAATGGTGGGTGCATCATTTAGGACTGTGATATTGTGAAGTGTTGTGATGTTTGCTAGAAGAAGAAGGGAGATAGTAAGCAAGGAGCTAGTGAAATGATGAGATCGAATAAGGTATGAAGGATAGTGAGACAGAGGTAAGTTGCTATTTAAGCGAGTTTTAGGAGACGTGACTGTGCACATCAAGAGCAGTAGTTGGAAGGGCAGGTGAGAAGGCCAAGAGAAAGGGCAGAAGATTGTGAAGTCAAAGCTTAACAGAGGAGGAGGAGAGCGAAGTGGATTAACGAGATGGGAGGAGTAAAAGTAAAAAGGGGAGGGAGTTTTGAGTAGTATAATTGAAATGATTTGATATTAGTTTTATAGGTGTGGAGTTAGATGATGTATAAATGTAGATGAAGTATGGTGGGTGAGAAATGGGGTTAGGTGCAGGTGAGGAAGTGAAGTGTGGTCCACCTGCAGAGTGGAGTAATGGAGCATAAAAACACAATCACTTGGAAGGTGTAGGTTCTAGACTCTTAGAACCAGTGAGTTACCAAAAACAATTAAGGGAATTGCCACAACTAGAGTTTGCTCATAAGCAACTAAGGGTGCTTATTAGTGTAAATGCAAAAAGTAATTCTTAGACTGTGTTGTATTTAAAACAAACAACTCTGACCCAAAAAGAAGAAACCACTGACTGTGGCAAAAAAAGAGGACAAATAGTAAAGCAATAGCAAGCAATAGTAAAGCAAAACTGTTTATTCTAGCGCTTCGGTGTATTGTTCATATGTTCTTGTATCGCTTGTATGCCAGCCTTAGATATAACAAACACACTACCATTTAGAGGAACTTTATGTTGTGACAAATGTAGTATATGCACACGCATATTGTGAATGTGTTTCACGGTATGAATGGGGTCAAGTTTGAACCCAGGGGTGCCTATTCATGTAGAGGTAAAGGGGTAATATATGCCCTGAGGTGCCCATTCCAGTTATATTATATAGGGGAGACAAAATTTGAGTTTCGTATCAGATTCATGCAACATTTAAGAGATATAAAAAACAAAAGGGAGGATAAAATTATTGCTTTACATTTTAAAATGTTGCATAATAGTGACACTAATTTATTACACGGCACAATTTTAGAACAAGTGGAGTGTTTGAATATTAATGAGGATGTATTGAAACAGAAGTTATTATATAAGGAAAGTATTTATATTGTAAAGTATAAAACATTAGTTCCTAAAGGTTTAAATAATGAACTGAATTGGAAATGTTTACTTTAAGGGGGTAATGTATTGCTTAATTGTTAATTGAATGCAATTAATTATGTGATATATAAATGTGTGTTTTTTTAACTTTTTTATTCCTTGAAGGTGGAAACACCGAAGTGCTAGAATAAACAGTTTTGCTTTACTATTGCTTGGTATTTGGCCCCTTTTTTTGCCACAGTCGGTGGTTTCTTCTTTTTGGGTCAGAGTTGTTTGTTGCAATATACTTGGAAGGAGAAGGGAGTCTGTCGTTGCATTTTATGTTGTATTTAAAGTGGGTAGAAATACACAATAATAATAGTGGTGTAAGTTTGTTTGTTTGTGTCTTTCGGCTTTTCCCGGTTAGGGGTCGCCACAGCAGAACTCTGGTCCACTAATGATTGGTAGTTGACTTTTACGTGCCAAGTTACCAGCCCTGATGCACAACCTTCAACGGAGGTACCCCCATTCACTCATGTCTCCATGCAGAAGACGCTCTAGCTGAGAATCGAACCGGATAGTGTCTTACTGGGAGGCGACAATGCTACCGCAGCACCACCACTGCGGGTAATAATAGTGCTTTAAGTACTTATCACAAAATTTTTCAGGACATCAAAAGGAAGGAAGGAAGCAAACCAACATAGAATTTCCTATACAGAACAGAGGGTGATTCAAAAATGCAATAGCTGGACAGAGCAATTAAGAAAGTGTGGGCTGCAAGGTAGAGTAGGGCATACCTCATTAATTATAGAGCTACAGAGTGAGGGGGGAGGACCTGAATTTTAAACACTGGGATTGTCCCTTTAAGGTGCAGAGGGGTAGTGCAGACTATCTTTGATTCTAGTGATGTAAAATAGCCAATAGAAGAACACCAAGCACAGACCAAGCAGAGACAAGACATTAATCTTTTACTGGTACTGTTATGAATGGAGCATGGCTAAGATGAAAGAATGAACAAGTATATTCCTCCTCACACTGAGTTAGTATGTTACATCTCTCAGCTTTAGCAAAGCTGGTTTTTGTATTTACTCAGCTGAAAACCTGCAACTCTGCAGTCTTTGGGGGGGTGGGGGCTGCAGTCCACAACTCTCTGGAATATAGCAAAAAATACTTGGGTTAACTGTAGAAGAAAAATAAAGACGTATACAACTTAAAGAATGCACAACATAACAGCATTAGAGTCAAGAAGACATGGTACACATGTAGGCATTGAGAGCTAAAGCAAGAGACAGCATTGCTAAGGAGAATTGAAATTAAACTTATACTGAGAGGGCAGGAGCATAGTTTAAGTGAGAGAACGAGAGAGACAGAGAAAACGAAAAGGAAAATTTATGGAAAATGACATGCAGGGTATTTAGTGTATGGCTTTACTTACATATGCAATAGGTGATTTCCAGCAAAGTTATCTAGATGAAGGCAGCAGTATTCGTGCAAAGAACAGTTTACAGAACAAAAAAAAAAATGTAGTAAAGAAGCTGAGTCCAGAACAAAATATCAGCACAGTAATTCACAGAAAAGATTGCATACAAAAATTGTAAAAGCAATTTAGCAATACCAAAAGGTAACAGGTGTATCAACTTGTCCGTGACCATTTACTTTAGGACACATTATAATACTTTGCATAGCTGTAGACAGTGCTAACTAAGAATAACTGTTTTATACAACTAGTACATAAAATATAGGAAATAATTTTTTCCTAAAAAAAATCAGACATTTGCCATTTTACAATTTTTTGCAAGTGCTAACCTGACTGACATCCCAGTGGAGCTGTCAGTTAAATGTTTAAGACTGAAGAATAAAAAAATTACAACTCTAATGTCAGGCATTACAGCACCCCCTGCTATATATAGTTTTAAGTGCCTTGCAATACTTTTTTTTGGAGGGGAATGTAATCCCCCAGTGGATATTACACTGTCTAGTTTTAATCTCATTTTGTTAAGAAGAATTTGAGTCACACAAGCAATCATTTCTTGAAAAATAAGAGCACTGACTTTATAAGGTTAGCTCACGTCGCACTGGGGGTGGACCTTGCTACTGCTCAACCTGGTGTGTCCTAATATAAACAATTGCCAACTTGTCAATGTCAGTCTAACCTGGGTAGTGGCAACAATCTGATGTTAGTGTTTGATCCTCAGCAAAACAGAATAATGCTATACTGTATAAAACTATATAAATAAAACTACAAGTAATGTAAGGAATATAGACAGCAAGCTTCAAATACTGCAAAGAAGCATGATGGTGGAATAAAATTTCAAAGAAAACTGTAAACATTGAGGTCTCATGTGCTTGAGCTGGTGGTAGTTAAGGTGGACATAAAAGATCCCATGACATCTATCAAAAAAGTAGGGGAAGATTCCTGAAACCCTGGCTAAATTTCCGGTAGTAGTATAAATACCACCTTGGGTCTCACCTGAAAAGAGGCTATTAGTCTAGTGGGACTAAACTCGTGAAAAAAGGATAAATAAAACAAATAGTGTTAAAGACGTAAAATAGTCATAATTCACATGTGAAATTAAGTAATTCATAAAATTCATGAAGAGAATACATATGGGGAGTCTACTCTAATGTCACTGCTATGTTTTTAAGGCTGGTTAGGCAAACAGGTAGTGCCAATCAACACAGTTAAAAATCAAAGTCTGTAGAGAATATCAATTAGAGCATAACATTTCAAAGGTGAATACTAGGCTAAGTGCACCGAAAATCCATTTTAAGCCTAGCCAATAATTTGAGGTTAGAATCAAACCCTGTACTTTGTGACTATAAGATGAAGGACTTAACCACTATGCCAAACCTACCCCTGCAATTTGAGCATGTTCAATGGGTTAAACAAATCAAGGCTAGTGAGATGAATAGATATTGCTAGAGAACAAAGCTAAAAATCACAGTCAGCAGAGTATATCACTTACAGCATTATGACAAGAATGAAACATATTAAAGGAGATAAAACAAAGTCTGACATTGCCTGACAAGTGCAAATGGCCGAGGAGGAACATTTGAAGGGCAACTCTCCAACAACTGAAAGGGAGGTTTGCTGAGTAGTTTAAATAAGAAAGGCAGTTTAGAAGGAAGTTATTACAACATTCTTAAACAAAGTAACTTATAATGGGGAGTGGGCCCAGTGAGCTTGCTTGGGCCTGGTTTCAGATGTACGTGAGAGCTTAGATATGGCCAAAGTATAAATTGTTTGTTGTTATATCTAGTCAGCTATAAACTTGCAACTGTGTATTTATTTGTTTTTTTTTTTTGGGGGGGGGTTGTGCAGTCCATAATTATACTGAGTTAATATATTAGTTCTGTCAGCTTTTACAGGGCAGGTTGTTATATTTACTCAGCTCAAAACTGGCAACTCTATAGTCTTTGGTTGGGAGAGAGGTCTAGTGCAAGTAGCTTGAACATGTGAGGGCTAACTTTCCAACAACCAAGTTAAGGAAATATGGAGTTAACAAAGGGGTGCCTCAGGGTTCAGTGGTTTATTTGTTTATGTCAATATTCTCTTTGCTCAAAAAATGTTGAGTAGGAAAATTAGTAGATTATTGCTTTGTATCTACTAGTTTTAATCAGAAATCTTTACATTATTTGAATAAATTGTATGAATGGGCAAATATAAACTGTGTTGAATTTAATTAGAGCAAATGTAATGCATTTTGGAAGTGAAAATCTTGCATAGGTTCATAGGTAGGTACTAGGCTATTGGCCCTAGGGCCTATATAAGCCTAGCCAAATGGTACCCTGGCTTTTGCCACCCAAGAAAATTATTTTCCTGTGCCCTTGTCAAGCAGAGCCACAGAAGTGATCCCTGGGGTGAATTTCCTATCTCCCATTCAATCATCAAGATTTTTCTTGAAGAGTGCTAATGAGGAGCTTTGTTTGATATAGATAGGTAGTTTGTTCCAGAGTATGGGAAGTGTCTGGGACAGAGCCCTCCAGCTTGTTCTGTTTATTCTGGTGACAAGGTTTAGGTCCCTAGAACATGTAGATCGGAGGGATTGGGATTTCTTTAAGTGGAGCATGTCCAACAGCTCTGGGTTTGACATAGCTTTGTATGTTAGGCAGAGATCGCCTCGGAGTAGGCTATATGCGACAGAGTAAAGCTGGAGTTTTTTGAGGCCGGTAATCCTCTTTGTGAGGTATTTCTGTGGCCTTTCCAGTTGTTGTAGATGTCTTGTCAGGTACACACCAAAAGGGGTGTTGTAGTCTATAATGGGTCTAATGAGTGACGAGTAGAGGGGAACAATGACCTCTTTTTTCCTGGATGAGAAACCTTTTGTGATGAGGTGTGCCAAGTAGAAGGATTTCCTGACTACTGTGGGATGTGATTATCAAAGGATAATCCCAAGGTCTCTTATCACACGTTCAGTGTTATGTAGACTACCGCCTATGAGGTAGTTCATGGGTACAGAGTTTTTATCAAAAGGGATGACAATGCACTTTTTGGCATTGAGCTTGAGGCCATGGCTTTGTCATCAGGCATCTGTCTCAGTGAGGCCCTTTTGTAGGATGTCCACATCGTTAGGAGTTTTGATTATGGCTCCTAGTTTGCAGTCATCTGTGAACTTTGTTAGCCAAAGACCTTCTGTGTTAGCCTGTACTTCAGAGAAGTAGATACCAAACAAGAGAGGACCTAGGACTGAACCCTGTGGTACTCCACTTGTCACTGGTCTGAAGTTGGATTTAGAGTCTGCTACTTTCACAGTGTGGGTTCTGAGATTGAGCCAGTTGGCAACCCATCTTGTGACATAGGGATTTATACCTAGTTTAATGAGTTTATCTATAATTCCAGAGTGGGGGATGGTGTTGAAAGCCTTGACGAGATCTAGATAGGCTGTGTCAACAACTTTACCCTCATGTACGGCTTTGGTGACCACTTCAAAGAAGTCTATCAGGTTTAGGAGACATGATCTACCTTTTAAAAACCCAAACTGGGTAGGGTCCAGAGTTTGGAGATTACCAATGTCATTGTTTATAAGTTCCATGATGATACGTTCCATAGCCTTGCAGACCAGGCTCATCAGGCTAATGAGGCGGTAGTTCCCGGGGTCCTTGGTGGCTCCTCCTTTGTGTGGAGTGGGATAACCATTGCTGTGTGCCATTCAGTGGGCACAAAGCTTGAGGGTGAGGCTATGATTGAACATGATGCTTAGGTGGGGTCCCAGTTTGTTCTGTAGTTCATGTAGAATGCAGCCTGGGATGTTGTCAGGTCCCATGGATGCTGTGTTCTTGGCTTTAGAGAGTGTGTTGTTTACCTGTGCAGCCGTGATTACAGGAACTTTGCATTATTTTGGTAGAGATGGGCCTTTTAGGGGTTGAGAGAGGGGTAAAGTTAGCAATGAACCTTTCTGCCAGGATGCTGGCAATATCAGTTGGTTCTGTATATTTAGTGCCACTGTGCTGTAACTCAGAGCAGATCTGAGTGTTGCCATTGAGATTCTTGACATAGCTATAGAATGCTCTTTGGTTATCTTTAGAATCAGTGGCGATTTTGTTTTCGTAACTAGCTTTGGAGGATTTTATAAGGGATCTCAACTTCTTACTGAGGCTGACCACGGAATTCCTCCAATCATGGGATTTTACTTTTTTTTGCAACAGTTTCTTTCTTCTGTTGTAGAGTTTATTTATGGCAGGGGACCACCAGATTGGATTCCTTTTTTTGGAGGATAGCATCTTGGTTCTGTTAGGGATTGCATGATCCATGCACTAGTGCAAGTGCTTATAAAGTGCAATTGTATAGAAATCAGCAGTCGTACCTCTATGGACCGTCAGCATGGATGTTGTGAAGTTTGCCACTTCTGTCTTAAGAAGCGTGAAGTTGGCTTTGGAGAAATTTTTTATGGTGGTTTCCCTAATGGGGGGTGGGGGTGAGATGTGGATGTCTAGGGTGATTTGCCTGTGGTCAGATCGGATCAACAACGGATTCACCGCTGGTGTGGAACACCCGGTTGCCCATGTTGGTCTAGGATATTGCTGCTCCTGGTGGGGGTGTTGATAAGTTGATCCAAGGCATTGGAATTTATGAATTACAGAAAACGTTGAGTACAAGAGGTGGTACATGAGTAGTTTTCCAGTTAATGGTGGAGTAGTTGAAATCGCCCATTATTAGGGTGTTAGGTTGTACCCTAATATTTTCCAGTGTATCATGAAATGAGGAGTAGGAATCCTGAGGCATGGTGGGGGTGATGTAGCAAGCTACAATTTGGATTGCAGTCTTGTCCAGAGTTAGTTGCACTTGGATACTCTCGGATGCATTATGCTGAGCAACTAGCCTGGAGATGTGGATATCCTTAATGAATATGGACACGCCTCTGCCTTTAGTGCTTCAGTCCAGGATAGGTGGCCGAAAGGTGTGGTATGAATTATAGCCTGGTAATGCAGGGGTTCTTTTCTTGAACCAGGTCTCTGTCACTGCACAGATGTCGATGTCCTCCATTTTAAGGAATGCCTTGAGTGAGTGTATTTTGAGGTTTAGACTTCTAGCATTAAGTAGATTTTGCTTGTTTGTACCTGTTACGGTGGTGAATTTGTCATTTGAGTCTTGCCTAAAAAAGGCACTATAGAGGTGGCAAGAGCCTTAGCCAGTATCCGGAATCCCAAGGGTGACAGGTGCAGGCCATCTCTGGCAAAGCATCGTGGTTCGTCGATCATGTCATCCCAGGCAGACGGATACTGGATCCCCTTAGAATGACACCAGAAACTTAGCCAATTGTTGAAGTTACTCATTTTGTCCTTGTACTGTGATATCATTCTGGGTGATGTCAGGATGCTACTCAGGGCTAGGGTCATACCTGCCTGGGCTACAAGATCAGACAGCTCCTCCATGTCTCTTTTCATGTAGTCCAGGGAGGTACATCTCAGGTCATTCACACCAACATGGACAATGACAGAGTCATATTTGTATTTGTTGTGGAGTGACCTGAGTGCATGCGTTATGTGGCATATCCTGGCACCTGACAGGCAGCTGACAGTAACTTTCTCCTTGTTTAGCTATACAATTTGGATTTTCATTGCTTAGAGGGATGTGCTGAATTTGATGATCTGGGAATTTGGGTAACAGGTAAATAATACATTGAATTTTGCAGATTATGTAAACAATGTAATAAGGAAATGCTATTTGTTGTTAAGAACATTGCAACGTACAAGTGCGTCTAGGGAGGGCAGAGTACTGGGAACATAATTCATAATTCATCCATAAGTAGATCTTCTATGGATTGGATTTTGTATTTATTCATGCCAACATTAAAGGACTGGAAAGAATCCACAAATGCTACACTAGGAACTTAATGGGATGGCTAACACGAAATATGAGGAGAGACTGAGGTATCTCAATTTTCTGTTTTCTTTGGAATAATAACAGGAAAATAGATCTGGATGTATAAATGTTTTGGGAAGCAAGAGCCCAAGATAGCTTTGGGTGAAATGATTACTACAAATACAGCCACTACAAGAAAACATTAATTCTAAGCTAGGGTGTTTTTTTTCATTATAGAGTAGATAAGAAATAGAATACTCTACCTAAAGAAGTGTGATGTGCTGAAAGTACTGAAGTGTTTAAAAGATGGTGAGATCAATGAAATGAGCAACATGCATATTGGACACATTCCAGTTAGAGTATGGCTTCTGATGGTGTCACATAAGGTCTAATTGTAAGGCTGTACTCTTCGGTCTGAGCCACTTGCATTTGGGCAGCTGCAGTCCATTATCACTGCCAGGCAAAGCGAAACAAAGCACTTTCCTGATTATAACATTTTTCTTGCCCCTGAAAAGGATTAAATACCTTTTTGGTCAATATATGGGTCTCTCGTCTACTATTCTCTCAAGTAACATCATTATGGGAATGTTTTATTTGTCTACAATTCTCTCAAGTAACATCATTATGGGAATGTTTTATAACTTGTTTTATTTATTTTTGGAAACTAGTTCAATTTCCATCACCTGTGCCCAGTATCACAAAGTAACCTGTCCCTTCAGCTCTTTTTTTTTAAATCTGCATGTTTTCTATAACCTCTGAGCTGTCTTTCTGGGTCTTCATTTAAGCAGACTGCCACCATATCTTGCAGCAATCTCTGAACTACCTAAATTCCACTGGCCAAGGATATTGCCAGTGCCAGAGTATTAGCTGCAAGGCCTTGCTTAGCACATCTCCACACCAAGCACTGTTAACCCTTCCTTCACTAAAATAATACATATGTACCAATTACTTAAACACTTTAAATTCCGGATAGGGCTAAGTGTTATAGCTTATAGGGGTGCACATAATATATTTACTTAATGAGTTACTCTTCCACTGTGGAGTGCAATGAAAATTTTAGCCTGTCATGACTGCATATACAAATGAGCCCTCCTTACATATTGTCTTTTACAGCATTTTAAATAAGAACTTATAGAAATTGGCGTATAAAATAACTGCATACATATTTTAAGGGGCATTTCATATGCATTTTCTTTTTTGCAGCTCATTCAACAGTGAATCAGAGCACCCAGTGTTGTTCAATAGTGGTAAAGAAGGCTAAAAGGGCTCCCTTTGGCTTTGAGCTAAGCCATTCTCAAAGTATTGGTTTGACCTCCACATCAGCAACACACTTATTTGGAAAGTTTAGTTTGCAGTAAAAAAGTAACCAAACAATAATAAGGTTTTGAGTCATCTGTGTCAGAATACTACATCTGTCACAGTGCATATTAACAGAACATTGGGGATTATATGATGCATTAAGATTCAGACTTTTTCATAGTATTTATTCTGAGAGTATCCTTACAGGACTATTGTCAGGAAGATAAAAATCACTATTAGTCTATATCCAAAACACTGAAATGACAATGATAATTACTACAAGGAATATTTCTGAGATGCAAAAAGATGCAAGAGAGAATATAAATAATAATGTGTCTTTTGGAAACATCAAGCAACAGGCCTGTTTTTTGTTATGTCATGATGTTGCATAGTGCTCTTAACTATTGTTTAAATAAAAGATGCATACAATGTTATTGTGAATGAGTCTGCAGAATTAATTAACAAAAAGAAAGCAACTGATAAAACAGGGCGAGAAAGAAGGTGTGAAATAATGGAGACCCGATAAGATTGATGCCACTCATGAAATTAACTTACAAGCACATAAATGTAACAAAGAAACAGGCAAAATGACTTAAAATGCTTGGAATTTCATAATGTAACCAAAGATAATCACAGTTTCATATGAACCTTCCCAGAGGTAAAACAAAGAGATATTAATAGAATTATATGCAGGGACTGTATTAGTTATTAACTGAGCTATGATGATGATGATGATGATGATGATGATGATAATAATAATAATAATAATAATAATAATAATAACACTCATTTGATAACCAGGTAAGCCCACTGGACATACAAAGACCATTTTCAGGGTCAACCTTGGAAAAATGTCAAGTTAAGTGACTTGCTCAAGGTCACGCAGTAGGCAAATGAGGGCTGCGGGAATCAAACCCTGTACCAAAGGATCTACAGCCAACTGCCAAAACTTATTTTCATAGACTATATAATTTATAACTTCAGCTGCTGATTGTAAGCAAATGTATCCAAAAATGCCACTGAATAAATAGTACTGCAGCTGAAAAAGATACATAGGTAAAAAGCAAACTTGGAAGTTAAATTAATACGCAGCGGCTTACTATAGTGAAATTTATAATATAGAAGTCTGCATGCTGTACAGGCGAGGTCAATCGTTGTTCATCAGAGAGCATGAAAGGAAAACTGAATTAAACTAGTTCTCAATCAAGACATTAAATATGCCACCATGAAGCTGCTGGTAGTTGCCAAAGATGTATTCATAAATAAATGTGCAACACAAATGCAGCAAATGTCAGACTGACCTACAACAAATCAACAAACACGAGTTTCACAATACACATATACACACCTAAACTGAGTGTTGAGCTAGATTTGGAATGAGTAGAGTAGGCCAAAATTATAGGCTATATAGTAAAGAAAGGAAGAAAGTGAATGTGAGCATGTATGGACATAATAACCATAAACTCATCCTGGCTCCATGGCACCAAGAGATGGAGCCTTGGCTGCAAAAACAAGCAAATAAATAAAAATGCAAAATAAAGAAAAAAGCAACCATTGCCTTGGTGTGCTGTACCGCGCAGCATGTGTTTCCACATATACAAGACATTTTGTGCATCATTTGCCGAATAATCATCTTGCATAAACAATGGAAATGCATAAGCTTAGCTGCAGATGGAAATGGAAGACATTTTGAAGACATCATTGAGTATTAATGTGAACAATTGATTGCTCAGTACAGCACTGTTACTGTTTTGTTATTTTTTTGTCATGACTTTTGTTCATCCATTTGGCAAGATGCAAAGAACTAGTATGGGGAATACCTATTATGAACTGTTAAGTGGAAGCTGTCCTAGTGATGGACAAAGATGTGAATGATAATTTGTTGCTTGATACTGCAGAGATTTTAGGCACTAGCACTCTTTAAGAAGGTCTGTCTCTCACTAATAAATGGTGCCAAAGCAATGGTCTTAAACTCAATGCAAAGAAAGGCATAGCTGTACCCTTTGGGAAATCAACTATCCCAGCTAATTACCATGTTGATAATACACCCCAAAGAGTCGACCCAGTGGTCAGGGATCTGGGTACACATCTAGAGAAGTAGCCTTACCTTCAACAACCACATGGCCACAGTGGTGAGGAAGTCCTTTTATGTTGTTCAACTTATAAATAAGGGCATGACATCTAGGTCCAAAGAGGTTATTATCCCACTGCACTCCACTTGAGTATTAGATCAATGGCTGTGAATGGTGCAGAACTTGTTCAAAATGCTCAATAGGCTCAAAAAGAAAGAGTTTCTGTAGTTTGACTAATATTAGATATGTGAGAAATATTTGGCAGATAGTTTATATATGTGACAGTGCTGTAAGAAAGTGAGCGGTATATGACAGAGAGCACTTCAGGGATGGATGAGATTGTATGGAAGAGGTTAGGTAGCTGCAAGTGGATGTGGCTGTCTGGAGAAGTGTGGTGTGAAAAGACGTGGTACTGAAATTAGAATATAGAAAGGATGTTTTAGGTCAGGTGACTTAAAATGAAGGCAGTGTTTTGAAAAAGGAAATTGTGGACAGTACAATACAGTACAGCGGCGGAAGATCAAAGATACCCACACCTCCAGGTTAGTGGCAATGCACGAAGCATTGGAGACTATCCAGGTGCAACTAACCATAGGCAAAACTGCCTTACAGTTTGTAGTATGCTACAGACCACCCTCTCAAACTCAGGAACCCCACACAGCCTTCCTGAAGACACTGCAGAGTATGAATGTCTCTCCAAATACCATCATTTTGGGAGACTTCAACTACCCAAACATAGACTGGGAACATTACTCAAGCCACAACACCCTAGCCCAAAGGTTCCTAGAATTCATAAACTCAAATGCAATGGAACAACTAGTTACCATTCCCACAAGAGGAGACAATATACTAGACCTGATCATCACAAACATGGGGACAAAATGCTCCACACCGGAAGTACATCCCTCTTTGGTAAGATCAGACCATAAATTAATTTCACTGGAAATCCACATCCCGCCCCCACCCCCTGCACAAAAGACCACAGTGAAGAATTTCTCGAAAGCAAACTTCACACTTCTTAAGACTGAAGTGGTATCATTCAAGGCCCCTGGGCCAGTGGAAACCACAATCCACACTGCTGAATCCTTTGCAAATGCCTTCTATGGGTACCTTCAAGAATGCATGGATCATGCAATCCCAAATAAAACCAAGACCCATTCCCCCAAAGGCAGGCGCCCTGTCTGGTGGACCCCAGCCATAAACAAACTTTACAACAGGAGGAGGAAGCTACTACATGACAGAGCAAAATCCCTAAAAGGGAAGGCATCTCTGATCAGTACTAGCAAAAAAACTACGATCACTCATAAAATCATCCAAGGCCAACTTTAAGAGAAAACTCTTAAAAGACACAAAAGACAATCACAAGGCCTTCTTTAGCTATGTTAGAAACCTGGGTGGAAACTCTCAGATATGCTCAGAGTTAGTCCAAAATGACACAAAATACACTGAACCCACTGACATCGCCAACATTCTGGCAGACAGGTTCAGTGCAAATGTCTCCTCCCCTCCCCAATGAGAAATAACTATCCCAGCAGAGTGTAGCCTCCCTAACATCTCAGATGCCCAGGTGAGAGCCGCCCTCTCTAAAGCTAAAAACACAGCATCAATGGGACCGGATGGTGTCCCGGGCTGTGTGCTACATGAACTCCAAGAGGAACTAAACCCACACATAAGGCTGCTGTTTAATCTTAGCCTTACCACAGGATACGTACCCAAAGAGTGGCGTACGGCAACAGTGGTCCCACTTCACAAAGGCGGTGCTTCTACGGACCCTGGAAATTACCGCCCCATAAGCTTGACGAGCCTGGTCTGCAAAGCTATGGAGAGGATCATTATGGAACTCATAAACAAAGACATTGGGGACCTACAGACATTGGATCCTACCCAATTTGACTTTGTCAAGGGCAGATCCTGCCTTTTGAACTTGGTCGACTTTTTTGAAACAGTCACTAAGGCCATTGATGAGGGTAAGGCAGTTCACACAGCCTACCTTGACCTTGCAAAAGCCTTTGACATAATACCCCACTCGGGCATCATAGACAAACTTACCAGCTTAAATGTAAACCCATATGTCACAAGATGGGTTGCAAACTGGCTCAAGTACAGAACTCACAAGGTCAGAGTTGATGGAGCTATGTCAGACTCTAAGCCAGTCACAAGCGGTGTCCCACAGGGCTCAGTCCTGAGGACCCCTCCTGTTCGGCATTTATTTTTCCGAGGTACAGGCAAACATAGGAGGATTGTGGCTGACAAAGTTCGCAGATGACTGCAAACTGGGCACCATAATTGATACTCCAGCGGACACAAACATCCTTCAGAGAGGCCTCATAGAAATGGATAATTGGTGCCAGAGCCATGGCCTTAAGCTGAACGCCAAAAAATGTATAGTCATACCCTTTGGGAAAAACAAGGTACCGACAAATTACCACATAGGAGGTAATCCATTAAGTACGGAAGAGGTAATCAGGGACCTAGGGACCCAGGTTGACAGAAACCTCTCATTTGACACTCACATTGCCAAAGTGGTTAGGAAGACCTTCTATATTGCCCACCTTATCATGAAGGGTTTCACATCTAGATCAAGAGAGGTCATTGTGCCCCTGTACTCTTCTCTTATCAGGCCAATGATTGAGTACAATGTCCCATTTGGGATGTATCTCACCCGACATCTGCAGCAGTTGGAAAGACCCCAAAAGTTCCTCACCAAGAGGATAAAGGGTCTTAAACATATGCCATATGCTGCCCGACTGAAAAAACTCCAGCTCTATTCAGTCGCATACCGACTACTCAGAGGTGATCTGTGCCTGACGTACAAGGCCATGTCCAATCCTGAGTTAATGGACATGCTCCACCTCAGAAAATCCAAATCCATCAGAGCCACGAGATCAAGTGACTTAAACCTCAACACAGAAATAAATAGAACGTGCTGGAGGGACAGAGTCATAACCCAGAGGCTCCCTACACTCTGGAACAGAATCTCAGTCCATGTTAGGCAGAGCCCCTCACTGACTCTATTCAAGAGAAATCTCGATGAGTGGATGGGAGATCATAGGTTTACCCCGGGGGGTCATCTCTGTGTTACTACTAGACAGAGGCATAGTAAACTAAACCCTAAAAGGGTGTAGTATTCTCATCCTAAGGGGTGGTGTAAGCCACATAAACTCTGGCTAGGCTTATAAATGCCCTAGGGCAGATAGCCTAGTACGAACCTATGAACCTATGAACCTATAAGAAAATGGTATTGCATGAAGGTTATGAAAAATATGAGAGGAGGTGGACATTTATGAAGATAGACATTGTCTTACAGAAGTCCAAATGAAGAGATGATAAAATTAGTAAGCAAAGGAGAGTAGTATTGCTGTAACTTAATTCATTCTCAAGTCTTGGTAAGTGTCTTCAGGAGGCAGACTCCATTTTTACAAAATCTCACCAAGACAACACTGATATATAGACTGTATTTTATATAGCATATTTATTGAACAGAAGTAGGCTAAAACATAAAAAAGACAGCTGGGTGCACAAGTCCCAGGATAAAAAAGAAAAAAAGTGCCCAATCCTGGTAGGCACACTGATGCCATGATTGGAAAAAATGACAGTGTAGAATCCTCAAGACACAGAAACATTCCTACAATGGGTTAGGCCAGGCCCAGTGGGGAGGACCCCCCCCCCCTTACCATGCTGAAGAAGGAAGATGTAGTAGTCCACAAAAAAAAAAAAAAACACAAAAACTGACAGGTCAAAAACGAACCATAAAGATGAAAGAGTGGACTGTTGAGGATAAGAAAAAAATATACATTGTTAGTATTATGCAAGAAGCAAAAAATTTCCAGATAGAAGATATTCAAAAAGCTTAAGAGAGAAATTAGAGGAAAAATACTTGCACGAGAAAAGCTATTAAAAGTTTCAAATGCAGATCCATTAAAAACATTATATAAATCAAGACATTTTGGGCTATTTTGAAAAAGAAGCAACACAGGAACAGAAACAATGTAAAGAACAAAACCTACAGATTTTTGAAATGTATAAAAAACAAACAGGTCATGGGAAAGAAAGCGAGATCTAATATGGTGTATTATTTATGCAAAGGAGACAGATAAAGTAATCAATACAAAAAAGCAGCTTCAAAGATATTTGAAGAGAAACACAAGCAAAGGCACCCAGATATGAAAAATTTCACAATACAAAAATAAGATCACAAAGGGGAAATGTAGAACAAAGGATTAGTAAAGCAGAAGTTAAACAGAAGTTGAAGTTACAGAATACCTGCGAAGCGAAGGATTTAACACAGAAAGTCTAACACAAGTTACATCACAGCACAATAGAGCAATGAGTGCCTGAAGTAAGGAGAAAAAGGTGAAGCGGGACATGTGAAAGAAAAAGTGATTAATATGGTGCAATATTTATGCAAAGGAGAAAGCAAAACTAATCAGTACAAAAAGCTGCACCAAAAATATTTGAAGAGAAATGCAGGCAAAAGCAGTCAGATATGGAAAATGTCACAATGTAAAAAATAAGAAAAGAAAGGAGGTAATTAGAAAAGAAGATTAGTAATGGAGAAGTTAAAGAAAGATAAACTGAAGTTTATCCCCCTAAATGGCCCATCTCAATACCGGAAGATTGCCAAATTCCAGTAATAACAGCCACACAGGTAAAAAACTCACGCTCCAAAGCTAAGAATACAGCATCCATGGGACCAGATGACATTCTGGGCTGTGTACCACATGAACTACAAAATGAATTGGCACCTCACCTAAGTGTCATGTTTAATCATACCTTCACCTCAGGCTTCGTGCCCACTGAGTGGCGCACAACTACAGTTATCCCACTCCACAAGGGGGGCTACACCTTGGATCCCGGGAACTACCACCCCATCAGTCTGACGAGCCTCATCTGCAAGGCCATGTATTATCATGGAATTTATAAACAAACACATTGGCAACCTTCAAACACTGGATCCCATCCAGTTTGGGTTCGTGAAGGGCTGGTCTCTCTCCTGAACCTGACTGACTTCTTCGAATCAGTCTCCAGAGCCATGGACGAGGGTAAGGCAGTCCACACAGCCTATCTGGACCTCAACAAGGCCTTTGACATCATCCCCTGTTCTAGAATCATAGATAAACTTACTAAGATGGGCATTAATCCCTGTGTCACTCGATGGGTTGCCAACTGGCTTACTGACAGGACCCACACTGTAAAAGTAGTTGACTCCAAATCCAGCTCCAGACAAGTGACAAGTGGAGTACCTCAGGGTTCAGTCCTGGGACCTCTCTTGTTTGGCATCTACTTCTCTGAAGTACAGGCCAACACTAGGGCACTATGGCTAACAAAGTTCACAGATGACTGCAAACTGGGAGCCATTATTGAATCCCCAAATGATGTGGATACTCTACAAAAGGGCCTTACAGAAACAGATCCTTGGTGCCAGAACTATGGGTTCAAGCTCAATGCCAAGAAATGTATAGTTATGCCCTTTGGTAAAACACATGTACCCATGAATTACCACATAGGTGACAGTACACTAAACACCAAAAGTGTGATAAGAGACTTAGGAACACAGGTGGATAATGGTCTCACCTTCAATAACCACATCACCACAACAGTCAGGAAATCCTTCTATGTGGCACACCTCATCAGTAAAGGCTTTTCATCCAGAAAAAATGAGGTCATTGTCCCACTGTACTCATCCCTCATTAGACCCATTATAGAATACAATGCCCCATTTGGTATGTACCTCTCAAGACATTTGCAACAACTGGAAAGGCCACAGAAATCCCTCACTAAAAGAATCACAGGCCTAAAGCAGATGCCCTATGCTGACCACCTTAAAAAATTCCAGCTATACTCTGTCACATATCGTCTACTCTGAGGTGATCTCTGCGTAACATACAAGGCCATTTCAAACCCAGAGCTGTTGGACATGCTACACTTAAAGAAATCCCAATCCCTCAGAGCCACACACTCCAGGGATCTAAACCTTGTCATCACAATAAACAAAACATGCTGGAGGGATAGGTTCCTGACCCAGAGACTTCCCAGACTCTGGAATAGACTGACCATACATGTCAAGCAGAGCGCCTCTTTGGCCCTCTTCAAAAGGAACCTTGATGATTGGATGGGAGAAAGGAAATTCACCCCAGGGATCACGTCAGTCACCCTCCTAGACAGGGGTCCAGGGAAGTAAATAGTGTGGGAAGAAATAGCCAGGGAATTGTTATGGCTAGGCTTGTATAGGCCCTAGGGCCAATAGCCTAGTACCAACCTATGAACATATGAAGTTATGGATTACTTGTCATTTAAAGGAAAATCCAGCCCTGGTAACATCATAGCATGATCAAATAATGAGTCCCCAGATTAAGGAGAAATAGGTGGAACAGGAAACCTCTGATTACTTGCCACATGAATATACTCTGAATCCTTCAGTAGGAAACCAGTACAAAAGTTTAGTTGGAGTTACACAGCAAGGAAAGGAGGACAGATTGGCAACTCTAACCCAGTCAGTGCTATGGAGTGATAATCCAGTGAGTTTCCATATGAAAAAAACAATGGATGACATAGGATGCAGCTGAAGAAAATATGTGACAAGAACATGTTCTGGAACTTTCTGTAGAATGCCCACAGGAAACAGAGTACAAAAAATGTGCCCTCAGTTTAGAAGTAAATGATCTAATGGAAGATTTGTTTGATTTAATAGAGGTGGATAGACATATTAAGATCGATGACAGAAACAAGATTACAGAAAGTTAACAAGACACAAAATGTTGGAAGTCGTATAAAATCAATGAACAGAGTAATCGAGACTATTAACAGAAATTGGTGTCATATAACAGAAGTAAATTGGATATATTGTTGTGCAGCTAAATTAATAACAGATAAAGTATTACCACAAAAACACAGAACAATAAGGGAAAGGAAGAGAAAAAATCAAATGCCATCATGGAAGCATCAAATAGAGAAAACTATAAAGCAATTAAGACAAGAAATGTCACTGTTAGAAGAGTATAAAAGGTTATAATTGATCAACAAAAATACTTAGATAAAAGTACCAGACCAGACTAGAATGTGTAGCATACCTCTCAACTCTACAGATTTTTGCAGAATGCCCAGATTTTTGTCTCATATTTTTGGTCCGTTTCTCTTAAAATTGTGGTTTTCTGGCAAATCATTTGCAAATTATTGAGGGTTGAAGTCAGAAAATAATGACATACATTTACGTTTCAGACTCCATACCCTTCAGTAAATGTGTGCTAATGCAAAACCTGTTTTTCTATCAACTTTCTAAGTTTGTAAGAGCAATATTTAAAAAGTGTCCCTATTTTGAGGCCTTTGCCCCCCCCCCCACCATTATTTATGGTTTTGTCCAGATTTTTTGCTCTAAATGATTGAGAGGTATGATGTATATATAGTACACTATTGCAAGTAATAAACTAAAAATGTCAGCACAGGCAGAAAAACCTGGATGCTATGCATATAAATATAAAGGAAAAGTACAAAATAAGCAATTCATTGATAACTTAAAAAAAGTTTTATAGAGAATTAGGAAACAAAGCAAAATGAATAGAAACACCACCAAAAAAAGAACACATAAACACAATTTGGAAAATATATATGAAGACTCTGTGGAACAAAACAAAGAATGGATAGAAGAAGTTAAAAAAAGTAATAAGTTTAAATGTTCAGGATATGACATGAGATGAAGTAATGGCCAGAGAAACTGAAACAAAATTAAGAAAAGCTCCTACTTGGGAAAAAATTCAGATCCATATGCAGTACATATCTTCTGACTAAAAATATTTATATCTTTACATGAAGGTTTAGCTCTAACTATTTATATGCACATCCTGAAAAGGCACAGACCTGGTTAACAACAGGAAAAATGATACTCCTTGTGAAGAAATTAGACACTATCATCTGTGCTAGTATGTCTGCCTGAAGTTTTGTACATAGTTTTACACTAACATGTACATTATATGCCAGTATGACTAGCTACAATACTGTAAATAAGTTCTTACATGTTGGTGAAT
This sequence comes from Protopterus annectens, assembly GCF_019279795.1. Lineage (NCBI taxonomy): Eukaryota > Metazoa > Chordata > Ceratodontiformes > Protopteridae > Protopterus > Protopterus annectens. The sequence goes on from NC_056726.1 coordinate 1,256,732,793, forward strand.
GCTCTGTTCATGCAGGATGTTTAAAAAGTTGAACAGTGTTCTGCTACAAGTCTAACTGTGCAGGTTTGTGCAGGAGATTTCAAATGCAGACTGTCTCAGAGTCAGCTGCTCTACAGATGATGTCATCGGAATTTGTTCAGATGCTTTGTATTTACTGTCACAGACTGAAAGATGGGATGGAACTTTAAAAACAGTTTGTTGATTTACAAAGTGTGAAATGAAAATAAGAACTGGAACAATTAAGACAGTTAACCAGGTTTATAAAAGAGCCTACCAAAGACAGTTTGAAGAGTTGTTCAGTTCAATTCAGTACAACTAAGTTTGTAGTTATGAGTACAAAGTTGTACTGAGAAGTGGATACCCACAGGACTCACCAATAATTGTAAGCCTGTCTTTGCTCATTAGTAATATGTGGTTTAGATCAGGGAAAGTGTTCATCAGTCAGATAGGAAATTATAGATAACTAGTCAGGGTTTTTCTAAATGTTAGATTTCTGTCCTTCAGTATTAATTTAATGTTCCTGGTGATTAAATTCTGTATGCTTATTGAAATTACTCTTTTACATTTTAATCATTTTTCTCATTATTAAATATTTTATTATCTTACATTGTGGCTAGTCAATTAGTGTACTCCTTAATGATTTGAGAGTGCTTATACCTGTTTTACTAATTCCCAGGCCACTCTGAAAGCCTGGCTGCTTTAGGTCATATGCTACCATTTGTTTTGATATCTAATTTTTAATAACTGGACAACCCTTTGAAAGGGCATGTAGATGCTTTGATTGGTGGCAGCATTTTACCATATCATTTTGGGGGAGGGACACAGCTGGAAATCTGTGCCAGGTTTTCTTGCAAGTGTTTGGATGTGTGAGATTCAATTTATTTAAGTGTGAGTGTATCAGAGGTTTTAAACTGGGACACATTGCTCTGGAGTATGTAATAAGGAGTTACATTGGAGTGGACAGAAGTATACAGTCCCGTCCCAGGTTATGGAGCATGTTCCTATTGTGCTGTTGGGGGAAATTGTGAAATATTGCTCCTGTTTAAGTGACATTCTCACATTAGAGTAAGAACTGACGACTGAAGTTCCTTAGTTACTGACCCAGGATAGCAGGGGATGTCACATATTGGTGGCAGTTCAGTGGGGTATTAACCGGACGTCACATATTAGTGGCAGTTCAGTGGGATATTAACTGGACATCAGACTCTTCCTTAAGAGCGAACTTACAAAAAAGCTATGCTAAAAAGCTATAGATGAATAACTTGCCTTCAGACAATGCATAAACTATATAATGGAATTGATGCCAACATAGTTTATTGTCAATAGTGGATATAGAACTTAAGGGCAACAATAGAAAGCGATATGAACAAAGGATCATTTGTTGTTAAATGAAGCCATAATGGAGACCTATAAAAAGGGGAAGAATACACATATAGCATGAATAGATTGCAAAAAAGCATTTAAAAGCATCCCACATTCATGGGTAAAGGAGTGCTTACAGATGTATTAGATACACCCTACATTGATCAATTACATTACCATGGCCAAGAAATAGTGGAAAACCACTTTGCAGCTAAGCCATAATAAAGAACAACTTATTATCCCAGAGTTAATAAATAATTCAAAGGGGCATATTCCAGGGTGACTTTGTGTCGCCACTGCTCTTTTTCCTTGCTCTTAACCCATTCAGCTGACTACTTAACAGATTAGGGCATGGTTGCAATTTGGCTCCCAGAAAACAACAAAGTGTAAAGACTTTTCATCTTCTTTTTCTGGGTGATTTAAAACTGTATAGTTCATCAGATGATGAGCTGAAAGTGCAACTATAAGTGGTCAAAACTTTCTTGGATTATATAAGAATGTCATTCGGTCTTGATAAATGTGCAAAAGCAACATTTAAAGCAGGAAAGCTGCAGCACCAAGAAAATATCAGTTTGGGACTGGAATGTGATATAAAAGAACTTGAGCAAGATGGAGTGTGTAAATATTTGGGAATTGATGAAGGATTAACAATAAAACATGAACAAATGTGAAGGATCTTACTAAGGAATATTTTACAAGACTATAATTAATACTGAAAATGGCCCTGATATCTAGGAACAAAGTCCAAGCTATAAACCAATTTGTTCTTCCTGTTCTAACTTACAGTTTTGGTGTGATTTACTGGCCCCAAAAGATATTGGATCATCTGAATATGAAAACAGGAAAAATGCTTCATGCTTATCAAATGATATATAAAAACATACCTCTCAACCTCTTAGCGCATGAAATCTCGACAAAGCCATAAATAATGGTGGGACAATGGCCCAAAAAATAGGGACACTTTTTAAATATTGTTCTTATAAACATAGAAAGTTGACAGAATAACAAGTTTTGCATTAGCATGAATTTTCTGAAGCGTATGAGGTCTAAATCTCAAATGTCTGCCACTATTTTCTGACGTCAATCCCTAATTATTTGCTAGTAATTTGCCAGAAAACAGCAATTTTATGAGAAACAGACCAAAAATATGAGGCTCAAATCCGGACATTCTGAGAAAATCTGTACAGTTGAGAGGTATGTAAAAAATGAGTGTATACCAAGATTATATATTTCTCATTCTGAAGGAGGTATGGGCTTCCTCGAAACTGATCACATGTATAGATCTGCAATCTTAGCACTGCATAAATATATACTGATTTCACCAGATCCAAACATAGTGAAAGTTTTAAAGAGGAGAACAAGTCTAAGATGACTTCCCTGCTTAGTTTAGCAGAAGACTAAATGTGTCAAGTAGGAATGGAAATCAAACTAGAAGTAGACAAAAATCATGCAGCAACTGAATATGCCAAAAACAAAAGAAAGAAAAACAAGAGAAGGATTAGATGAGAGGGCACAAAATATGGCAAAGGCATAAATATATTTGGAAGTACAGAAAACTCCTGGAACAACCTCATGAAGATAAGAACCTAACACAGGAATGATTAAGGAAAGGTGAATTTTAACCAAACAATGAAAGGTTAATATTATCGGCCCAGGATAGTGGGCTATGTACACATTGGTTTACAAAATCCATTGAACATGTGGGAGAAACAGACAAATGCAGATTTTGTATAACAGAACTGGAAACAGTCACACATCTTGTTGTTGGGTGTGATACACTAATGGCAGAGGGCCTGTATATTAAAAGGCATAATAATGTGACAAGAATGTTGCATTGGGGACTGCGCAAACATTAAAAAATTACTTTTGAAGTAGCTGAGAAGCATTAGAAACATGAAGCACAAAGCATTATAGAGAATGATGAAGTTTATATCATAGTTTAGTAATAGGCTAATGCCCTGTGGGCCATTTTAAGCCTAGCCAATTTACCCCATTTGAGCATCAAACCCTGCACCTTGATTTTATAAGGTAAACACCTTAACTGTCATGCCAACCTAGATTTCAAGCTACATAGTTCCCTTCCTTATTAATTTCTAATCCTCTTATTAACTTATTCATAGTCTGTTTTTAATGCACACTTTTTTGTCTTGCATCACAGCAGACCTGCACACAATCTTTTTTTACTTTATTTTCAGTACGAAACATGATTACTCATTTATGTTACTGTAAGTTGCTTCTCTGTGTAGTGTTGCTGCTTGATGCTGTTGTTACCCATGTTTTTGTTATACATTTTCCTAATTCTGTCTTTTCATATGTATGTAGCACATGGAACACGGTGGTTACACTCCGATATTCAGAAAAAGACAAATCAGTTAAGCTCTTCTGTAGCGCGAGACCTGACCTTAATGAAAGTTATGCACCACATGCTTAACTTGATAAGGTCAGGGCTTATGCTAGGCAGTCAAATGTGCCAGTACTGACCAACAAAGACAGTGGCTGAATAAAAAAGCAGATTTTTTCTGCCTGTTGTCTGTACTGATATTTTTCCCCTTCCTCTTATAAACATATAAACTAACTAGAATAAAAGGATGTTTGTTTGCCTCCATTTTCTGAAGGGTACAAAGTCTGAAACTCAAATGTCTGTCATTATTTAGTGACTTTGGCTCTCATTGGTTTGTCCAGAAAACAATTTTGTTATGAGAAACAGATCAAACGTTTGATGCAAAAATCTGGACATTTGAGAGGCATTATAAGGTAAGTGTAAACATAAGAGACTGTTACACACCGTGACAGCACTCTCTAAGTACTTTATGGATTTCAAAGCTGGTAAAACAGCTTTTTGTTTCTTTTCTGTAACTAGTAATAAATGGAGCAGATAAAACTCCATGTACTCTCAATATGGATGCCAAGATTCAACTGTCGAGCTTTGCTTTCGAGGTGAATTTCTTGGCATCCATGTGTCGAACACATAATAAGCAGGACCCCACTCATAATCTTCTGTTTTCTTCATATATGTACTTTGAATATTACTTAATTTTTTTAAGGTCCACTCTAAAAAGAAGAGAATAAATAAGTGCAACAAATGAATACGCAACTCAAGCAATCAATTAATAAATTTGTATAGCCTAACCTCCCTCCTGATCTCCCACAGCATGGGTAAGCTGGTGGTGGGTGGTTAGTCTCACCCAACCTCTCCACATAGCTTCTGCAGCTGATATAATCTGTGTGTTTAGCTTTTTTTTTGTTTGTTTCTTTCTTTCTTTTTTAATGAACAATGTTAAATCAAGTATGAGATTAAGCCAGATTACAATGGTCTTCCATAATTATAAACCTGGGTCTGCACAGTTCTCGTTGAGGCACATGATATGTGTAGGGCTTCCATGGATACCATCTGTAGGCTTTTGGTTGAATTATTTTCTTGCTGTTGGCATTGTGCACCCATGCATTGTATGTGTTACAGTGTTGCAAGTGTTGTAGAACATAATTAGGGGGGCTGTTACTATGTTTATTTTGCTTTCTAACTGTTTAAAGCAGTGATTTGTGCAAACAGCATTGCACAAGGAAAAGATCAACATCTCCTTTTGGTTTATCCTGGTTTGGGGTCACCACAGCAGAACAACGGTCCGCAGAATGATTGGCAGTGGAGTTTTACATTGTTAACAGCCCAGTGCCCAACATTCCACAGAAGGCGCACACACACACTCACACCTAGGGTCAGTTTAGAGTGTCAAATCCATCTACAGCATGTCTTTGGGATGTGGGAGAAAACTGGAGAACCTGGAAGAACCCCACTCGACCACAGGGAGGACATGCAGACTCTGCACAGAAGGCACCCCAGCTGAGAATCGAACTGGAGAACCTCTTGCTGTGAGGCGGAAATGATAACTGTTGTACCACCGTGGCTGAAGCTACACAAATTTTTAGGTTATTGAACACTGATCAGTTTGCAATACAGGACTGATATTAGAGTTCAAGGGGCTATTTGGACATTGAATAGTAATTTTGTTAAACCACAATTAACAGATTTTATAAGTGAGGCTAGAACAGAAATGACCAAATGGAAAAGAGGGATACCTAGAGCATGTACAACACTATTACACTTCAAAAGACAAGACAATACAAAGCTAAAAATAGCATGGAGTAAATAATTAAATAAAGGTATTACAGGTGATACGTACAGGGAAATACATCCTAATCCTAGGTATGCAACCAAATCAAGAAAGTTTAGAATATTTGCATGGAAACTGTTTTTTACCTTTTGACTCATAAATAATTGAGACTTGCACAGAGTGGTTCATTTCAGGTGTTGAAAATACCTTTACTAACAAAACATATGATAGTTATGAGATAAACCGATATATAAAACGTGTCTTAGCCATGATTCTTCTTTTTGCTGTGGTTGTGCCTTCTGGATGGAAAGTAACATAATGAATCTGTGCTAGAAGGTTCCTTCTTTTATATCAAGGATGTGCCACATTGTCCAAGTCTGGCCACATGACTGAAACCATGTAACTTGCTTGCATTATTCAGCCTGTATAAGGAAGTGTTTGAGGTATAAACAAGGGTGGACCAAACCTAGCAAAATTTACAGGGAACGGCAGAAAACCTAAACTTAAGCAGTGGTGTATATACAAAATGGATGCTGCACCTAAATCAAAATGGAGCTAAATCACATCATATAAAGTATGAGAAAATAGGGGGAAACAAAGTTAAAGTTACACAATACCTGTCAGAAATGTTTGCACAAATATTTTTGTATCCCTACAAGGCTTGGAAAGAATGCTCCTGCAGACAGTAGGCACGCGTAGGAAATGTGATTTCTCAGAAAGATGTTCTTGGATGCATATACTCTGGGAATGTACTGAATTGCTTCAGTTCAGTAATGACTTGAATAATATGCTTAGTCATTTACTCGGAAGTGAATTTAACCTCAGCATAGGGATGTTTGCGTTGAGTTATTGTAAACAAGCATGTGCTAAAGAATGGAAAGCTTTGCTGTCATTAGTGTTGATAATTGCTAAGAAAGCCATTATCAGAAAATGGAAAACCAGAGAGAAAACATCAATACGAGAGGTAAAAAAATTATTACAGAGATTAAAAATATCGAACTGAGAACTGTTATAAGAAAGAAAACTCAATGGTACAAGAATGGGCTGGATGGATTGTGTAACGGAAGTTGAGCTTGAAGTGGACATTAACATGGAACAAAGTATTTAAGATGTATAGAAGTCAAATAAAACATGAAGATGACCAAAAGCCTTTCTGTAGACACAATAATCCAAAAAAAAAAAAAAAAACAACAGCAGGGCTACCACGGCTCATAGCATAAAATTAAATGAAGCGCACACAGGACAAGCACCCTCAGAAACAACTCCCTCACCAGATTCAGCACAACAAAACACACACTCTGAAGGCACACATCCAAAGCCCAAAGGCACCAACAATCCCATGAGAACAACCAAAACCAAAAAAAACATTAGCTTGATAGCATTAAACAATGACTAAAAGGCAATCTACAATTAAATACATTTTGAAATCTGACCCATACTAGTGAACTAAAAATGCAAGCACAGATCTGTAGCATAGCAAAGAACAGTAGTAACATATCAAAAAAGGGGTATGGTATCCCCAATTATCAACAGTTCAAAAAATAGAAGTGAGAAACCAGATATAGTAATCCATTATAGTGCCTTATGTACAGAGAGACACAAAGTCATAAAATATTGAATTTGCATTCTGAAACAAGGGCAGTGTGGAAGAAGGACACCAGACCGTTCCAATAGTGGTAGGAGCAGCGAGTCTTATAAAAAGAATCTATATTTGTATTTAGATATATTACTGATACATGTAGCTCTGCATGGACTGCAGGAGGAGTCAATTCTGGGCACAGTGAAGGTGCAGCGAACAGTACATTTTACTAACATCAAAGACTTAAATAATACTAAATTCATGAACTTTAATCATTCTTTGACTTAGGATTGGGTCCATTCCCATCATGGGATTAGAAACCAAAAGTTTTGGAGAAATTACGGCAAGAGTAGATAAAAAAGGTTATAAGGTGAAGAGCATGCAGATAGGGCAGGGGGTGCAGACAGGGAGAATAGTAATGGTAAGGGAAGATAATTAAGATGCATGTGAAACGAGAATTAGGAAGAAGGGGGTGGTGAGCATATGCTGGTGTAGCCTGTACGACCGGGGAGCGAATGATGGGTATAATTACGTCAGGTGAAGTAATGTTAACACTGCTGGGATAAAGCAATCATATGATGTTCACAGTTTTACAAGTAGTTGTATGATCGGCCATAAACTGAAGTGCCATATAGCGTTATTTCTATATTGTGTTGGAGTTATTAAAAAGAAAAAAATATATAGACAAAAATTTATTGTGGGAAAAATACTTTTGGACTTTAACAGAAATGAAAGAAAATGCTTATCATCAGAGCAAATCCTAAAACTACAGCAGTAGGAACCAAATATTCAAACTGTAACATAGATGCATGCATACATACATACATACATAAATAAATAAATAATACATCTGCCCAGCATTGTCAGATCATGACCTGTACTCCTGCAACCCATATTGTTTGAATGATACATTAAGGTATATGAATGCTTTTAACCTTTTTCTTCTTTTCTGTCATCTGTTCCAGGCCATTCCAAGCTGATATCATTCAGTTTGTCCTCTTACATTCTTCGTTTCCTGGTAATTCTCTGTTCTTTCCTTGATTCTTGTCTTTTTTTATGAGATATGTCCATCAGAACGTGGCACGGGGCTCCAGTGATGCACACCATGATATTGCAGCCTCTTCATTTACTCTTGAGTCCTTCCATCGTACACTTTAGCATACTTTGGAGCCTCTCACAGCATTGTCGGAGCATTTTAGTCACACACTAACACAACTTCATTATCTGAACTTCATTTATTAGCTTCTCTTTTTTTCTGTACCAGACAGTAACATTATAATGAGGTTGAACTTCTTTAATGCATGCATGACTTTCTGCAGATCTAACTTTTAAATATTTTTTTATTACACTGACTCTGTCCTAGTCTCACAATCCTCATTATTTTTCAGTCTGTTAAGTAGGTAGTCATTCTTTTTTGGCTTTGATACATTGACATATCCTTAGTCCACCTTAATTACTGACACAGATTGTTATTATTTATTTATTTTTTACTTATATGTGCAGCCCAAGTAGTAATCAGCCTGGCACTGTAATGACTGTACCCCTTATATGTTTGTCTGCCCCCCACTTTGACCCTTAGGTTTCTCTCCATAGTGTATACATTTAGAGGTTCAAGGCAGGATGTCACACCCTGAGTCACATATTTAAATGGTGCACTATTGCCACTTTCATTTTCTTTCTTCTCCAGAGTACGCCCCAGATTTTTGTCTTGACCACTCATATCCTGTATCACCAGTATGTGGGAGACTACATCCTTGAAACAGCATTTATTTTTATATCATCTTGTGCATAATTTTCTTTTTGCGTGTGTGTCTGTGTTCATATGGAGCTGTTCCGTTAATATCTTTCTATATACTTTGCTCTGAGAAGCGCTCCAAAAGTTCAGCAGACTGCTTCTGTGCTATAACCTCCTGCAAATTACAAGAGACTTCAGTTTCATTTCAAGCACTGTTACACATTGACCTCTTACTCCTGGGCTGCTTTGTTGGTGTGCTTAGACGTGTGCCCCCTTCTTCCTCAGTTATTCTTTGTTTAAATCTCTGTCACAGATAGAATATTATACTATTTTTACATTTTGCATGGAATCCTGTTCCAGAAGGAGATATAAGTTCCACTCAATCATCTCAGCAGCTTCTACCAATTATATGAATTTTGAAGGTGGGGGTTGCATATCTATTTTATTTCTGGGCTTCTGTGTTGTTTGCAGGTGTTTTTGTAAGTCTCAGGTTATTGGATCAGGATATTCAGGTTTCACATTTACATTCCGGTCTATATTATATCATCGAACGCTTAAAAAAAGTGAACGCTGATTGATCGACCTAATTTAAGCGAAAGCTTACAATCTCGAACTGTCAGATCAGCGATTTTTTTCCCAGGGAAAAAAAATCACTGATCCAAAACACATACACACAACACAAGCACACCAAACAAACAGAAATCCACACACATACACCTAAAATTTGATACCTAACCCTACACTAAACTATGCACACACCACTAACTACCCACTTACCTTAACCCTAACCCTAAGGTCCGTCACTATCACACACTCACCTCACCCGCTCCCTAACCCTAACTCACTTAAATCTGCCCTAACCCCCATGTCTACTCAATCACACACACATCTAACCCGAGCCCTAACCCTAACTCATCTAAATCACCCTAACACTCACATCCACACAATTTCACACTTACTTATATCCGACCGGTAACTTTCCACCATAACACTGAAAATACCGAAGCAACAGAAATGGACAACTGAATTCTTTCCCTAGGAAAAAATTCAAGTTTCTGGTGCTTCGATATTTTGCAGTTTCAAGAAAATAAGTTTGATCAGTCAGCGTTCGCTTTTTTAAGCATTCGAGGATATAATACAGACCCTTACATTCTTTATGAGTCACTGATAGCATTATCCTGCACTTCAGCTACCACTTCTAGCCGATTCAGTCACAAAGTCTAGGCATTACCAAACCAATGCCATTAACCATGCAGTTAGGTTCAAATCAGTGCAAGTGTTTCAATAATAAATAGCTTTGCCTACACCTGCTTCTGTAATTTATTCACTAAATAAATCACTGAAATAACCCTGATAATGAATTATCGAAAAAACATTTCATGTTTACTATGACTTGCAGAAAAAGCATTTCATATTTACTATGTATCATACACAGAGCTCTCCTACTGTTTTTACAGGAAACCAACATAATTATATTGAGCATATTTACGTTTTTAATGAGATGGTATTTATAGTACTTGACTTTGGCAGACCTCATTATGTTTACATTACTCCTTTCCAAGTCGATATTTTGGAAGAGGTAAGAACACTGCTGTACAAGTACTGCTACTGTTTCCCTAACCCCTGAGCCTTGCTATCTCCTTACACCTGAAATCCATAAATATTATGTGGTATCCTGAACTGCAGCCAGCCACTGCCGTTTCAGACTCAAATAACTCATTATCAAAAACGCATCTAATTCTGGCATTTTGCTGTTTTTTTTTTTTTCTCTAAACAAAAGCATCTGTATCCTTTCACAGGTGGATTAAAATGCTCAAGCAATTAAGTGAACCCAGATGCTGCAAATGAAATATTACAAACTGAGGCTTATGCTGACACTACAGAGGTGTGGGAAACTCAGCAGATCCACCTTAAAACATGGTGTATTCCCCCACGAAGCACTAGGAAGGATATTGAGTAATAGTCAGACTGACAACCTCATAGTCACACCTCCCCCTAACTCACATATACACACACACACAATCACCCCCCAGGGGAATCTAGCCATACAGGCAACCAGTAATAATATCCAGCTAGTAACAGAGCAAACCAGAAAGAGAGAGAGAAAAGGAATGAGCTTGAAGGGTGCTTTATCTGATTATCTATCTTAGATCGCAGAGATAAGGATAGCAAGAAAAAGAAACAGCATCACAGCTGCTGAACACAAGGGACCTGTGAGAATGACCGAAAAAAGAGGCACCAGGGGATAGAAGAATGACCCATAATGTGTATAATAACCATGTATGGGATTTAGTGGCAAAGAAATGAACTGTTAAAAAAATTACCGCTACCCATAAGTTATCTATGTCTTCCTGAGCTCTGGAAAAGCAGGGTGGAAATTTTAATTTAATTTTTTCTCTTTTTAAAATTCTGTCTAATTTTCCAAAAGGACTTGCCTGAGAGACTTAAACCTTTTCTATGTTAGCATACTGTGCAAATGTTAATATATTTTGTTAAAAAAAAAAAAACTAGATTATGGCTGGTGGCAGAAGCTATGGTTTTATATTGTCATTCAATCAGAATTTCTAATCTTCAGAAAGAATTTTAATGAAGAAACCCTTCGCTGGCTCAGATTTGTTTTTGTCACTTTTGCAGTTAATTGCCAGAACTGCTGAGTTAAATGGCTGTACCGAAACAAGTAAGTCTAGCCTGCTGATTGGATTTATTGACTTGAGTAACATATCAGTAGCTTATGACTTGTTATGTACTGTGGGTGTACCTGCCAAACCTACTTACTTCTTCTTAGATTCTGTGTTTTATACACAACAGCACAGCACCACTTCATTCTAAAGTCAGCATACACCGTTAACAAAACTACATTTAAAAAGAAATAGCTGAAGAAGAAGATTTCATTCAGAAGAAACACTATGTAGGAATAACAGCTAGAGCCAATATAAATAAAAATAGATGAGCTCTTAAAACTGTGTCATCACAAACGCACACTAGAGTTCCATGCAAATATATACATGCACACATATGCATTAATAAGGTGATCACTGAAGAAAACAGGGCACACAAGGGATTTCTGCTGAGGATTTTGTTTCTTGGAGTACACTTTCTACATTTCTCATTTTCTCCCGAGAAAGGAGAATCCTGCAGCAAGCATTCAAAAGACGGAAAGCAAAGAAAGCTGAAAAGGAAACCAATCCAACATAAGCAAAGAGGCTGACAGCAGGCAATGGTTCGGAAGGTTCCGGAGACATGAGGGAAGAGTGTGTGAAGACTGTCTTATTTCTCCATGCCCATGTCCTGATCTGCATAACAGGTAAGGGAAATTAAACTTAATGGCTGAAACCTTTCAGATGTCTCTCAGAACCACGTGCAACTAAAAATGCTTTATACTGATTGAAATTATGGCAAGGAGTGATGGACACATAATGTTCTGGTCAGAAGATGAACTGTTTCCAGATTCAGTTCAGATTATAGTAAGCAATGTTGTGAACAAAGCTGTAAACAGTACTGTGTTTCATATAAGAAAGCAAGACCAGTAGGACATAAAATAAAGTGCTTCTGCTTATTCTGACTTATCTGATATGAAGCAATGAGTACAAGTGTTTGATCTCTCTCTCTCTCTCTCTGGAGTTGTGTAACAAACTTGGGTCCTGAATGTGACTCCTTTACGATGACGTAATACTCATGTAATAACTTACCTATATTCATAGTGTCTTTTATACACTGTGACATAATACACTTTTGGAAGAATAAGAATCTGACAGAAGATAAGCCCAACAGAAATGGAAATCATTAAGGAGTCTGTCAATAGTAAACTTTGTTTTGCTGCAATAGATTATGGAGGTGGCCTGTTGCTTGTTACATAATTTTTTACTACTGTCCTTTCTGATTCTGTTAATGCACTCACGTATCTGCATTTACAATTGTATGAATGCCAGCAGTTTGTATTCTTCAGATGTGTACCTAAAATGAGTTAAAATAGAATTTTTGCATCTTTGAGTTTCAGTGTTGAATGCCTAATACAAAAATGTGTCTTTTTCTGAAGATTTGCAGGTAACGTCTGTAGAACGCCCAAACATTTACACTTCTTGACCTATAATGCTTAACTTAGCTTATGGACAGTTATTGCTTCATTTGTTTGCTTGCTTTTTCTTTATATTAAAATATTTATTATTATATAGGCAGCCTGTTACTTCAGAAGCAGTTTTAACATGACTAAGAGAAATTTGTGATTTCTGGCCACATGCACACAACTGATTTGGAATATGTCAGAAATTAATATACTGGGGAGGCAGATATAACTTAATAAGTCTGTCTGTATAGCAAAATATCCATATTACCATAGTCCCTGACCATACATATAACCTTGCACATACAAGCCTGGTCAGCAGTTTACTCTGTTGTAATGTGAATGGCATTATTAGTGCCACAGCAGTTGGTACACAGTCACCTTTGGTGTTGAGACGATTGAAAAGCCATGAAGTCTGGTTACATAATAGGCATCTGAATTTATATTTCAGTACTAACACTGCAGTGAAGATTGAGGGTCTGGTGGGAGCCGAATTTCAGAGGCACACACTTTCAAATGAGGTAATAAACGTATGTCCCACATGTTGGAATTGCTGGAAGATATAGATGGCTACACTGCTTTTAGTAATGAAACCTAGAAAGTGTATCTAGATTACTGACTATAGTTCCTCTCTTCACTGTAGAAATTACTCTAAATGTCCCATGAAAAAAAGAATCATAGGCTCACAGGGCTCTAATCATTAACAAAATGAAGTAAATGGATTTCTTTGTATAAGGTTTGGGGGAGCAGGAAATGAAAATAATCTTTTCTTTTACTTATTATCTTATACCCTTGGTGTAATGTAAATCAATAGGCTCATAGGTATATACTAGGCTAATGACCACTAAGGCCATTATTAGCCTAGCCGTGCAATCCAGCTCACTTGTATCACTATGTATCATGGACATTTATTAGGAGGGGGTATGTTAGAAAGTTTTTGAGGTTACTAGGGGATATTTTAGTTTTGACATCACTGTCTGCTTCTGTCTATCAGAGACATCAGGGACAGACCCAAAGTAATTTTTTAATTTCTAATTTCTAATCAATTGATTAAGGTAATGCTTATATAGTGTTAGGGATGGACTTTGCTACATATGGAGCATGAAGATTGTTGTATATAGATTTTCTTGTTTTATTATTTATTTTTCTCACTTTAATATAGTATAAGTAATTATTTTATGGAGAATACCCCTTTGTTTCATGCTTGGAGTTGTATCATTTTTACTACATTTAAGTTCCTTGCTGTTCTTCTTCTTTAACCCAAATAAAGTACAGTTAATAAAAAAATGAAATAATAAGCCAATGTTTCATCCTGGATGTATTATGAGACTATGATGCCTCCCACTCCCTGCCGTTATTGCAGTAGGCTCTACCTAATGATCAAACTATTTGCCCCCCCCCCATCTTTGCATAGAGAGCTTCCTTCTTACACTCTCTCTCCATAACTTTCTTGAAACTAACTCATGTTTCAGATTCATAAATTCTTATATTGTTACTTGGCTAATGACACAAGGGACCTTTCTAAGCCTAGCCAAGTTTTTCTGAAAGAATAATGATGTCCTGTATCGAAATAGGATATTGACGGACAAGCATTTACAAGCTAATATACCTTACAGGGATATCAGTTTTTCACTACTCAGGTTATTACCATCAGACCTTTAACATATAGGGCCTTATTAGTTGCCCAGTATGCACCCAAAACACACACACACACACACACACACACACACACATATATATATACATATATATATATATATATATATATATATATATATGGGTCTGTGTCATAAGATGTAAAGTTCAAAAGACTGAAAAGCAAAATATCTAAAACTCAAAATATCAAAAATGGGAATTTTCCTCTTTTCCACTGTTCTGTGATCTCACAGTTGATATATATAATTAGCAAGGGGTGGGGGTAGGGTGGTGCCCTCCCCTGCATTAAAAATGTTTTCGATATTTTGAGTTTTAGACATTTTGGTTTTCAATCTTAACAAACATTAGCTCTTATGACATAGACCCACATATGTATATGTCTATATATATATATATATATATATATATATATATATATATATATCTAGAGAGAGAGAGAGAGAGAGAGAGAGATATTAACCTTATGGTATTAAAGATGCCTTTGTGTCTTTGCTTTAATTTTATCTTGATGAGTTTGCAGACTTTGGCCCATCTGTATTTATGTGAATTGTCTGAAACAAGCTGATATCTTAAAGGCACTGAAAGCACACCTAATATGTAGCTATAGTTTAATTATTGATACTAACTTCTGTAAAAGTGTAATTCCTTAGCGTGGGAGAGAGGGGTAAAGTTGGCACTGAATCTGTCGGCCAGTATGTTGGCTATATCTGTCAGCTCACTATTGGAGGTGCCATTGTGTAATAACTCAGATCTAATCTGGGTATTGCCTTTGAGGTTTTTGATATAGCAATAGAAGGCTTTGTGGTTGTTTTTGGTGTCAGCCACAATTCTGCCTTCATAGCTGGCTTTAGAGGATTTGATAAGGGATCTTTGCTTTTTGTTGAGAGTGATAGGGGAGGTTTTCTAGTCTTGTGACTTCATTTTTTTCTGCAACAGTTTCTTTCTTCTGTTGTAGAGTTTATTTATGGCTGGGGACCACCAGATTGTCTTCCTTTTTTTGGAGGAGAGTGTCTTAGTTCTATTTGGTATGGCAAGGTCCATGCATTTGTGTACATGCTCGTACAGTGCATTGGTGTATGATTTAGCAGTCATGCAGCTATTTTCCATTGGCATGGGTGCAGAGAAGTTAGCCACCTCTATTTTAGGAGCCCAAAGTTGGCTTTAGAGAAGTTTTTCAGGGTGGTCACCTTTCACGGAGGGGGGGGGGTGTAGATGAGATGGAGATTTCCATGGTGATCAGTTTGTGGTCAGATTTAACCAGGGAGGAATTGAATATAGGTGTGGAGCAACGGTCTCCCATGTTGGTAATAACCAGGTCGAGGATGTTGCTTCCTCTAGTGGGGCTCAGAATGAGCTGGTCCAGGGCATGGGAATTGATAAATTCCAGAAAGCGTTGGGCCTGTACATTGGTACTTGAATAGTTTTGCCATTTGATGGAAGGGTAGTTGAAGTCACCCAGTATGAGAGTATTGGGTTGGACCTTGATAGATTCCAGGGTGCTTAGGAAGTTGGAGTGAATGTTTGGGGACATGTTTGGTGTTCTGTAGCAGGCTATAAATTGTATCGCCATCTTACCCAGTGTTAGTTGTACCTAAGTATCTCAGATGCATTATGCTGGGCTACCAGTCTAGAGGTGTTCGTGTCCTTTAAGAATATGGAGATGCCACCGACTTTGAAGCATCTGGCCATATTCTGGGGCCGAAAGGTGCGGAATGAGTTGAAGCCTAGGAGATCAGGGGTGTTTTCTCCCTCTTTAAACCAGGTGTCCATTACAGCAGAGATGTCAACATTCTCAATTTTGAGGAGAGCTCATATGTGATTCTTTTGGCTTTGTTCTGTCCATCTTCTCTGCTTATTCTGCAGCCTTCCTGCATTGTGCCAAGTGTTTCTTACTATACTTGGGAACCAAACTCAAGTCCTTGTTGCATTTGGATTTCATTATTTATTTATTTAATTATTAATTGAATAAGGCTTAATAGTTCCAGATTTCTCTTTTTTCGATAAACATGGCCACTTATGAGGATAAGCGACTTTCTAAAAGTCCCATAACATGTATGAAAGAATGAGAGAACTAAACGTATGATTTCAGGTTGAAGACGTTTATTAAAAAAATTCATAGTTAAATCTCTCTTTGCTTTATGGACACATAGACTGCACAGGCAGTCTATGATGCCTGCTTTGTTTGTTTTGGCAAATGATAAATAAATCTGATCTCAATCTCCCTAAAGCTTAGGGTTATAAGTCATGTTGCTCACCCCTTAAGACAGTTTTGCACTCAGGGTTAATGTTATGAGTTACTAATGAACCTTATTTTGTACTCCCTGAGTTTGATCTCCCTAGTCTGTGTCTGCCTGCTGTATGAGCCTGAGCAAGTCACTTGGCCACAGAGTTTTGCCAGTTTTTCAACTGAAGATAGATCTCAGCTCAGTAGTGCCGCTTAGTTAATAAGGATACTGATGATGATAAGAATATATTACAAGGCCCAATAGCAAGAACAGGTTAAGTTGAATGCCACTTTCAGCAAAACTGAAACAAAGCACCCCATGAGTGGGTGAAGACTCTCTAACCTACAGATCCTCACTCCATGGTCACACAATAATGGGGAAAAAGGGCAAGCTCAGTGTTCTGTGAAAACAGTTTTCAAATTAACCTGTCTACAATAATGAGACTTGCTGTATGAGTTATTGAACAGCGGTCCTGCTCCTGTAAACAAAATGTGTCTGTAAATATCCATTTATCTATAATATGGAGGTTATTTGCTGTGTCCTGTGGTTATATTTCTAAACAGGAACCGAATATATCTATGGATGTCCCTCAACATGTTACAGACCACTGAAGCCAGGAAATAGCTCTGAGGGAGCACCATTCATTGATGATGTGGGTGTTGAAATGATAAGGGAATTATATTACCGGTGAGATTTTTCTTTTAGCAAATATTTGAAAATAGCAGCAAACCCTAACCCCTACATCTTCTAATGTTACTAGCAGTAACATGTGCAGGACATTTAGATATTTAAATTTTACAGTTTCTCTAAGACTCATATAGATTTCCATATGTTAGATTCTTTTTTTTCTTTAGAATAGCACCATCTGATGCTAGTCCTATGGCATGATTTATCAAGCCAGCTGAATATCCATATCAGACATAATTATAACTAACATAGCATTTGTTAGCCTGTGCCCATGTTGGCATGTAAATAAAATGCACACCATTTTTAATGCTTTCAGAATTTTGGAATGGGATAAACAAGTGGAGTAAAAAGTTCCTTAAAGTGAATGGCTTTATCAACTCATACATAGCAGATGGTCTGTGTGAGAACAATGATGCTTTTGACTACTGAAGTCTGCATAACAGTGATTCATAGTAAAGGTATACACATAGCCACACGGTAATGGTATATATATATTCGCAGTATATCTCATAGTATGCCAGTGATATATACACTGTAAGGGTTCAGAATGTAAATAATCGCACTAATCCCATCTATATTATAGTAAGAAAAACAGATATGTGTGATAGTTATTTATTTATGTATGTATTTATTTATTGCAGTTGATAAATGGGCAAGTCAGGTGATGATCAGACTCTGGCATGTGGCATCCAGGCATTTATACACTGATATGGAGTATGTACAGGAAACTTTGGATGAGGTTGGGAGGGTGGCCTAATGGTTAAGGTGTTTGCCTTACAAACACAAGGTGCAGGGTTTGAGTCTCACAAAGGATAATTGGCTAGGCTTAAAATAAATGGCTCGTAAGGGCAGTTAGCCTAGTACTAATCTATGAACCTACAGTATCATATATAATCATAAGAAAAGTAACACAAAAGATAAAAGAACAGTTGATAACCCCTACAGAATGCCCATGCCTGGCATTCAGCAGAGAATTTGTAGGTGGTGGCACCTGGAGGAGACACTTATAGGTGTACAATTGTACCCTTGTCAAGAAAGCAGGAGCATACTGCATCATTTGTAAGGTGTTCATTTAGTTTTATTTTGAAGAACTGCAATGCTTTTTGTTGCTTGATGTCTGGAAGGAGCTCATTCCAAATAGCAGGGCTTGTTTTTGAGAAGGCTCATTCACCAGAGTTCTCTTCAAATGTTCTCCCTAATGGTGTACTTCTGCTGCCTTATTTGTAGTTTCCATTTAAATGAAGGACAATGGCCCTAAAAAAAAAGATTTTAAAAACAGGGAATTAAGACGAAGAAGAGGAGTAGCTTGTTTTTTTATGGTCAGCCATTTAACGTTTATAAGTAAGTTACAGTGGAGACTGTAAGAATTTGGCAGAAATACAAATATGAATGTTTTGTTAACATCAGTCTGCAGTTTTTGAGTGCTAGAACTGGAATACAAGGTTAGCAGTGGGAGGCAATATTCTATTTTGGGAATAAATACATTTCTGGTCTGGCATGCATCTGGTGAGAGTACATGGGTTATTATAAAGCAAAGGTTGACCTGAGTGAGAATTTGCTTGCTACCATATCTGTATATCTGTATGCTTGGAGAAGTTAAGAGAGTGAGCTAACATCAGCTCAAGATATTTTTGCTCCATGATACTTGATAATACCTTACCATGATTACCACAAATTGTGAAAGGGCAGAGTTTATATAACCTCTGGCTTGTGATGAATACCATGCCATTAGATTGTGTTGAATTTATCAGAAGTCTATTGCCATGGTTCCAGTTGCAGAGGTCTGAGAAAGTAGCTTGTAATTTATGTTGTAGATCACCTATGGTTTTTACCTGCTTCTAGGAAGAGTATATTCTCAGAAAACATAACTGTTTTAAGATGGGGAAGGTCATTAGTTAAGTCATTAATAAAGAGAGAGAGAGAGAGAGAGAGAATAAGTGAAAACCAAGCATTGATCCTTCAGGAAATTGTTAAATATTCCTGGTTCTGAGTGCATGTCATAGGCATGTACTGTTCCTAAGATAACTGTTGAAGTATTGCAACGTACTGAGGCCAGAGTTTAGCTTGCCAAGTATGCTGAGAAGGAGTGATTCACAGTTTCAAAAGCTTTAGTCATGTGAATAAAAAGACCTCATGTTAACAAGACTTCATTCGTATTATTATAAATAGTGTGTCTTGCTGTGCAAAGGGCAGTGATGGTGCTTAAGGCATTCAGAAATCCATGCCGTTGTCACATAGAAGACTATGCTGATTCATGTGTTTGAAAAGCTGCTTGTAGTCTAGTTTTTCATAGATCCTTGTCAGAGGGCACAGGTTAGCTATTGGTCTATGGTTATTCCACTCTTTTGGATGGGACACCTTTGCTAGACATATAATAGGGGCATGTTTAAAAGGGGTGGAAAAGTTCCTGTAGTCAAAAAGTTGTTGTATATGTGAGTCAGTGGTTTTGCAGTGTGACTTGGGGGTCTTTTTTGAGAAGCATGGGTGTAAACATGATGGTAGACAGCTATTGTGACAAGAATGATGCATGCAAAGCAGGGCCTCACATGCATATGAAACTGTATACAGTAGTACCTGAGCCTTGACTGTGTTGCTCCTAATTATAGTGTCCTTCACACTCAGATCAAGGTTCCAAAGTGTCATCATCCTGTGTTATATTTGTATGCTAGAAAGCAGTGTGATAGTGGAGGAGGGGCATTGACTACAACTCTGATCTGAGATATATAACAATACGTATCCTGTTTTTTGCTTATTTTACTAGTTATTGCTTCTAGCAATTTATATATAGCACTTTTTATTGCCTGCTTCATACTTTTTACTGTATTTTATTGCTATTAACTAATCTGCATGGTTGAAGTAAAATTGTTTGCCTTACAGGGCCTGATAAATAAGGTTTTTACTCTCACAATGTTTTTTTAAAGCTTTTTAGCTAGTTTCACTGAGTGAAAGGCATTAACTTGAAATTTTCTCTACTTGTTAAGCACCTGTTTACTTGTTCTGATTTCCTGCCAAGGAGTGTATCATATAACTGATTTGTTTGCAGTTAAAAGCATTCTGTAGAGTCTGCTTGCTCCTTTATCTGTTTAAAAACTTTCATTGTGTGGCTCATTGCTGTTCTTCTGCTGTGATAAACATTTTTGTAGTGTTTACCGGCTAAAAGAGTGTAGGCTAGTAGCTGTAGTATTGTTTCCCACCCTCCGTCCTTTTTGGTGTTTTGTTCTTATACCTGGTGGCTTTGCAGTTGCCCGCCCCTACTGTAAATTTGATCTGGGACACTCCTCCCAGTCTAGTGTCATTAGCTCATTCTACCCAATACAGAGAGAGCATTTGAGAAGGCCAACCCACTTAGTTTCCTAACTTTGAATTATCTTCTGCTTCTCTTTTCTCCCTTTCCTTTACAAAGAAATTTAATAAAAACTTTGCTAGAATCTCCCTGTGTTCTATTTAACTGTAACCAAAAAAATTAAGCTTGTTTCCTGCCTTTCCTGATTCTGGCCCAGAAATTGTAGTTGTTGGCCATTCGGGCAGTTTTTCCATATCTTTCAACTTTTTGATTTAAAAGCCCACATTTGGACTTGTTTCCCCCTCTTTCCTGTAACTAGTCTAGTCCACATGCAGATTTGCTGTATCCAGGACTGTTTGTAAGCTTCTGAGCCCCCCAAGCTTGTCTGTGTTGGAGGGAAGCCTGCTAGCTTATCAGTGGGAGTGGTAAGCACTAGGTAACCTATCTACCACATAAGGAGTGGTTTCTGGCCCAGAAATTGTAGTTATTGGCCGTTTGGGCAATTTTTCCATCTCTCTCAACTTTCTGATTTAAAAGCCCACATTTCCACTTGTTTCTTTCCTGTAACTAGTTTAGTCCAGATACAGATTCTTAGTTTTAGCACTTGAATTTGCTTATTCATGCTCAGCACTTGTTCAGAACTTGTAAGCACTAAATAAGCTACAAATTAGTACAGCACTCAACCTTCTTCATTACATAGAGGAAAACAGTTTTTGTACTTACTTTCCTCACTTGCTTAGAGAAAAACAACTCGTGTACTCACTTTCCTCACTTATCTAGAGGAAAATAGTTTTTTTATTCAGGCATGTCCAGGGGTCAGCTCTCAGTGTTCTCTCCTATCTATCTGATGAATCTGGGCATCTTGGGGCAATGTAACAATTGCCTCATGTACACAGACAACCCTCTCCTTCTACTACCCAACACTACAACCTGTGGGAGATGCACTTATCTAACCAAACTGGAAGTAAAGCTCTCTCCAACCAAGACTGAACTTGACAGTCAAAAGGAGAAGGTAAACACTTGCACCACACCACACTCATCACATAGTCCCCCTAAACCTACACCACCAAAATCCACACATAGAAACACAAAAACATTTACGGAGGCTCTCAGTAATAATCTACTTAAGCAAAAGAGACCACCAAAGCAGAAACGCAAGCAACCTCCACCTCCCAACACAACCCAAATGACACATAGCCCACAGACTCAGTGTGCCACTCACCACAGCCCATAAGACAAAACAATGTACCCAACACACTAGTCATAGGTGACTCTATAGTCAGGCACACTGATGTCCCACTCACCAGGTTAAACAAGGAGAAGGTTACTGTGAGCTGTCTGCCGGGTGCCAGGATCTGCCACATAACCCACGCACTCAGGTCACTCCACAACAAGTACAAATATGACTGTCGTTGTCCATGTTGGTGTGAACGACCTGAGATGTACCTCCCTGGACTACATGAAAAGAGACATGGAAGAGCAATCCGATCTTGTAGCCCAGGCAGGTATGACCCTAGCCTTGAGTAGCATCCTGCCATTGCCCAGAATGATACCACTATACAAGGACAAAATGATTGACTTCAACAATTGACTAAGCTTCTGGTGTCATTCTAAGGGGATCCTGTATCTGTCTGCCTGGGACGACATGGTCAACAGACCACAATGCTTTGCCAGAGTTGGCCTGCACCTGTCACCCCTGGGATTCCAGATACTGGCTAAAGCTCTTGCCTCCCCTATAGTGCCTTTTTTAGGCATGGTTCAAATGACAAATTCACCACCGTAACAGGAACAGGCAAGCAAAAACTGAGGGCAATACTA
The DNA here is from genome assembly GCF_019279795.1 of Protopterus annectens. NCBI lineage: Eukaryota > Metazoa > Chordata > Ceratodontiformes > Protopteridae > Protopterus > Protopterus annectens. Next base: position 1,256,755,307 of record NC_056726.1, read on the forward strand.
CTCAATGCTAGAAGTCTAAATCTCAAAATACACTCCCTCGAGGCACTCTTTAAAATGGAGAACATCGATATCTGTGCAGTGACTGAGACCTGGTTCAAGGCTCCAGATATCACCCCCTGCATTACCAGGCTATAACTCATACCACACTTTTTGGCCATCTAACCTGGATGAGAACACAAAAGGAGGAGGTGTGTCCTTATTCATTAAGGATATCCACACCTCCAGGCTAGTTGCTCAGCATAATGCATCAGAGGTTATCTAAGTGAAATTAACTCTGGGCAAAACTGCAATCCAAATTGTAACTTGCTACCGATCCCCCACCATGCCCCAGGATTCCCACTCCTCTTTTCTTGATATACTGGAAAATATTAGGGTTCAACCAAACACCCTTATAATGAGCAATTTCAACTATCCCACCATTAACTGGGAAAACTACTCATGAACCAACTCCTTCACTCAACGCTTTCTGGAATTCATAAATTCCAAAGCCCTAGATCAACTTATCCACACCCCACCAGGGGCAACAATATCTTAGACCTAGTCATTGCCAATATGAGTGACCGGTGTTCCACACCTGAAGTCAACTCCTCGTTGGTCAGATTAGACTATAAGCTAATCATCCTAGATATCCACATCCAGCCTCCACCCCCACCCCCATTAAGGAAACCACAGTAAAAAATTTCTCAAAAGCCAACTCCATGCTTCTTAAGACAGAAGTGGCGAACTTCATGACACCCATGCAGACGGACAATACAGTTACGACTGCTGAATCCTACACAAATGCACTCTACAAGCACTTACACAAGTGCATGGATCATGCTATCCCAAACAGAACCAAGACCCTATGCTCCAAAAAAAGGAAGCCAATTCTGGTGGTCCCCTGCCATAAACAAACTATACAACAGAGGGAAGAAACTGTTGCAAAAGAGAGTAAAATCCCATGAGTGGAGGAGATCCCTTGTCAGTCTCAGTAAGAAGCTGAGATCCCTTATAAGATCCTCCACAGCTAGCTATGAAAACAAATCACCAGTGATTCCAAGGACAACCACAAAGTATTCTATAGCTATGTCAAGAATCTCAATTGCAATGCCCAGATCTGCTCTGAGTTACACCACAACAGCACGAAAATTACAGAACCAACTATTATTGCCAACATCCTGACAGATAGGTTCAGTGCTAACTTTACCCACCTCTTACCACCTAAAGGACCCATATCTATACAGGAAGAATGCATAGTCCCTGTAATCACAACTACGGACGTAAAAGCTGCACTTTCTAAAGCCAAAAACACAGCATCCATGGAACTGAACAACATCACAGGCTGCGTTTTACATGAACTTCAGAACTGGCCCCCCATCTAAGCACCATGTTCAATCAAAGCCTCACATCAGGCTTTGTGCCCACTGAATGGCACACAGCAATAGTTATCCCATGCCACAAAGAGGGAGCCACCACTGATCCCTTGAACTATCTTCATATTAGCTGATGAGCCTGGTCTGGAAGGCCATGGAATGTATCATCACGGAACTCATAAACAAAGACATTGGTAACCACCAAACTGTGGATCCCACCCAGTTTGGGTTTGTGAAAGGCAGATTATGCCTCCTGAACCTGATCAACTTCTTTGAGGCAGTCACCAAAGCCATAGACGAGGGTAAGGTGGTTCACACAGCCTATTTTGACCTTGCCAAGGCTTTCCACACCATCCTCCATTCTGGAATTATAGTTAAATTTACTAAACTAGGTATAAATCCCTACATCACAAGATGGGTTGCCAACTGGCTCACTGAATCAACCGACACTGTAAAATTTACAGACTTCAAATCTGACTTCAAACCAGTGACAAGTGGAGTACCACAGGGTTCAGTCCTGGGACCTCTCCTGTTTTGTATCTACTTATCTGAAGTACAGGCTAACACAGAAGGCTTTTGGTTAATGAAGTTCACAGATGACTGCAAACTAGGAGCCAAAGTCGAGTCCCCAAATTATGTGGACATCCTACAGAAGGGCCTCACTGAGACAGATGCTTGGTGTCGGAGTCATGGTCTCAAGCTCAATGCCAAAAGTGCATTGTCATCCCCTTTGGTAAAAACTCTGTACCCATGAACTACCACATAGGCGGCAGTCTACTTAATGCCGAATGTGTGATAAGAGACCTTGGGACCCAGGTGAACAGTAGTTTCATCTTTGATAATCACATCGCCACAGTAGTCAGGAAATCCTTCTATGTGACACACCTCATCACAAAAGGGTTCTCATCCAGGAAAAAAGAGGTCATTGATCCCCTCTACTCTACACTCATTAGACCCATTATAGAGTACAATGCCCCTTTTGGAATGTACCTCACAAGACATATGGAGCAACTGGAAAGGCCACAGAAGCACCTCACAAAGAGGATTACTAGCCTCAAACAGATGCCCTAGACTGACCGTCTCAAAAAACTCCAGATTTACTCCATAGCATATCGCCTACTCTGAGGTGATCTCTGCCTAACATATAAAGCTATGTCAAACCCAGAGCTGTTGGACATGCTACACCTAACAAAATTCCAATCCCTCTAAGCTACATGCTCTAGGGACAGAAACCTTGTCACCACAATAAACAGGACATGCTGGAGGGATCGATTCCTGCCCCAGAGGTTTCCCATACTCTGGAACAAGCTACCCATCTATGTCAAGTAAAGTTCCTCATTAGCACTCTTCAAGAAAAGTCTTGATGAGTCGATGGGAGATAGGAAATACACCCCGGGGATCACTTCTGTGGCTCTGCTCGACAGGGGCACAGGAAACTAACTTTCTTGGGTGGTATAATCCAGGGAACCTTGTTGGCTAGGCTTACTTAGGCCCTCGGGCCGATAGCCTAATACTTACCTATGAGCCTATGAACCTATACAATAAACTTACCATAGCCCATAAAATTCTACATTAGCCCTGAGAAAACTCCTGCACTCCAGAATCAAATCCATCCCATAATAGAACACTCTGCTGCAGTAATAAATTCCTTCTTGAGGTAACAAAAATCAAAAATACAGCATGTGAATCCCTGTTCTCCAACTTCATATCAAAAATATGGAATACACTGCCCACCCATATATTATCGAATTCTTCTTTAGTACAGTTTAAAAAATCTAAAAACGTACCTAATACTTGATGCTCTTCTTGTACCAATCCCAGTTAGTACTTCTCCACAATATATTATCCCCATACTCACTTTCAACAACTCTACTACTATCTTACTATTATCACAAACTGTACCTCTGCAGTTCAACGTATACCACTATACCTTGTCTGAATTAACATAATGTATACCTCTTCATTACTTGCTTCTCTATTATGACATTTTTAATAATTGCCACATGCACTCTGAATCACATGTATTCTGCTGAGTTACCTTTTATGTATATATACTATGCTACCTTAAACTGAATGTACCTGATTATCTACTATATGTATCTTTAATCCAAGTCTAGAATGTGCATTTAACTGTAAATATATAATGTTGTTCAAGTGGAGCTTTTCTCCCCAGGTCTCTGCTGAAAAAGAACGTGTGTCCAGTCAGACTTTCCCAGTAAACAAATGTAAAATAAATAAATAAATAAAAATTCTGTAATTTTGTGTACATCTCAGAAATTCAGGGTCACAATGTAAATGAGTGTGTGTGTGTGTGTGTGTGTGTGTGTGTGTGTGTGTGTGTGTGTGTGTGTGTGTGTGTGTGTACTCATACCATTTGTCACAGATGCTCATAAACTATTTAAAAGTGTGTACATGTTTGTGTGTGTGTGTTATTACATTAGCTATGACCGCTACAATAATAGTGACCAACAAAAAGAGTGAAGTAAAGCCACCTTTTAATGATCACAAAAAGTAAACAGAAATACTGTAACAGAAAGCAAAAGTATTACCATCAAAAATAAGATATAAACAGAAAAGACCCCTACAACACTTCTGCAGAGGGGAAAGCCTCACTCTGTTTGGGGGGGGGGGGCTGTACCACTCCCTCCTCTGCTATTTCATATATTCCATCTTTGAGACTGTAGGTCAGAGGGGAAATGACATATTCCCAATCCCTGCAACTCGGCAAACAAATTTCCACATCTCCCAAACCTGGAATTCCACAGATTTCTTCAAACATAGTTGATGTACCTATAAATCTCTTGCAATTACTTCAAAAAGTTACTCCCACTACAAAATAGTACTCACATGGCAGACTTCATTCAGTATAGGCTTTGCTCACATTTAATAAAAATAGGGAGCGACCAATGTCACTACTACAACCACTCCCCAAAACTTAACTAGATGTAACCCCCTACATGCCAAAAATCTGTCACAATTTCAAAGTATTACAACTATCTACCCAACATAGCAATACATACCCAGTCTGACACAGAAATAAAGTTGACTTTCTGAGATTCGCATAAATTTGCAGCTGACTGTCTATGCATTTGCTGTTATTCACACAGCTAGGTATAGGTCAGCCAAATATGTAGCTGATCAAATACAGTGCATCCATATATGAATACATTATAAGTGTGTATGTGTATGTGTGTCTAAACATAGAATCAATTTACATCAACACACTCACACACATTTCTTCAAAAATAAACTTCTGAATGCAGATCATACCTCATCTAATAACTAATCAAAATACATAACTTGACTTTCATATCTGACAGACTAGAATTCCATGTCTAAATCCTGTGAGACAAGAACATGCCTAATACCTAATCAAATACTTCCTGGTGAAATGGCACCAGGAAAAGATAAAATAACTCAACAAAACTAATTCCAAAAAGCAACTCTATCTGAGTATGTCATATGTAGTTGAGTTATGCAAAATAACAAATGTTCAAGTCGCCCCCTATATTTCCAGCCCCTGACTGTACATGCATTTTACATAAGTGATTATTCCTGCAACTTTAGTTGATGCATGTAAAGGTATTGCCAAAATATATATTTCTGATACTGCAAACCTCCAGGATATCCATTTGTTTCTAGGAAAGGATCATTGACAAAGCCTATTTCAGTGTGATTTTTGTGCCTCAAGCCCCTTCTGCCCAGTGTTAAGTCACACCTGCAGAATTCCATGGACTTTTTCCATCTGGTGGGTGCTTTACATCCTATCCGCTGAAGCTGGCTTGTATATGTGTATCCCGGCTGTCCAGTCAGTGTATACATCTGCTCCACACTCTGCAGGCGTGGAAGCTGTACAGTATAGTTGCATGAAACTATTATTTGCAGTGAGGCTTTTATATCTTTTTATTATTTACTTTCAGGATTATTGCTGCCTGTGATTGGTTGCAACAGTAATAGGGGTTGATTTTGTCATCATCTATGTAGATTTATTAATGTGCTGCTTTGACTGATAGTTTATTTATAATGAACCAGTGTGTTTTCTTCTCCTCCATATAAGGTGGCAGAGCTTTATGGAATATTATTGGCTGATTTTGATGGGAATGACTGGGGAAGCATGATTATAGAAGGAATAGAAGTGTTTACCATTAATTTCTTAGGTATGTTAAACACTGTTATACCTGCTTAGCATGTCACTTCCTGTAAAGCATATTGAGCAGGTATAACACAGGGACAATTATCACAAAGAATATATGGTTGTGTGCTAGCCACCAGAATGAACGATCTAAAACTGCACTATCTAAACATTCTAAGAAATGTACCAAGTCTTAAGACATTTTCATTTTTTTCTATTAGTTCAAAAGGATTATGCAGCCTTGCAAGGGATGTAAATTTCTGGAAAATAAATAAGTATGCTGGCAGTTATGATTGGGGGCTAATCTGTTCCCTGGTATCAGTGACAATATAAATATTAGGAGCATTTTAAAATGAAGGGCATACGTCTGTAAGAGTTTGAAAGTAATTACCTAGTTTTAGAACATATGTCTTGGATATATGTCTTTTTAAACCACTTTCTAATGAAAATTGTTTTGCCAAAGAAGTATTTTAATCAAACAGAGACAAAAGTCCAGATTCATTAAAGCCTACATGGACTGTTCACACCGTGTATGCATCACGCTGCTGTGCCCACATGGCAGCACACTGTTTTAGATTCAGTAAGTGGCTCTCTACATGGTCTGTAGAGCCACGCAAACAAGGTAAACACCATGGCATGCTGATTACAGCATAAGCAGCTGATCTGTATTCTAATCAACCAATCCAAGATGGAGGAGCTATTCAACAAGCTATAAAGCAACCCTGTAGATTCAGTGCTGGTTTTCCCTGTGAATTCCAAAAAATATTGGAATACAGAAAAGGAAAGAAGTCTAAACAAAAACAATGTCAGGGGCTGCTGTTGCTTTAATTCATGTGTATGTGCTACAGGCTGAAGTCTATGCTACTGCTGCTAATAGACCAAGGCCAAGAAGGAGAAGAGTTTCAGACTCCATTTAACTTGAGAAGAGTTTCACACTACATTTAACTTATCACAATCTACATGACGTGGAAATTGTAGAGTGCTACAGGGTGGATAGACACACACTACAGGAACTCTGGGACCTCTGTCATCCTTAACTCAGAATGAGGGTACACCAAGGGGAACCCATACCAGTGGAGACAAAGGTACGTGTAGCACTTGGGTCTATATTAAAAGCTCAAAGAGGTGTTACATCGAACGTCTCTTCACCGACACATAAACACTGACCGCACTAAACCGCAAACATTCAAAACAGTGATTTCTTTCCCTGTAATGCCGTTTTGCTGATCTAATATAGACCCATAGCACTTAGCTACAGGTGCCTATCAGAGACCAACAAGAGACATGCTGGGGATGTCACAGACATCAGCATCCAGGCTCCTCCATCAATTCTTCATCACCTGGATAACAGGGAAAGCTGTACATAAATAGAAAGGGCTTCCACTCTATTAACTGTCTAGTCATGTGTAATGCCAGGGGAATCATTCATCTTGAATGTGTTTGTTGGCAACCCAGGCAGTTACCATGACTCATATATCTGGCAAATCTCCCAAATGTATCAGGTATTCACTAGGGGGATATCCCGCAGAGTCATTTACTGAGGGATGCAGGTTATGCACTGGAACCATGGCTAATGATGCGCATCAGAAATGCATGCACACCCAAAGATGAATGCCTTAATAAAGCACATGTGCAAACCAGAAATATCACAGAGCATGTGTCGGGGCTGCTGAAGTCATGGTTCCACTGATACATCTTAATACAATGCAAGTACATGTACTGAAATACTCAGTGTATGCGCCATGCTACACAACATTGTCCTGAAAAAACAGCTTCAGCAGGATCAAGAAGAGGAAGGGGCACCCATCCCACCACCAATTGACAGGTCAGCACAGTCACACACAAGTGAGGAGTCAGAGGAGGATCCAGCAGCTGCTGCAGCTGTAGGCAGATGTAAGTGTGCTCAAAATGCCCTTGCATTGGCTAAGATGCAATGCAAAGCACTCTCACTCAGCACCTAAGGGGCTAAAACCTTCATCCTGCAGACATACATATAGTAACATTGATGCCAGGCAATGCTCACAACCTTTACCTACCCTTGTATTGGTTCTGTATTGCTAGCATCAGACAGAGTCAGCCCTGAACTAAAACTGTTGCAACTGCTGGATTTACAAGATAAGTGTTTAACCTGGAGGGCTTGTTTGTCTTTTCAGCTTTTCCCGGTTAGTGGTCGCCACAGTGAAACTCCGGTCCGCTAATGATTGGCAGTAGAGTTTTATAGTGCCGAGTTACCAGCCCAATACCCAACCTTCAATGAAGGCATGCCCATTCACGCATGTCTTTTGATGCCACTCGACCGCGAGGAGGACATGCAGACTCCACACAGAAGGCACTCCAGCCAAGAAGCGAACAGGAGAACTCTTTGTACTACAAAATTATTAAAGAGAGAAGTTAGAAAGTAATGAGATGCATTTCAGTTTCAGACTTCACAACCCTCGCAAGATCATTAGCAATACTGATGCTAAAAATATTTGATGCTATCAACTGTCTAACTTTCTAAGACCAATATAAGCCAAAGGTACAAGTACCAATTCAACAGCAATGAAGATATACTAAACAATGTCAGTTATGCATCCTGAGCATCAGACACAAATGTTATGTATCCCTGAATCCAGAAGATAGGAAACAGGGATCTGACACAGTTATTGTACATTGCAAAGAATGTTTTGTTGGGGGACAGGAAGCCTAGGCTGATGCAGAAAGTCAGTGAATGTGTGTGTGAGTAAGGAACGGAAGCAAGTAGACATTTGGATAAAGTAACAAATCGCCAGTGAGACAAAATGAGCTTTAAGCTTCACGGCTGAACCATGTAACTGTTGTGTGTGTGTCTGTATGGATCCTCCAGGTAAAGTAGGTGTGCAAATGTCTGCAAGAACACAGCCAAGTTCTGTGCTAGCTCTACATCTTGGTATGTCAGACAGGTGTGAACCATGCACGGTAGGGGTGGCAGTTCATCATTGTCATACCCAACCACGAAAACTGGCTCTGCCTGGAGTTGCACTGGCATGTCCACACTCATGGTCAAATGCACTGCTGCTGCCCAGATGTGACTTATGTCTGCTGGACAAGCTCACCTCACAAGGATGCCCAGGACCATGATCCCATGGCCTGCCATGTCTTGATGGACAGCTCAACCACAGGTGTAGCAGTGGAAGCACTGCAATTATGGGCCATCATCGGGCATGGCCATGTTGGCTAACAGAAGATAATGTGGCTGGCCTACTCCCATGAGGGAGAACTTGTATTATTTGCAATAAAACCTTTGGATTGTATTCGTGGATTCCAGCTTGTGTGATTCTAGGTTCATGGGTTTACTCCCATGAAGATGCCATTCCCCTCTGAGCAGATGTTTCATCACAGACACCACCCATTTCAATGTGTCATTCATCCAATCCATTGAATCGGAAACATGGAGGAGCCAATCATGCACGTCAGCCTGTGCCACACCTACAACTCTAAGCATTTCTCTGGAGGACCGACAGGAACATGCCTTTGCCTCCAGGACAGCCTTAAACATATGTTGAGTGGCATGGGAAGACACACCAGGATCAGGTTGAGGATGGAAAGCAGGCCTCCTTTGAGTACCCTTAACATCCCTGCTGTGTGGCACCTTGACCACACTTTGGCTATGGTCAGAGTCAACAGCCACTGAAGCAGCAGTAACCACACTTCCCTGATCAAGTGCCTCACCCTCCACCTGTTCAATATCTGAGGGCTCACTGGAATGGGTAGGCATAGGCCTACTGGCTGTGCCAAATGGAATTACAAGTGATGGCTGAATGTTATCTTCAAGGACAGATTCAACCTCTACCTCCCCCAACTGTGATGCTGTTTGGCCACCATCATCTTCAGAGTCTGGTGATAGTCTGACATTAGGTGGTAGATGTCCCACATTTCCACTGTCAGTATTGCCAGTGATAATAAGCAACAAACATAGGAAAAAAATGATACCTACACTACCATAGTCCAATATATGCTAACAAACTAACAGTGGTGTCACTCTTACAGACAGTACAGCAATATACACAACACTCCTGACACCAACATCACAGTCTAAATATTTCTTTGAACTGCTTATCAGTATTGACATAAAAATGTTTGGCTTACTATGTGAAATTGATTGTAGGCTCCCTATGTATATAAAGCCAAAATCAAATGTGCCATGTCTTGACATGTATGCCTCCAGTGCATGTCTACAAACTTACAACTTACAGTTACCTTCCAATTTTCAAAGTATATTTCCAAGCAACAACAGCAAACACTCTTCAAACTAAGATCAAGTGCCAGATTATCCTTTCATTTTAAAATATTGCTTTTCTCCCTGCTTCACACTGCTGCTTTCCACTTAACATCACACAAACATGGCTGGCATTGTTGTTCAAGTTTGCAAACTACCAGTAAATGTGATGACAGGAATTGGTGGGAAAGTATTAGTTGCCATTGCTCTAGTTTGGGTGTTAAACATGTCTGGAGTTAGACGTGAAGCTGCCCAGTTTGCAGGACAGCGGTGGGGTGTCCAGGAGTCCAGGATATTTACTGGACTCCTGATAAAGTGCCACAGCCAAAGGCTTCTGCAGGGGGGACTATTCTGGCTTCCAGTGCAAGTCTGAGGCTTGGCATAGTTTATCTGAGGCCATACCTCCCAACCGTACCGAATTACTCGGTTTTTACCGAGTTTTTGGGTTCAAATTAAGGGGGGCATTGATTCCCAAGTGGCACCCCTTCATTTCCGATTTTTTTTCTTTGTTTTTTAATTTTCGTGCTGACAGACCTGACGTCATCACTTGCGTAATGACGTCAGCTCTGTCAGGGCTACCAGCCTGTCAGAATTGAGCTCAAGTAGTTCACATCATGCACGCATTTCCGGCTGGCCTGGCTGCTCAAATGCAAGTGTGAATGGCACTTCAGAAATGAAGATAAATGGATTACAAATGCGAGCAGGTGGGAATGGCACTGAATGGATTATGTTTGGGGAACGGACCTGACTTGGTGGAATAAGGATTATGTTCAGGGAATGGTGGACCTGCAATATCAAGTAAGGAAACTTTTGGGCAAGAGTGTGTGTGTGTGTGTGTGTGTGTGTGTGTGTGTGTGTGTGTGTGTGTGTGTGTGTGTGTGTGTGTGTGTGTGTGTGCGCATGTGCGTGTGCGTGTGTGCACGTGTGCGTGTGTGTGCACATGTGCGCGTGTGTGCGTGTGTGCGTGTGTGTGTGTGTGTGTGTGTGTGTGTGTGTGTGTGTGTGTGTGTGTGTGTGTGTGTGTGTGTGTGTGTGTGTGTCTGTGTCTATGTGTATGTGTAAGAATAGTAATATTAAAGGGTTAAGAAAATCATTAGAATTTTTTTAGTTCAAGTGTTGTAAGTGCCTACAGTTCTTTATAGGCCTTGACTGATCCCGCAGCTGAAACTAGGTTATCTTCCACTAGTTTGAACTAATTTCCTCTGAAAACTAGCAGCTTTTATCTGACTGAGAGCTACATTTTTTAATTTGCTCCTCCCCCATAATCCTTTGTTGTTGAGGGCTTCATTACATTAAGGACATGTAAGAATGTTTGTTATACTGTACATGTCAAAATCGAAGTCTTCCTGTGAGCTTTTTTTTTTTTTTAAGGTTTGCCTGATTATTTGATCTTTAAATTGTAAGGTTGTACTTTTCCTATTACACAGCTGTCCATGAGGTGCTGCCACTGCCTTTTTTACTACCATGTATACAGAACCCAACTAACCTCCCCTGGACTGTCTCCAACCATATTTTGGGTCACTTAGAAGATTGAAAAAAACCTGTGTCAGTGCCCTACTGCTGCCAAGTGAATGCTTTCCTTTTTAAGTCCTAATTCGAGTCCATATCCTTTCTTGTGAGATGCAAAGGTGCATGGTGTATTGCCATGCATGTGATTTGACCAAAGCAGCACTGTCTGCACATTAGTGATAAACTGTAGAAGTGTGTCTTGGTATAGCACCTTCGCTGAGATGAGCACGATGAGCAAGTCCTTTAATCGCTGCCTGTGTCATCAAGTGACCAAGTGTGTGTGTGTCTTTCCCTGTCTCTCTGTCTCTCTCTCACGTCAAACTAGTTGTGGACCTGAAAAATAAAGCACAATTTTATGAAAAAAAGTAGTGATGTCGGGTGGTGTGTTGACCATTGTAAAACTCATTAAGATATCTTGTTAGCTGCTGGAACTCTTCATGTATTGCTTAAACAGAATTGTGAGGTATATAGGTGAAGAACATAATAATTTTTTTGCCTTTGTGCCATACTGAGTAAATAACTATTAGTAGTAAGTAGTAAGTAAAATAAACACTGTTACAACTTCTAAAGCTGCCAATGGAAACAAAAGAAACTACAAGGAAAACCTTCAGCAGACCACCACGGCACCATGTTGCAACTGTTAAAAACCACAAATTTATTGAGTAAAACTGTAAAATGCAAGAATAAAAATCAGTCCAATAAGCATTTTTGGCTGATATAGCCTTCTTCAGATCATATGTGAATCCTGCTACAGATTCTATTTAAAACCCAGATGCCCAATCACAAATGTGGGGTGGACCACATATGCAAAAGCAGATTCATAGTCTTAGTATTGATTGGAAGCATAGCAGCCAACTGCAGTTCTAGAAATTAGTTAACAGCCAGTAGTGAAGCATTCAGTGATAACTTTCCTATTGGATAAGCTTCTTAGTTTTAACCAATTGTTTTCATAGATAAGTATCCCTGTGGTGATAGGTTACTATAGGACTCATTGAGTCCAATCATCCTCTTGTGGCTCATTGCCATGGCAACAGAAAGTGTGTGTGACAATTGATATTAGCAGAGGCAGCAAATATGGCTGCTGGAAGCTTTGTAGCAGCAGTAAGTAAGAAACACTGCATCATGATAAATACACTTTCTAAGTTACATAGTCAGAATAAAACTTCTTTTAGGGGATAGCTACATATGTATTGGGAATGGGGACTGCCTATAGCATGACATATGATGTACTCATGTGAAAAATGTTTTACATGCCTGTTAAAGGATTTCTTTTTTTCTGTCTTGATAAGGTAAGTGCTGAATGCAGTTATAATTTTTGCTGCAGGTAATATAATAAGAATGACTGTTTAAGTTGCATTTACAAATGTCTCATTGACTGTACAACCAGATTGCTTGATGTCATTAGGAAGGAAAAGGAGAGAAATAAAAAAGGAAGAATGCTGTGAGACACTCTAGTAATTTGTCATAGCTGAGGACATGGTATTATCTTGTCTTTGTGACAGTGTTGGGCTTTCCACAGTAGTCTGCTGTAGGTTGTGGCTGTGTTGCTTTTTGGACTTGCGGTCCCTAGCCAGCAAGGCATTTTGTAGGGAGCAAAACTGCAAGATGATATTGAATGTGTGATTTACAGTAAGGGACGCTGTTCAGGTGGGAAACTGATCTGCTTTTTATAGTGTTGATGTTCCCTTCATTTTCATGTGGAAGCTGGATGTTCCTGGTTGGTAGCAACATTATGGTTGTAGCTTGATAGTTTTACTAAGAATATCAAGACAGTTGACCTTTCCAGCCCAGTACAGCCAAGTTAAGGAGTTTGCTGTGGCACTGAAGTTCTGTGTTCAAAGACTGACTAAGGTGCCAGTAGGGTCAACTTTATTGAAGAGGACAATGTTCCTGGACAATATTACCCTCTGCTGGTAGGGTCTGACCATGCCCACTACATTAATGGGATGGTACTGGTAAGCATTTCAGAAGCACCTTAATTGCTTCTTATGTTGGCATACTTCCAGTCACTCAAGAGTTGCCTTATAATCTGGAAGACCACTGTCATTTGCAGAAGTGCGTTCCCTTCATTATTGAGAAGAGTATGCCCATCATCAACTTTGCCTGACCTTGTTTTAAATGCAGCATCTACATATCTCCAGTAAAGCTGTAACTGCACGGTAGTATGCAGTCTGTAAGTAAACTAGAAATGCATGGTTATAACAGAAATTTGCATTTGAATGAACATCTCTGATGCTATCTTGACTAACAGTCATTGACACTGACAGTGATGCCTTCCTTTTTGAAAACAAGTTATTTTATACAGTTGGTGACATTTGGTAGGGCTGTGGCGTTTCTTGCCTTTCTGGTTTCAGTTTGAAACTGCATAGTTCAGCAGTTACAGGCAGTGATACCCTCTTTTAAAACTGGCTTTCTTATACTATTAGTGGTATTTGGTAGAACTGAAGTTTTCCTTGCCCTTTCAGCTCTAAATTGATGCTGCACAGCTCAGCAGCCAGTCCGATCTGTGGTACTCATTATGACATCCAAATAAAGAACAGCCATGTAGAAACAACAGAGATATGAAGGTGTCCCCAATTAGATTTGCTAACTACTTTGACAAATGGCCTTTCTGAAGCGAATGTTTGTACCTGACAAAAGTGAGCTGTATGTGGCTGTTGTATTCATTTGTTCGATTACATTCGGACAGTGGCTGTATTTGGTTGGCATGTGTGTATGAGCATGTGCAGAGAGGTTGTACACTGTGTGTGTGTGTGTGTGTGTGTGTGTGTGTGTGTGTGTGTGTGTGTGTGTGTGTGTGTGTGTGTGTGTGTGTGTGTGTGTGTGTGTGTGTGTGTGTGTGTGTGTGTGTGTGTGTGTGTGTGTGTGTGTGTGCGCATAGATACAAATGTTTCAAGCTTGGGTAAAACTGCCCTTATAGCCTGCCAATATACCAAAGTAGTCATCTTCTCAGCAAGTGTCCATGTTTTTAAAATATCTAAACTAATGCTTGGTTTAATCTACTTTGGTTGTCTATTCCACGCATCAGTTATTTTCTGTATAGTCTCCTCAGGCTGGCTTCAACAAGAAAGAAAAAAAGCACCATTACAATCATCCACTCTGCTCTGTTCTGTCTGTCCACTGGTGACTTCAAGTGAGTTTAGACTTCCATGGTGTGAGCTGATTTGATTCAGAGCATTTAAAGTTGTTGTTGAACATTTGTGCAATTAGTGAATGATTATGGAGTTTAGAAGCATGCAAGTCTTGCAAAAGTAGCTGCCACTGGCAGTTTAGAAATAGTCAGTCTTCTAGGAGTATCTGCAGCTGATGCTGCTATATTGTTTAGTCACTGAGGGGAATCCTATACATATCTTAATTCAGTGATGCAGAAGGGGTATTGTGTGTGTGTGTGTGTGTGTGTGTGTGTGTGTGTGTGTGTGTGTGTGTGTGTGTGTGTGTGTGTGTGTGTGTGTGTGTGTGTGTGTGTGTGTTGCTTGAACCTCTCATGTTTTTAGGTTTGCATGGCAGCCATTAGAGTGTGTGTGTAATAGGTCAAACAATATGTATGTATGTATGTCTATATAATCAATCTATATGACTATTAAAATGAGAATGATCATCCATGACTTTCTGCAATATTTTTCCCAGCATTTAAATTATTCCATTCTGTTTAATTCAAAACTGATATTTTTTGACAATGATACATGTTTTCCCATTGCTTGTACAATTATGTCATATAGCATAACACTACTTGTTACAAACTAAGTCATTGAATGGATTAATCACTGATCTGAGAAATACAGACAAAAGTAAGAACAGGTGTGTGTGTGTGTGTGTGTGTGTGTGTGTGTGTGTGTGTGTGTGTGTGTGTGTGTGTGTGTGTGTGTGTGTGCGTGTGTTTGTGTGAGTGTGTGTGCTTGTGTGTATGGCTTGTCCAAGTTTTTTGTGCTAAGAGGTTGAGGTGAGAAGTGAGAAATTAATCTGTATTCCCCTATTATTGGCTTTGTCCAGGTTTTTTTGTGCTAAGAGGTTGAGAGCTATGGTTAGATGTGAGAACTGAATTTGTATTCCCTCATTATTGGCTTTGTCCAGGTTTTTTGTGTAAGAGGTTGAAAGCTAGGGTGAAAAGTGAGAACGGAATTCACTAAATGATAGTCTTTTAAGTTTCAGTCTTACTATCTTTCAGGAAACTGCTGATTTGGGATAGTGGTATGCTGCTCTTACTGTAGTGCACAGGGTCCTGGGTTCAAGTTTTGCCAGTGAAATGCATGGTGGCAACAACATTTTATTCTAGCAACTTTCCAAAATTATACAAGCAATGTTTAAAACATGTCCCTGGTTTTTGGCCCATTGCCCCCCCCCCCCCCCAAGAATTTGAAATCAAAGATAAGTGCAAGAAGCTGTGCAAGATGCCTATGGCTTACACTACTGTCATTCTATTTATAGCATGGGCATGGAAGTAGACTTTTATGATGGAAATGTTCTGAATTGGGCAGTTTTGTAATTATTGGTTCATGCATTTTGTTTCATTGCCTACAGTACAGCCTACTGGAAACATATATATATGTGTGTGTGTTTGTGTGTGTGTGTGTGTGTGTGTGTGTGTGTGTGTGTGTGTGTGTGTGTGTGTGTGTGTTGCTTGAACCTCTCATGTTTTTAGGTTTGCATGGCAGCCATTAGAGTGTGTGTGTAATAGGTCAAACAATATGTATGTATGTATGTCTATACAATCAATCTATATGACTATTAAAATGAGAATGATCATCTGTGGCTTTCTGCAATATTTTTCCCAGCATTTAAATTATTCCATTCTGTTTAATTCAAAACTGATATTTTTTGACAATGATAAATGTTTTCCCATTGCTTGTACAATTATGCCATATAGCATAACACTACTTATGTAAGATGGAAGTCTTGTTACAAACTAAGTCACTGAATGGATTAATCACTGATCTGGGAAATACAGACAAAAGTAAGAACAGGTGTGTGTGTGTGTGTGTGTGTGTGTGTGTGTGTGTGTGTGTGTGTGTGTGTGTGTGTGTGTGTGTGTGTGTGTGTGTGCTTGTGTGTATGGCTTGTCCAAGTTTTTTGTGCTAAGAGGTTGAGTGGCTTTGTCCAGGTTTTTTGTGCTAAGAGGTTGAGAGCTATGGTTAGAAGTGAGAACTGAATTTGTATTCCCTCATTATTGGCTTTGTCCAGGTTTTTTGTGTAAGAGGTTGAAAGCTAGGGTGAAAAGTGAGAACGGAATTCACTAAATGATAGCCGTTTAAGTTTCAGTCTTCCTATCTTTCAGGAAACTGCTGATTTGGCATAGTGGTATGTTGCTCTTACTGTAGTGCACAGGGTCCTGGGTTCAAGATTTGCCAGTGAAATGCATGGTGGTAACAACATTTTATTCTAGCAACTTTCCAAAATTATACAAGCAATGTTTAAAATGTGTCCCTGGTTTTTGGCCCATTGCCCCCCCCCCCAAAAAAAATTTGAAATTAAAAATAAGTGCAAGAAGCTGTGCAAGATGCCTATGGCTTACACTACTGTCATTCTATTTATAGCGTGGGCGTGGAAGTAGACTTTTATGATGGAAATGTTCTGAATTGGGCAGTTTTGTCATTATTGGTTCATGCATTTTGTTTCATTGCCTGCAGTACAGCCTTCTGGAAAAAATGTTCAAACAATAAATTTAAATTGCGCTGTGTCTAACAAATGTGCTGTATTATACAAGGAATATAATTTAATAAAGTCAGGAAGGTGTATCAAAGAAAAATAACTCATGTATGTGTCTTGTTTTGGGTGCAAGGGGCCAATGATTTGAAAACAGATCTAAGGTAATCTTTATACACCACTGGCCAGAGGTGTTTTCTTTGGATGTGGTGTGGGTTCTAATGCTGTTTCAATGAATGTGAGTTTCAAGGGCAGAAAAGTTTCAATGCCAAGTTTATTTTCATTGTGAGACAGTATTGCTTTGTTTAGCAGATTTTTTATTAGTGTTTGTGCATTGTGCTGTAAAATGTAAAAATAAAATCCAAATTGAATTTATTTATTTATTTTTCATTTGTTAATTGGGTTAGTCTGACAGGGCTTTTGGCTCATTTTCAGCAGAACCCTGGGGAGAAAAGCTCCTCAGTGAATAAAATTTAACAAAGTTCAATTACGGTAAGCAAAAACATTACTATCAGGTTACAAGAAATGATTAATGAGGAACATGATTGTTTTTAGGTACAGACAGCATATATGCAATAGTTAGATGGAGAGAGGCTCTGCAGTTCAATAAAATTTAACAAAGAATCAGTTACAGTCAGTAAAATTTACAATTGGGTTATAATGGCATAGTAAATTAACATACCTGAGTTATTGTAGATAGGTTTAGAGAGGTTGTATACAGAAGTAGGAATGTAGATATAGGGAAGTAAAGAGGTGATGTCCAAGATGACAGAAAGATGGAAGTAGAAGATTTAATGGGAAACAGCATAAATATAGTTTAGATGAGATAGAAAGGGAATAAATATAGGAGAGGGAGGGAAAAAGAAAGAGTAGATGGAAGGAAGGAAGTGGAGGGAGCACAATGTTAGAAGTAAACATGGGGAAAGGAGGAGTATAGGTATAAGGGTAGTAGTTTCAGGAGGGGTGACAACATTGGCAGAACCATTTTATTGTTAGGTATTTTCGGGTCGATAATTTGAATGCTTAATATGGTCAAGGGACTTTATTTCAAGGGTTAGCTGGTTCCAGGAAGTGGCTGGGTTGTAGTTATAGAGTAGACATTCTATTTTAGTTTTGGGTTTATAAATCTGTAATAGTCCTTGATCTGAGCTTTGAAGAGACCTAGCTGGGGAGTATTTAGATATAATAGTAGAGAGGCTCAAGCAGTATGAGGGCAGATACAGGATGGAGTGGATAATTTGCAGCTGATAAAGTAGTATCAGGTGAGGGAACTCAAACCAGTCTAGTTGCTTAAGTGATAAGCAGTAATGAGACTTGTAGGATTGGTTGGCTATGAATCTGGCCACCTTATTATAGGCAGATTAAAGTCTTGAAATGAGCATAGAGTTGAAGTTAGTGATTATGTGACAGGAGTATAGAAGTGTGGGAAGTAAAAAAGCATGGGATAGAGTAATTCTGGCTGTGTTAGTTAAATATTTCTTATTACTGTAGAGGTTTCCAAGTTTTTGGTGTGTTTTTTGATACTGTTTGTGACATGTAGATCAATCTTAAGTTGATCATATATAGTAAATCCTAGCAATTTAGTGATGGGTTCAGCTGTGATGATGGCATTATTGCTTGGTAAAATGTTAAATGTAGTCTTAAGACTGGTGTGGTTTCTGGGGAAAAAAGAGTAGCAGCATGTTTTTATTTGGATTTAGAATTAATTTGTTGTCATTAAGCCAAGTCTCAATGGTGTTGGAGGATGCTTGGGTAGCAGAGTGGAGGTCTGAAGGGTTGTCTGCAATGGTGATGACAGTAGAGTCATCAGCATATTGTGCAAGTGATGACTGGGGACAAGAGGTATATAGTAAGTTTGTGAAAATATCGAAGAGCAGTGGTTCAAGGATAGATCACTGGGGGACACCCATTTGCACAGTGAGGGGAGGAGGTAGAGCAGAGAGCCATTTTACTGATTGCTGGTGGTTAGAGAGATAGCTGGAGAACCAGGAAATGGTAGGAGGGGAGAAGTTTAGATAAGTCATTTTTTCCAGGAGGTGAGGGTGGGAAGACAGTGTCAAAAGCTTTAGAAAGTTCAAGAAACTGGCACAAGACACATTTATTATTGTCACGAGCAAGAGATACTGTGCTGATGAAGAATATTTGTGCAGTTGTACTATGATTAGGACAGAAACCATGTTGCATGTGTGTGAGAAGGTTTTCTTGGTGAAGGTACTGCATTATCTGCTTGTGAATGCATTTCTCTAATATTTTAGAGAGAGGAGATAGTATAGCGATTGGTCTGAAGTTTGATATGTCTGATGAATTGTCACCTTTGTGAATGGGTAAAGTAAAGAATTATTTCCATAAAGAGGGGACATACGATTCAGAAATAGAGTGGTTGGTCAAAACTGACACAGGATAGGCCAGGGGTTCTGAAGCAGTCTTAGGGAAATAGGAGGGTAGATTGTCTGTTGAGGGGGAGCAGGATTTAAGTTTAGAGAGTAAGGATTTTATATAATTCATTGATACAGTTTAAGTGAGAAAGAATTAGAAGAGGTGGGAAGGGAAGAAGAGTTAGTGGGGGTATTAACATTGTTATTGTGGGAGAGTGAATTAATTAAGGTGGTTATGGAGTCAATAAAGTGATTGTTAAATTTAATGGCAGTGTCTACTGGGGTTTTATTTGGACAAGGGTTAGGAGGGGAAGGGTTTCCTGGATGAAGGATATGATTTATAGAATTCCAGAATTTTTGGGGGTCTGATTTTAGGGTAGTGGGAGGGTGTGCATAGAAGTTTAATTTGTCTTTATGGATGATTTTCTTGATTTTGTTTCTTAGTTCTTTATAGGTTTGAAGGAGAGTTGGTGTCTTGGTTTTAGTCCATGTTTTCCATATCCTATCCCAGTTTTTCATGAGGGTTTGGGTCGATTAAGTTAGCCATGGAGCTGGTTTTAGTCCATGTTTTCCATATCCTATCCCAGTTTTGCATGAGGGTTTGGGTCGATTAAGTTAGCCATGGAGCTGTGTTGGATTTGATTCTAATAATGCGGAGGGGAGCAAGGGAGCTAAGAATATCGAGGAAGGTGGTACTGAAAGAGTTGACAGCTTCATCCAAGGGGAGAGTGTTGAGGTGAGACCAGTTAGTTCGGGAGAGTAGCTCAATGAAAGAGTCAGGGCAGAAATTAGAAAGTTTGTGGGATGTAATATACTTGAAGGGTTTAGTGAGGTGGGGAGTATGTCTGGTTACAGTAATGGGGCAGTGGTCACTGAGTGCATTAGGAAGAGTCTGGGGATTATGATAGTTTTGGGGGTGGAAGACCAAAATACAGTCTAGAAGAGAGCTAGGGAGGTGAGATTTATTATTATAGGAGGGGGGCTGTGATTAGCTGCTCAAATCCATGCAGATTGATGCAAGAATTAGTATTGGGAGTTTGTATAGTGATCCAATCTATATTTGCATCTCCCAGTATGATGGTTTCATTATGGATAGTGTGAGAGAGGTGGGATAAGATACTTTCAAGTATGGTAATATTTTCTCCAGGGGGGGTTGTAGATAGCTACTACTGTTATGGTGGTGAATTTGTTAAGTTTGAAGTTTGTAAATAGAAGTTCTGCTGAGGAGAAGGATGGTAAGGGAGAGCTGGGACTAATTAGCGAGAGATGATCGGAGTAGAGTATGGCAACTCCTCCTCCTTTTTTGTTATGTCGGTCAAGCCTGAGGATGTTATAGCCAGGAGGGACAATTTGAATGTCAAGGTGTTGTGGTTTCAGCCAAGTTTTGGTTAGGGTAACTATGTCAGGTTTGTAGTAAACTAACCAGGCATGGAATTTGTGAACTTTATTTACTAAACTCCTGAGGTTAATAGAGCAGAAACATACTTGCTTTTTTGAGCATGGGAAGTTGGTTGGTTTGGTTACTGGAGGATTATAGTTCAGGGTAGACTGTGCAGGGCTGGGGTTAGGATGAATGTCTTCTGATAATAGTAGAGGTTTAAAGTAGAGTAATTGTATGGGCAGTGTGAGATTAAATTTATGTTTTATGGAGGTTAATGGTGGGGGTGATAGTTTTATTTTTGGAATGGGAGTGGTAGGGGGAAGGATGGATGGACAGATTTGTAGATGTTGTTGGGGTTTTGTACTTAGGATGAAAGTGCCGTTAGAGGAGTGGAAATGTGGAGAAAGCAATTGGGAGTGGTAGGAGGTGAGGAAGCAGAGGATATAGAATAGAGGTAGTAGGAATATGGTTTGTATTTTAGAAGACATGATAATTTCTAAGAATAGGGAAGAGTGAGACAGAGAGTAGATAACAATTGGTTAATGTAGGATATGCTGTAGAATAGTCAAGTAAAGTGCAAGAGAGGTGTATGTGAGGAAATTATGGGGAGGGGAATAGAGAGGAAGTAGGAAGGTGTGGTTTGAATGGTTAGGTATAAAGGAAATGATATGGGGGGTGGGAGGAGAGTGAAGTGAGCCTGAGCGTAGGATAACTGCTAATACTATAATGATAATACTAATATAGAAAAAATAAATGCCTAGATAAACTTTTGCAATTTAGAGAGTTTGTTAGTCAGTATTTGTTAGTCAGTATTTGTAAGGGGGGTGAGTGATAGGAAGAGTGATAGAAAACTAAAAGGATATGAGGCTTGGTAACAGTTATTAGGTTAATGCAGTATTGTGCTCACCAAGAGCTAAAATATCTAGTTTCCAATAAGAACTAGGATAGAATATGTTTGCAATAACAAGGTTTTCATTATCATAATCATTGTAGAAGTAAAGCAGTATGCACACATTAGTGTTTATGGTAAATGGGGCAAAATAGCCAGGTAATGGGAAATTGGAACGGCTGCAGGGGGACTCTGGTTCCTTATTTTGATTGTCTGTTCTTCAGTTTGCATTTGAAAGTTGGTATCCCACAATTCCACTGGAGTGGGTGGGGTTACACAATTATGTATGCAAATTATATGTTAATCAGCGTACAGATTTGTACCTATTTTTCATGGGCCTTGTCCAGATTTTTGATGTTTACAGGTTGAGAGGTGTATGGCTGAATATAAAAGCAAAGAAAGGTTTATGGCTGAGGTTGTATCCTGTGCTACTGGAATCCACGCACTGGAGAACAGTGTTGAATGAATTTCAAACTGCTGACATCCCACAGCTGTGTAAGTATGATAATATAGGCAAGACTGGTATGCTTAATGCTTTTCTCTTCTTTTCTGTTCTTTCCACAGCTAATGCAGAAATAGATGGGCTCATGCTGATGGAGATAATGAGGGAAGCAAATGGTATGCATGCAGCACAAGAGAAGTATTATTGTAGTTTTAAAAGTTAAAGAGATTTTTGGATTTTTTATACAGCTGTAGCAAATTGAGCATGCATATCCTAACTGTAAAAGCAAGCATGCATGCATTAGTCTGTAGCACAAACCAGCTTTAGGAGTCAAGTTTAAGACTGTAGTCAGAGGTTGTGGGCTCAAATATCATGAGTAACAACTATACGATTTTGCATTTCTGTAATAATATTAAACTCTATACAAGTGGCATAAATGCCCTGCTGTTAACTGTAATCTGTGCAAATGGGCCAAGCATATGTGCAATATATGCACATTTCAAAGATTACTTTCAGTAATCTGTATGTATAGCATGTATTTGTTAAGATGTATACTTATATGTAATACTTCAGATAAAAGAGTTATATAATTCTGTTAAGGCACTGTATGTCACATATAATGGTAATAATTTTATCTCTTTTTTTTTGTCTTACCCCAACTCTTATCTTTCTTTTTTTTGTTTCTATTATGTGTTGTCAAAATGTCTCCATGTTATCCATCTGTAGCAAATCACTAAATGCTCCACAGCAGAGCAAAGTAGAGCAGCCGGATTAGACCAGCCTGCCCCTGCTCCAATTGCTCCAGCACTGATGCCCAGCACATCTGGGAGCCAACCTGGCAGCACTGCCTCTGCTGCCCCTGTACTACCTGTGCCCTCAGGTTGTACTGCCCCGGCAGGTGGTGCTGTTGTATCCTCTGAGAGTAGTAGCAGAGGTGGGGATTTCATCACCCACCAGGAGATACCAGGTTTGGTGCATATGGTTGTGCACCACACCATTGGTGTACACCTGTGCCAGATGGAGAGGCTGCTGTCTCTCATGGTACTTAGGGGAGAAGATGTCAAGCAGTCCAGTTGCCAGCAGAGTAAAGGGACAGTGATGACAGTCCAGTAGGTGAGGACTAGATTCTCGCTAACTCCATGTTTGATAGTCCTGCACCTGTGTTGTCCCTTTCCTCACAACAATCATGGTGTCACCCAACCTTTTGTGGCCCTCACCCTCCCTGTCTTTTGTCTTGTCTATTTGCATTTCCTTTCTCTCCTACCCAACTTACCTGATGCAGAAATACCTATGTTCCTTACCCAGCATTCCTCTATTACTGAATTAAAAAATGGGCTTATGTCCCAAAAAATATCGCCCCATACATAGCTCTCCATTTTGCACACCTCTTGACAACACACTTGATTTAGTCCAATTGGCTATACAATGTGATTACATTTTTGTCACCCCTTTTTCTGGAAGTGACAGTCCAAATTCAGCTAATATTCTGCAGATATTTTCTATTTTCACTGTTGAAGAAATGGATAGCGTTGGGTATTTCCTACCTCCCTCCTGCACATTTCTGTATTGCTTTCCCTTTGTTTTTCCACCTGCTTGCTCACAATTTCACCACTTTCCTATCGACCCCATTTAACCCCTATAATCTGATCAAAAAATAGAATCACAGACAATACAGATAAGTACCAGAAAAAGCAAAGGATCTCTTCATTTGTTGGCCTCTACGTTTGTAGGGAGTTTGGCATCATGCACCACTGTCATGTGATGGTGAGCTGCCCTACAATGCTGTGGTTAACTCAACTTAATGCAACAAACTACCCGCACATACGGCAAGTGCACGGCTCAAGCCAATGAAATCGTCCAATAAAAAAGAGAGCCAGCACAAGTCCTGTTTGAAAATAGGTGTATTAAAAATTCACATAATATACATAACAGACTGCATAAATATATACATAACCTAGCACAAACCGGCTTCGGCTAACCAGCCTTCCTCAGTGTGACAAAAAAACATTATATTCTGAAGCAGCCGATTGATTTATAGACATATAGTTAAGACAGAGACCAATCAAAATAGAACACAAATAAAGCATTCAACATTGTTCATTTAAACCAGGAGGAAAAAGCCCACCCAGTTTCACAATCCCCTTTTTTCTTTAATATTTAGAACTTGATGTAAACCAGCTAAGTCATTATTTTTGTGCACAATATGAATAGTGAATCTAAACGGGCCAGTTGGATGGTTAAAATATGTTTATATAAAGCACTAGTTTGCTTATGTGTCCTAATATCACTCAAGTGTTCACTAACTCTAAACCTAAAAGGCCTAGAGGTTTGTCCCACATAAAAAGCTTGGCAAGAAAAACTAGCTACATAAATAATCCAAGTTGAGCTGCAATTGCCAAAAAAATCAATATCATAAACGTTGGAAGTGTTTCTACTAGTGAAATGAGTGGTCTTGCATATATGTGAACAACTTGAGCAATGGCCACAAGGATGACAACCTACTAACATATGCCCAGTAATGGTCATTTGTGTTAATGTTATTTTAAGTAGTTATGGATCTGTCTTCTATTAGTAACAGTTTGTCTTCTGACACCAATGATTTAGGGATGTTTGGTTTGGCTTCGCAATATGCATCTGTTGGTCCCTCGAATTCCAATATTGATCCGATATATGAATGCCAAATGGCTTTTACCAAACTTACGAAAGACATTAAGCATCTTAGAAGTAATGTATGGCATCTTCATCTTTTTAAGGCATACCAACTTAAACAAATTTCCCCTAGAGGGCTTCATGTGAATCTTCAGCTTTTAGTACCACAGGCTCATCAAACTTTGCTTGATGATTGGTTGTTAGTTCAGAAACAGGCTTCCATGGGCTTTGTTAATGCTTTGGTGGCATATTATGAAAGGACTATACAACAACAATATTGTGAGGTTGAAACCCTTGGTCAAGGGTAATCTAAATTTCAAGACTTGCCCTGTTTTGGGTCTGGGGTGAGCCGGTTGGGCAAGGACCTTTTGGAGTTGGAAAATACTCTGAAGGAAAGGAAAATTAAAAAGTTTAATAGAGACCTTGATGATTTTGATAGAGGGAGACCATTTGAGGTACATAAGAATGTTAGATTCTTGATACCCAACTCCAAAACAGTGAAGTCGAAAAGAATGAAACCCATTCTTAAGAAAAGAAGTAGGGATGTACTTACTTCTGGTGATGACAGTTCATCTAACACTGAAGGGGAAGATAGCCAAATAGATAGGTTGCCCACCCCGAAGAGGATTAATACAACCAATAACTCAGGTCATCCTTTAGAGCTAAGTCAAGATGAGGGGGAAGAAACACAAGGGTCCCTCCAGATTTAGAGGGGATTTTGAGGATGATAATTCGGAGTTAAATGGCTCTTCCAACGTACATAACATTTCCTCCTATGCCTTGTCTGACCTACATATAAAAATCGTGAACAAAGGTCTAAGTTTTGTACCAAGGTTTAATGTATCTGAACAAGAATTTGCAGAGGATGCTACTAACTTTTGCCATTTGCTTAACTTATGTTTGTTTTTCAAGGATAAGGATTCCTCTGATGATGGTGTTGAAAGTTTTCGGTTTCAAAAATCTATGTTTAAGCCCCCTATGTCACCAGTTGTCTCGATTTTTCAGAATAGGGTACTTAGGGGCCTGCATATGCATCTTGGTAAAGATGGGGTGATGCATGACAATATTATGATGACAGAATGACTTTGTATAGAATAATTTAAGTCTAATAATGACATTGTGGTCTTGCCAGCTGATAAGGGAGGTGCGGTGTTGGTCCAAGATTGGACTGATTATCATCAAGAAGGTCTCAAGCAGATAATGGATCGTAAATATTATATGATTATGCCTTTGGATCCCACTGCTAAGTCTAAGTCTGAAATTGATAGTTTTTTGAATCAAGCAGTTGAGGAAGGCATTATCTCTAAAGAGACCTATTTTCACTTAAAAGTGGACCACCCCAAACAACAGTACCTCTATCTGTTGCCAAAAATCCACAAGGACTCGATTCATCCCCCTGGGTGACCCATTGTCTCTGGGAGGGGCTCATTAACTGAGCCCCTCTCTGAGTTTTTGACACAACATTTGAAACCTTTGTTGTCTTATATTAGGTCACGGATTCAAGACACAACTCAGTTTATAGAAATTGTTTCGGATCTCCAATTGGAATCCGATTGGCTGTTATGCACTTTGGATGTCACCTCCCTGTATACTAATATTCCACATTGGGCGGGCCTGATGGCACTCCAGTATTGGCTAGATAGGGCTGAATTATATAGACCAGGATTTAATACCTTCTTAGTATGCCTGGCTGAATATGTTCTTGATAAGAATGTTTTCTTTTTTCAACAACAATGTGTTTGGCAAATTTGGGGCATGGAAATGGGGGCATCTTTTGCCCCCATATATGCCAATTTATTCATGGCCTATATTGAAGAAATACTTATCTATGACAGGGGTCACAACATTTATATTGACGAAATGGACATTTGGAGACGATATCTTGATGACTGTTTGTTGGTGTGGAGGGCTGATGCTGAGTATCTTCAGGAATTTGTGGAATACCTGAATGATAATCTTTGGGGCATTGAGTTTAAGGTAACTTGGCATAAACAAGAGATTACATTTTTGGATGTCTTGGTTACACGCACCCCATCTAATACACTAGCTACACAGGTGTTCCGCAAATTCCCCCAGTTTAATACTCTTCTTCATGCATCTAGCTTCCACCCCAAGCATGTCATCATGGAATATCCCTAAGTCACAATTTCTCAGGGTCAAAAGAATATGCTCCAGCACTGCCACTCATGAACATTTAAAATCGGATCTTTGTGCTAGATTTAGAGCCTGTGGTTACAGGGTTGGTGACATCCATATTGCTAAACAGTATGCGGAGTCATTACAGAGAACTGAACTGATGAAATATAAAGAACTGGTTTCTACCCAGGGCTCTCAGATTAGGTTAGTCACTACCTATGGTAAAAATACTAAATCATTTATGAATATAGTTTCCAGACACTGGAACATTTTAGGGGGAGAGGCTCATCTGATTGATATCTTGTATGAGAAATGTGCCTTTTCCTTTCGCAGGGGTAGATCCTTGTGCTCCTTGTTTAGCCATGACAAAAGGGCTCAGCAAGAAAAAACATTAACACAAATGACCATAACTGGGCATAAGTTGGTAGGTTGTCATCCTTGTGGCCATTGTTCAGGTTGTTCACATATATGCAAGACCACTCATTTCACTAGTAGAAACACTTCCAAGGTTTATGATATTGATTTTTTTTGGCAATTGCAGCTCAACTTGGATTATTTATGTAGCTAGTTGTTCTTGCCAAGCTTTTTATATGGGACAAACCTCTAGGCCTTTTAGGTTTAGAGTTAGTGAACACCTGAGTGATATTAGGACACATAAGCAAACTAGTGCTTTATATAAACATATTTTAACCATCCAACTGGCCTGTTTAGATTCACTATTCGTATTGTGCACAAAAATAATGACTTAGCTGGTTTACATCAAGTTCTAAATATTAAAGAAAAAAAGTGGATTGTGAAACTGGGTGGGCTTTTTCCTCCTGGTTTAAATGAACAATGTTGAATGCTTTATTTGTGTTCTATTTTGATTGGTCTCTGTCTTAACTATATGTCTATAAATCGATGGGCTGCTTGAGAACATAATGTTTTTTTGTCACACTGAGGAAGGCTGGTTAGCCGAAGCCAGTTTGTGCTAGGTTATGTATATAAAAATTACCAATGCAGCCCAAGGTGAAATTCACAATGAGTTTAATCATCCAAGTCTAAAATATCAAGGTCTACAATAACGTCTTTTGGAACCGACTAAGCGCTTTCACCCAACCAAGGGCATCTTCAGAGTCAGTTAATACAAAATTACTGGTTGCTTTTAAAATAATTTGTAACTCAACAATAGCCAATAAAACTCGAAAAACAATCAAATAATTAAATAATTAACATCAGTAATTGATCTATTGATTCACCATGTATTTTTTAACCCTTCATATTGTTACCACAGTAACTATTTGTGATGTATCATTTAGTAAAGTAACACATCTAACAAAATATTCACAAATTTGTCTGTAAATAGTAAATAGTAAATAAAACAATAAATAAATAAACAAACTGCTATCCCAATGTATTTTGAATTTTAAATTTTGATGTTATACCAACAAAGCCTTTTGTTTTAAAATACAGGCTAAAGAAACAACATCATTGATGCCAGGCTTTGTACTAGCATCCAGTCTTACTTTCCATAAACACTCCTTTACTTCTAACATGTTCTGATAATCACCTCCAAAATCTGTTGTGTAAATCCTATCTATCACAAAAAATATAAATTTGTTAAAACTTGCACAGCTTTGACTGTGAATAAATAAAGAGTTTGTTGTTTTTTTTTTTTTTTTTTTTTTTAGTCGGTTCCAAAAGACGTTATTGTAGACCTTCATATTTTAGACTTGGATGATTAAACTCATTGTGAATTTCACCTTGGGCTGCATTGGTAATTTTTTTACCAGTTTTTTTTCCGTTTTTTTAGGTTATGTATATGTTTATGCAGTCTGTTATGTATATTATGTGTATTTTTAATACATCTATTTTCAAACAGGACTTGTGCTGGCTCTCTTTTATGTTGGATAACTCCACTTAATGCCACTTAAACATGCTGCACTATGCCAGCACACAGCACCGCATGTACTATAATGAATTTAATGTCATTGCATTATTACTGTTTAGTTAAAAGTATTCGATATACCTGGATTCAAATCCAATATGGTCTGGGATAAAAAAAGAAATGATGTGTCGATGCATTTATATTCCTGTACCACAGAGTCAGCTAAGCAGCAGGTGTATTTCATGCACTCAAGTACTATCTGTCAGAATTTTAGCAATGATCGAAGCGTTTGTGCAATACCTAACTACATGCAAACAGGGAAAGTAATGGAAATGTGTATCTCAAATGTGCAAACACTTTGCCAACCATTGCACAAACCTGTTGGTCACCACTGCTCTATGAAAAGTCACTATTAGCATGTAGTAGTACTGTTTACTGTCCATTTACTCTTTGTGGCATGAAACTATATAAATGGGACATAAAAAACTGAAGGCCCTATCTAACAATATGTCACAAATTTACAATGCAACCATGTGTTGCCTACTCCATACACTGCAACCCTGGTGTCTCACTTTTTGTTCACAAAATATTAACTACACTACATAAGTTAATAAATGTATGATACGCAATGTACATCAATATGGTAACATGCAGAACTAGAACAATCTTCACAGTTGAACATGCTTGCACATCCATCAACTGACCCTGGGAACTATTGACCTATAAGCCTAATCAGCCTTATCTGCAAGGCTATGGAAAGATTCATCGTGGACCTTATCCACAAGAATATAGGTGACTTCAAGACTCTTGATCTGACCCAGTCTGGTTTTGTTAAGGGTAGATCTTGCTTACTGAACCTAATGGACTTCTTTGAGAGTGTCACCAAACCCCTGGATGAGGGAAAACAGTACATAACTCCTGTTTTGATTTAGCCAAGGCCTTTGACACATTCCCCCATTCAGGTATCATAGAGAAACTCTCCCATCTGGGGATTAACCCATACATTATCAGATGAGTATCCAACTGGCACATCAACAGAATGCACACTGTCAAAGTTGGAGAGTCCACCGCCACTAGTAGACCAGTTACAAGTGGAGTACCACAAGGATCTGTGCTGGACTCTCTACTGTTTGGAAACTATTTTTCTGAAGTCCAGATGAAGGTAGATGGCCTGTGGCTTATGAAGTTTGCAAATGACTGTAAACTGGGTGCAATCATATACAGTTCCCCAATTATGTTAACATATCACAGAAAGGGCTGACACAGACAAATGATTGGTGCCAAACTCACTGACTGAAACTTAACACAAAAATGCCTCATTGTCCACTTTGACAAAGAAGTAGCCCCTGCTAATTATGATATACACAGCAACCCGCTAAGCTCAAACTCAATGGAGCAAGACTTGGAAACACATGTTGATAGCAATCTAAACTTCAATCACCATGTGTCCATAATGGTAGGAAAGGCATTCTTCATTGTGCACAAGATAAATCAGGCCATTGCATCCAAGACCAGGGAGGCCATAGCTCCCCTGTACTCTACCCTTATCAGAACAATAATGGAATACAATGCTCCCTTCTATATGTACCTCACCAGACACCTGCAGCAACTGGAGAGACCACAGAGGTTTCCGACCAAGAGAACCCAGGGTCTCCAAAACATTATATACATGGAAAGGCTGAAAGCCTTGTCACTGTACTCAGTATCATACAGGCTGCTGAGAGGTGACCTGTGCCTGGCCTACAGAGCATTTTTGGACCCTGCCCTAATGGAAATGCTGGACATCAACAAATCAAATTGGGACACGAATAACTTGCTCCAGGAATCTCAACCTAGCCTGTGATATAAACAGAACATGCTGGAGAGACAGATATATCTCCCATCAATTTCCTCTCATCTGTAATAGGCTCCAACTGCATGTGAAGCAGAAGTCCTAAATGACCCTATTCAAGCATAACCTTGACAACTGGATGGATGACCATAAATTCACTTCAGGGGTGGCATCTATGTCCCTCATGGATGGGGTACCCAGTGCTGATCACAAAATTGATCTGCTAACAACGACCATCTAACTATTGTCAATAAATGTACTCAGGTTTTTACATGGCTTGGCTTGTAAATGCTCTAGCAGCATTAGCCTAGTAACCTCCTATGAATCTATGGAGGCCTCCCAGCATCTTCTCTCCTACATCTACTGCTGATGTCATCCACTATAAGTTGTCCTGCAGCCTTGTAAATGTCAGACGTCTGCCATGGCACTTGCATAAAGTACTGAGCTCTGTAGCCTGCCTACTTAGATTGATAGGGGGCTCTGTTCTCACTGCAGTCAACTGTGTGAGAGAGTGTGTGTGTGTGTGTGTGTGTGTGTGTGTGTGTGTGTGTGTGTGTGTGTGTGTGTGTGTGTGTGTGTGTGTGTATCTAGCCAGAAAAGCATAAGTGTGTATCCTACAGTTACCACTGCAATCCCATGGATTGACAGTATTTTGACACTTGCACATGCCTAAACATCCATTTTATGTAACCCTCACAACATTTCTCCAGCATTCATTACTGAAGTAATCTAGTAAAAGTTGTCCTGCAGCCTTGTAAATGTCAGGCTTGTACTGTGGTGCTTGTGTACAGTAATGAGCTCTGTAGTATGTATACTTTGACAGGTAGGGGTTCTCTTCTCACTGCAGTCAGCTGAGGTATTTGTGTGTCTGTGTGTGTCTGTGCACTTGCTTGATATTACAGAGAGCATTTAACACCAGTATATGGGACACTATTATTATGATATTCTCCTCACCGGACACTGCTGATGTCATCAGCTATAATGTGCTGTCTGAGACACTTCAAGTCAGACTTGAGCTGTGGTGATCACCTTAAATATAAAGTTCTGTTGTCTGTGTACTAAGATAGGTAGAGGTTCTGTTCTCACTGCAGTCAACTGGTGTGTGTGTGTGTGTGTGTGTGTGTGTGTGTGTGTGTGTGTGTGTGTGTGTGTGTGTGTGTGTGTGTGTGTGTGTGTGTGTGTGTGTTTGTGCACTTGCTTGACACTGCAGAGAGCCTTTTACACCAGCATGTGGGACACTGTTATGGCCATATTTTCCTCACCAGCCACTGCTGATGTCATCATATATAAAGTGTTGTCTGAAACACTCCAAGTCAGACTTAAGCTGTGGCACTTGTTTAAATACAGAGTTCTGTAATATGTGTACTTAAATAGGTAGGGGTTCTGTTCTCACTGCAGCCAACTGGGGTGTGAGTGTGTGTGTGTGTGTGTGTGTGTGTGTGTGTGTGTGTGTGTGTGTGTGTGTGTGTGTGTGTGTGTGTGTGTGTGTGTGTGTGTGTTTACGCACTTGCTTAACATTACAGAAAGTGTTTTACACCAGCATATGGGATACTGTTATTACTACATTCTCCTCAACAGACACTGCTGATGTCATCAGCTATATCTGATTTGTGAATGTGCATTATTCCCACCAGGACAGGGTCAGAGACTGGCCTGGAGGTCAGGCAGAAGTAACCTCATCCTATAAGATACAGATTTCAGTGAGATGGCTTTCAGCCTATTCACATACTTCATGGCATGATTCGTAGGCCCTGCATTTTCTTGCTGAGAAACCAGTTGCAGCATGTCTCTGGTGAGGTACACACAAAAGAGAGCATTATACTCTACTAGTGATCTGATGAGGTTCAAGTACAGTGCTGTAATATAATCCTCAGATCTGAATAGAATGGCATGACGTATGATGTGCACAGCATAGGCTTTCAATACTAGTGTGGACACTTGGTGGTCGAAGTTCAGATTGCTATCTATGTGTGTTCCCATGTCTTGCATCATTGGGTTGCAGCATAGTGGAATTTTTGTCAATGCTGTAATTAGCAGAGAATTCCACTTTCCAGGACAAATTTATTTGTACACCATTTAACTTTGTCACCAATCATTTGTCGATGTTATTCCCTCCTGCAGTATGTTGTCATCATTGGTGGACTCAATGATTGCACCCAGTATGCAAGAAACAGCAAATGTAGTAAGCCAAAGGTTGTATATTTTAACCTAAACTGTTGAGAAATATATTCTAAATAGTAAAGGTTGAAGCACAGGTCCCTGTGGCATGCCACTGATGATAGCTCTACTGATATAGGTTGGTTCATCAACTTTCATAGTATGTGTTCTGTCAGTGAGCTAATTGGTTACCCATCTAGTGATGTAAGGATTAATCCCCAGCTGGGAGAGTTTCTCAATGATACCTGCGTGGTGGATTTGTGTCCAAACCCTAGGCCAGATCAGGATAGGAAGTATGCACTGTCTTACCTTTATCCAGGCCTATCACACAAAATCAATGGCCTGTGACAACATCACAGATCACCTGTAGCATGACTGAGCATGTACACTTTCCTGCCATGGTTGAATACACACTTCAACACACCCTACCAACAGACTATGTTCCTATAGAAGGGTGTACAGCAACATGCATTTATCTGAGTTGGGGGACAGCATTGATGTATGCATGCATGTGTAGACACATCCTGACTCTCCTCATCTGTGAAGTAGACCAACAGGTTAAGAACCTTTTCTAAATGGACACTAGTAATATCCTGGCTGTGTGCAACAGACCTGTGTAAGTTGTTAATGCTACATCATGTCTGTTACATCTGTTAGATGTCCTCAAAGAGGTCAATGAGGACATGCATAAAGACAACACTATCATTATTTTGAACTTGACAAGCTCAAGGCATTTGACACAAATCCACAGTGAGGTATTTACTCAATACTGTAAGATGTGGCCATAAGCACTTATATCATCAAGTGGGGAGACCACTGTATCACATACGTGGCACCTAAATATGTTGAAATGTGTGAAGTGACCTATATCTCACATCCAGTGATCATGTCCATACATCAGGACTGTCTGCTAGGACCTTTCCTGTCCATTATTTAAACCACAAATGTCACAAATGACATACACATCCTGTGTCCAAACAGCTGTCTGATGGACTACAGACTGTGGACAATCATTGACTTCAAATGTGATATTAGTATAATACAGACTGTATCAACACACACCAAAGAATGCTGCCACAGCCAATATCAACACCTGCAATGAAGCAACAACATGGAGGATTTGTTACTTCAGGAAAATAAACACACAGCCCAAGAATAATGTGTCATCAGACCCTATAATCAGACCAACAGTTATATCACCTGTGTCCTGGAGTAGGTGGTATGTGGAACATCCACAAGCATGTGGCCACAGTGCTGATTACTCCTTTGTATGTAACAAAACTACTGAGTATGTGAATGACGTCCACATCATAGGCCATAATACCTCCCAGTTTACAGCCTTCATCACACCAATAACTGACTACAATGCACCCTTCTTCATGTACCTCCCTACACATCTTCCAGTGATGTGTAACTCAAGTATACCACCTTTGCCACAGTGAGCTGTCACACATCTTATTAGACATACCTAGGTATTCTTTTTGTTGCATAAACATTACTGTTTGATGGTGTGGAACACCCATCAAGGTGTTACATCAGATGCATGTGTGATGCCTGTCCCAGTTATGCATATAGTACATACATAGCTGTCTTACCACATTAATGTGTAACTGAAGTGAACCACCTTTACCGCAGTGAACTTTTGCACATCTTATTGGGCATATCTAGGTATTCTTTTTGTTGCATAAACATTACTATGTGATGGTGCGGAACACCCATCAAGGTGTTACACCAGATGTACGTGTGATACATGTTCCGGTTATGCACACAGTACATACATAGCTGTCTGACAACATTGATGGCATGGGTAACATTTGTGGCACTGTGGATTGTGCTATATATATATATATATATATATATATATATATATATATATATATATATATATATGTGTGTATGTATATGCACACACACACACACACACACACACACACACACACACACACACACACACACACACACACACACACATATATGCCATGCACACCAGTCATGTACCCTGCATTGATCATAATATTGCATACAGGTATAGCATTGTCCCTCCTAACACCTCCAGCAGATGTTACAGTGTCAGGACGATGTGCATGCGTGCTCTCATAGAGTGCAGCTATGACATAATAGTTGTACAAGTGTGTTTGTTCAGAACCATCTGTGAGCACTCTAAATCACATATGTTATGTCATACACATGGGATTAGTGGTGGTATTATTCTGATATTGTCTATAATTGTGCTTTCTTCTTTTATTGTTGTTCATGAGCCTTTACCTGTGTCCCACTTGCTGGAGACATCTGCTGTGATTACACTCATATTTAGGCAAATCATTTTGCACAGCTACACAATATGCACCCTATCCCAAATGTATATAACATCCCTGATAGATGTTCTCTGCATTGCTCATGTAAGGATGCTTATCTCGCATAGATATTTACCCCACTGTTATGTCACCTTGGGTGACAGTGACATAATACACATTTTCACTGTGCAGTCCATACTGTACCATATTGATATGTATTTGTTGTTGCTCCTACAGCTGTCTTCCATTGACATGCCCTCATCTGCTGTACATTAGGTTGTTTCACCTGTCCTCTTTCCCTGTGTTCAATCCTACAATTCATCAGTGTGTTCCTATTCAATACTTCCAAATTTGTGGACTATAAACTGAAGCATTTTTACAACCACAAAGAGCATTTACTCAAGGACTGTTGCCACTTTTTTGAGACCATGGCTGGCTTACCATATTTATCTGAGTGACTATTTGTGACCATTGACATTAAGGACCTATTTTCTGTTATCCCTCATGACCAGGGGCTTGAATGGTGTTTGGAATCCATGATGAAGGGTTCGGACCTGAGTAGTAAACACATAAGTGTGGTCTTCCAGCATATGGGAACAGCCTTAGTTTCATAGGGTCATAGGTAGGTTCTAGGCTATTGGCCCAAGGGCCCAAGTAAACCTAGCCAACAAGGTTCCTGGCTTACGCCACCCAAGAAAGTTATTTTCCTGTGCCCTATCGAGCAGAGCCACAGAAGTGATTCTTGGGGTGTATTTCCTATTTCCCATCCACTCATCAAGATTTTTCTTGAAGAGTGCTAATGAGGAACTTTGCATAACATAGATAGGTAGCTTGCTCCAGAGTATGGGAAGTCGCTGGGACAGGAATCTATCCCTCCAGCATGTCCTGTTTATTGTGGTGACAAGGTTTAGGTCCCTAGAGCATGTAGCTTGGAGGGATTGGGATTTCTTTACTTGTAGTATGTCCAACAGCTCTGGGTTTCACATAGCTTTATATGTTAGGCAGAGATCACCTCGTAGTAGGCGATATGCTAAGGAGTAAAGCTGGAGTTTTTTGAGATGGTCAGTGTAGGGCATCTGTTTGAGGCCATTAATCCTCTTTGTGAGATACTTATTTGGCCTTTCTAACTACTGCAGATGTCTTGTGAGGTACATTCCAAAAGGGGCGTTGCACTCTATAATGGGTCTAATGAGTGTCGAGTAGAGGAGAACAATGACCTCTTTTTTCCTGGATGAGAACCCTTTTGTGATGAGGTGTGCCAAGTAGAAGGATTTCCTGACTACTGTGGTGATGTGGTTATCAAAGGAGAGAATAATGTTTACCTGGGTCCCAAGGTCTCTTATCACACATTCGGCATTAAGTAGACTGCCGCCTATGTGGTAGTTCATGGGTACAGAATTTTTACCAAAGTGGATGACAATGCACCTTTTTGGCATTGAGCTTGAGGCCATGGCGCTGACACCAGGAATCTGTCTCAGTGAGGCCCTTCTGTAGGATATCCACATCATTTGCACCCGACTATTGCTCCTAGATTGCAGTCATCTGCGATCTTCATTAGCCAAAGGCCTTCTGTGTTAGCTTGTACTTCAGAGAAGTAGATACCAAACAGGAGAGGTCCCAGGACTGAACCCTGTGGTACTCCACTTGTCACTGGTTTGAAGTCAGATTTAGAGTCTGCAACTTTTACAGTGTAGGTTCTGTCAGTGAGCCAGCTGGCAACCCATCTTGTGACATAGGGATTTTTACCTAGTTTAGTGAGTTTAGCTATAACTGGAGCATTTCTCCCCAGGCCTCCGCTGAAAACAGGCTCTGTGGAACCTAGTCGGACTTTCCCGGTCAACAAATGCTAAATAAATAAATTTGAGAATGGGGAATGGTGTCAAAAGCCTTGGCAAGGTCAAAATAGGCTGTTTGAACCACCTTATCCTCATCTACGGTTTTGGTGACTGCCTCAAAGAAGTTGATCCGGTTCAGGAGGCATGATCTGGCTTTCACAAACCTGATATGGGTGGGGTTCAGAGTTGGAGGTTACCAATGTCTTTGTTTATGAGTTCCATGATGATACGTTCCATGACC
The DNA here is from genome assembly GCF_019279795.1 of Protopterus annectens. Classification (NCBI taxonomy): domain Eukaryota; kingdom Metazoa; phylum Chordata; order Ceratodontiformes; family Protopteridae; genus Protopterus; species Protopterus annectens. The sequence continues at coordinate 1,256,792,274 of NC_056726.1, forward strand.
TTCCAGACTAGGCTCATCAGGCTAATAGGGGGATAGTTCCTGGGATCAGTGGTGGCTCCCCTTTGTGGAGTTGGATAACTGTTGCTGTGCACCATTCAGTGGGCACAAAGCCTGATGTGAGGCTATGACTGAACATGATGCTTAGGTGGGGAGCCAGTTCGTTCTGAAGTTCATGTAAAATGCAGTCTGGGATGTTGTCTGGTCCCATGGATGCTGTGTTTTTGGCTTCAGAGAGTACAGATTTTACCTGTGTAGTTGTGATTATAGGGACTCTGCATTCTTCCTGTATAGATATGGGCCCTTTAGGGGGTAAGAGGGGGGTAAAGTTAGCACTGAACCTATTTGCCTGGATGTTGGCAATATCAGTTGGTTCTATAAATTTTGTGCCATTGTGCTGTAACTCAGAACAGATCTGGGTGTTGCCATTGAGATTCTTGACATAGCTATAGAATGCTTTGTGGTTGTCCCTAGAATCAGCAGCAATTTTGTTTTCATAGCTAGCTTTGATGGATCTTATAAGGGATCTCAGCTTCTTACCGATGCTTACCAGGGAGCTCCTCCACTCATGGGATTTTACTCTCTTTTGCAACAGTTTCTTCCTTCTGTTGTAGAGTTTGTTTATGGCAGGGGACCACCAGATTGGCTTGCTTTTTTGGAGGTTAGCTTCCTGATTCTGTTTAGGATAGCACGATCCATACACTTGTGTAAGTGCTCATAAAGTGCATTTGTGTAGGATTCAGCAGTCATAACTACATTGTCTATCTGCAAGGGTGTCATGAAGTTTGCCACTTCTATCTTAAGAAGCATGAAGTTGGCTTTGGAGAAATTTTTTCCATGGTTTCCTTAATGGGGGCTGGGGGCGGGATGTGGATATCTATGGTAATTAGCTTATGGTTGGATCTGACCAACGAGGAGTTGACTTCAGGTGTGGAATACTGGTCATTCATGTTGAATAATGACTAGGTCTAGGATATTGTTGCCCCTGGTGGGGGTGTGTATAAGTTGATCCAGGGCACTGGAATATATGAATTCCAGAAAGCGTTGAGCGAAGGAGTTGGTACATGAGTAGTTTTCCCAGTTAATGGTGGGGTAGTTAAAATTGCCCATTATTAGGGTGTTTGGTTTCCAGTATATCAAGAAGAGAGGAGTGGGAATCCTGGGGCATGGTGAGGGATCGGTAGCAAGCTACAATTTGGATTGCAGTTTTGCCCAGGGTTAGTTACACTTGGATAACCTTGGATGCATTATGCTGAACAACTAACCTGGAGGTGTGGATATCCTTAATGAATATGGACAAACCTCTGCCTTTGGTGTTCTGGTCCAGGTTAGATGGCTGAAAAGTGTGATATGAGTTATAGCCTGGTATTGCAGGGGTGCTCTGTGGAGCCTTGAACCAGGTCTCAGTCACTGCACAGATCAACAATGTTATCTATTTTGAATGTGAGTATTATAAGCAACAGAAAGGTGTTGCAATGGGGGTAGCTTTAGCCCCCATTTTCACCAATATTTTACTGTGGAACTGGGAAACCAGTACTGCATTTAATTCTCCACTGTTCATTCACATGGAATAGTATGTCAGGTATTTGCACGATCCAGTCATTCTGTGGAAAGGAAACATTCAGGAACATTTGTTTTTTTTTTTTCAAATTTTTAAACAAATCAACCAACTTCATTCAATTCACCCATCATTATCATAATTTCTTGGATGCCACTATCTACAAGAATGAGAATGAATGTAAGTATGAGTCTAACATTTATAGTAAACCAACATATTCCAACGCCTACTTACATTTCGGCAGCCAGCACCCCCTTCGGCAAAAAAGAATTTGGTCAGAGGGCAACTAATAAAGCTGAGTACGCTATTGACTGATGACCAGATATTCCAGGAGCAGGCAGCTTTTATAAGTAATCTGTTTATTGAACATGGTTATCCATCTACACTGGTGGACAATATCTACCAATGTGTCTGTGAACACAGAAACACAAATTATGGAGCACTTTTAAGTCACTCACATGTATCAGAGAACAAACAGCATTTGGTCAAGCGTGCAAATTCTACTCAAGTTTTTGTAGTGGAATTTTGTAGATATTTTTCCATTTTGGAACAAATTATTAACAACCATTGGAATACAGTCTTTAGAACTTTTGGGATGCTTGACCAGGTTGGAATACAACTCAGATTTGTTTAAAAAACAGTAAGAACCTTAAACTCCTTTTGGAAAATAACAAGGATGGTGAAGACATTATGGTTAGAAATGCCAGAATGAAATACCATTGGACTTGCAAGCAATGTAGATTTATTTTACAGGGCACACATTACATGGTGGCAGGTTACCCCAAACTGTTACCAGTTAGAGGGAACTTTAACTGTGCAATGAAAGGTGTTGTGTATATTACATTTTGATTCTCATGCCCTGAGTTCTATGTTGGCAAGTCCATTGGGCCATTGTGAAAAAGGATTTACCAGCATATTTATGCCATTAAAAAGCAAACAATGTTAACACCTTGTACAAGCATTCCATTAAATACACAAACTTTTAAATGTTTCGGTTTTCTGTGCTTGAGAAGGTTCCAGAGGTGGGGATTGTGAATTGCATCTAGAACAATGTGAACTGTTTCGGCAGCTGCTTTTGAATGCATAGACATTCCTTGGATTTAATGACTTTGTTTCTATAAAACCCATTTAAGAATTAAGGCAGCTAGTATTTATCAAGATTCCTGTTATTTTATTAAATCTGAATAAGGTTTTACAAAGTATTAAGCTCTATGTCTTGATACATCTTTTGGCAGGTTGGTTTTAGGGAGGGTTCTACATAGGTCTGTGTTCTGGGTTAACAACTTTTGATGCATTTAGCATTTTAAATTTTATACTTCACACATGAGTACGTTATATGTAACGATTTTAATGTTCTTCATTTCCTGGGCTTCATCTTTTAAATGTTTTCTTAGCACTGTTTCTTTTTTATAATAACAATTTATGTGTATTTAATTTTTGTAATGTTTGGCGCCTTTAAGGCTTTTTAAGGAGTGCAAGAAGTTGCTACATTGTTTCTGAGGAAGTTTCTGCTTTACTGGAACAAAAGTGTTCAAACTATTAAACTCTCTGTGTGCAGTGACTTTCCTGTTCAGCGTTTTTTGTTTTATTTAAGTTCTGGAATATTCTGGGTCATGGTGTATTTGGTTATAAGTTACATTAAAGAAAAATTGGTAAGCTGTTAATATTGCAATAGAGAATGACTGAGAAACCTACAACAAGTTCATAGTTACTAGGCATCTTACACAAAGGAGTACACACTCAGGAATGCAGAACCCCTATCCCACCTTAAAATGCACCAAATAATCAACAACTAGGACATTACGTACCATGCCTGATACTCTTCAACCTCTTGGTGCAAGAAATCTGGACAAAGCATAACATAATGTGGATACAACGCCCACAAATAGAGAGAGATTTTAAATATTGCTCTTTTTAACTTAGAAAGTCGCTAGAATAACAAAATTTGTGTTGGCATGAATTTTCTGAAGGATATACAGTCTGAAACTCATATATATGTCATTATTTAGTGACTTCAGCCCTCTATAATTTGCCATAAAACCACAAATTTTATGAAAAACATACCAAAACTATGAGGCTAAATCTGGACAGTTCAGATATTTGTTAAACTCACACACATAGACACACACACACACAGACACACACACACACACACACACACACACACACACACACACACACACACACACACACACACACACACACACACATGCGCACACATGCGCACACCAACCTTCTCTCTATTGTCACACAGCAGTAGACACAATCACATCTTCTCTCTCATACAGCATTACACATACACTGTCATATGAAAATAATGGCTAGTTTAAATTACATACACATACACATACACATATACATATACATATACATACACATACACACACTTTCTCCTCCATAGAGAAACAAACGGAACCACTTGTTCACATGCGCACACACACACACACACACACACACACACACACACACACACACACACACACACACACACACACACACAAACACACACGCACTTTCCTTCTCTATAAACAGAATGACTAGTTTAAATTCCGCTTACGAGTGCAGAATGAGTTTACATCTGCTTTGGTCTGCATGCGTGCGTCCAATGCATGCATGGTCCTCCTTAAAGGAGAAGATGTCACCACCATGTTAAGAAGTATTTTTTGTTTGTTTGTTTGTTTTTTTTTTGTTTTTTTTTTGTTTTTTATATGTTGAAGTCTTCTGACCAGACATGACCCACCCAAAATCAGCTTTGGAACCTCTGCTATAGCATATCACAATATCGGGCATGCTTGTGTGATGTTTTACCTCTTTGTGTACACATGCTGTTCTTGCTTTAACACTGAACTTTTTTCCATTCCTAGCTTTTCATAAACCACATGAACCATGATATCAGGAGAATTTGTCTTTAAATGTAACATTTTCAAAGAAACATGAGAATTTTTACTTTTGTACATGTCAAAAGTTTCAGACCTTGTTGTACCACCTGGTAGACAGAATAAACTACCTAGTTTCTAATCCCATTTCTCCAAAAGTATTTTCTGATAAAACATAAAATTCTATATCTGGGTCTATTAATTCTCAGACGTTCTTGTCATATGTACAAATTTTATTATTTTCAAATTTCACTGCATCAGTTCCTTTTATTTCAACTTTTACTAGAAAGGCTCAACCAGACTCTGCTACACTTTGCTCTGAGGGAAAGGTTAGTTTTCTTTTTATTTGTTGTTGGAGTGGCCTTAGGTCAACTGATGCCCTAGGCAAAAGAGCTCCATGGCACCCCCCCACACACCATCTGGTGCCCCATCCTGGTCTACCTACACCAAATAAATACTGGAAAAGTGCCCCTGCTATAGCAGCGCCCTAGGTGGCCGCCTAGTTGGCCTATGCCTAAGGCCGGCTATGGGCTCACTCAGATGTGGCTACACTTTCCTGTGAGGGAAAGGTTAATTTGCTTTTTATTTGTTGTATTTTGTATTACTTTATTGCCTTTTTCTATTTTGAATAATGTGCTTGTTTTCTTTACCTTGTGTTTTACTTGTATTCTGCTTTTAACTGCATAGTAAAACTTGAAAATAGACCACAGTTCTGTCTCTTGTGAGTCAGGCAGAAATTAGAACAGATCAATTAAGGACTCACATATATGACAGAACAGGTCAGTTAAGGTTAATCATCCGTGAACCGAGGGGGTGGAGCTAGGAACTAAACCTTCTATTTAAGGGGTAAAATAAAACATTTCAGAGCTTTACTAGAAAGGATCACCCAGACTCTGCTACACTTTGCTGTGAGGGAAAGGTTAGTTTGCTTTTTATTTGTTGTATTTTGTATTACTTTATTGCCTTTTTCTATTTTGAATAGTGAGCTTTGTTTTTTTTTGTGTTTCACTTGTATTCTGCTTTTAACTGCATATTAAAACTTGAAATGAGACCACAGCTCTGTCTCTTGTAAGTCAGGCAGAAATCAAAAAAGATCAATTATGGATTCACACATAAGATAGAACAGGTCAGTTAAGGTTAATCATCTGTGAACTGAGGGGGTGAAGTTAGGAACTAAATCTTCTATTTAAGGGGTAAAATAAGACATTCTAGAGCTTTACTAGAAAGGCTCACCCAGACTTTGCTACACTTTGCTGTGAGGAAAAGGTTAGTTTGCTTTTTATTTGTTGTATTTTGCATTACTTTATTGCCTTTTTCTATTTTGTATACTGAGATTTGTTTTCTTTCCCTTGTGCTTTACTAGTATTCTGCTTTTAACTGCATATTAATAGGTTCATAGGTTCATACTAGGCTATCTGCCCTAGGGCATTTACAAGCCTAGCCAGAGTGTGTTTGGCTTTCGCCCTTTTTAAGGTTAGTTTACTGGGCCTCTGTCTAGCAGTGACACAGAAGTGACCCGCGGGGTGAACCGACCATCTCCCATCCACTGAGGGGCTCTGCCTAACATGGACTGGGATTTTATTCCAGAGTGAAGGGAGCCTCTGGGTTATGAATCTGTCCCTCCAACATGTCCTATTTATTTCTGTGCTGAGGTTCAATTCTCTTGATCGCGTAGCTCTAAGCGATTTGGATTTTCTGAGGTGGAGTATGTCCATTAATTCCAGGATGGACATGGCTTTGTACGTCAGGCATAGATTGCCTCTGAGTAGGCGGAATGTAACTGAGTAGAGCTGGAGTTTCTTTAGCCGAGCAGCATATGGCATTTGTTTGAGTCCCTTGATCCTCTTTGTGAGGTACTTTTGGGGTCTTTCTAGTTGCTGCAGGTGTCGGGTAAGGTACATCCCAAATGGGGCATTGTACTCAATTATGGGCCTGATGAGGGAAGAGTACAGGGGCACAATGACCTTCCTCGATCTAGATGTGAATCCTTTCATGATAAGATGGGCTATATAGAAGGTCTTTTTAACCACTTTGGCAATGTGATTGTCAAAGGAGAGATTACTATCAACTTGGGTCCCTAGGTCCCTAATTACTTCTTTCGTACTTAATGGATTTCCACCTATGTGGTAATTTGTGGGCACTTTGTTTTTCCCAAAGGGTATGACTATACACTTTTTGGCATTTAGTTTAAGGCCATGGCTCTGGCACCAGTTATCCGTTTCTATGAGTCCCTTTTGGAGGATGCTTGTGTCAGCTGGAGAGTCAATTATGGCGCCCAGTTTGCAGTCATCTGCGAACTTGGTCAGTCACAGTCCTCCTGTGTTAGCCTGTACCTCAGAAAAATATATACCGAATAAGAGAGGTCCCAGGACTGAGCCCTGTGGGACGCCACTTGTGACTGGTTTAGAGTCTGACATGGCTCCAGCAATTCTGACCATGTGGGTTCTGTCCTTGAGCCAGTTTGCAACCCACCTTATGACATAGGGGTTTATATTTAAGCTGGAGAGCTTGTCTGTGATGCCCGAGTGGGGTATTGTGCCGAAGGCTTTTGCAAGGTCCAGGTAGGCTGTGTGAACTACCTTAGCCTCATCAATGGCCTTGGTGACTGTTTCAAAGAAGTTGACCAGGTTCAAGAGGCAGGATCTGCCCCTAACAAAGCCAAATTGGGTAGGATCCAGTGTCTGTAGGTCCCCAATGTCTTTGTTTATGAGTTCCATAATGATCCTTTCCATAGCTTTGCAGACCAGGCTAGTCAGGCTTATAGGGCGGTAGTTTCCAGGGTTCGTAGAAGCACCTCCTTTGTGGAGTGGGACCACTGTTGCTGTACACCATTCTTTGGGTACATATCCTGTAGTAAGGCTGAGATTGAACAGTAGCCTTATGTGTGGGTTCAGTTCTTCTTGGAGTTCATGTAGCACGCATCCCGGAACACCGTCTGGTCCCATTGATGCTGTGCTTTTTGCTTTAGAGAGGGCGGCTCTCACCTGGGCATCTGAGATGTCAGGGAGGCAACACTCTGCTGGGATAGATATTTGTCCTTTTGGAGGGGAGGTGGGGGGAGTTTGCACTGAACCTGTCTGCCAGGATGTTGGCAATGTCTGTGGGTTCAGTGTATTTTTTCTCATTATGGACTAACTTTGAGCATATCTGGGAGTTGCCATCCAGGTTTCTAACATAACTAAAGAAGGCCTTATGATTATGTTTAGTGTATTGTGCAATTTTTCTCTCAAAGCTGGCCTTGGATGATTTTATGAGGGAACGTTGTTTTTTGCTAGTACTGATCAGAGATGCCTTCCCTTTTAGGGATTTTGCTCTATCATGTAGTAGCTTCCTCCTTCTGTTGTATAGCTTATTTATGGATGGGGTCCACCAGACAGGACACCTGCCTTTGGGGAAATGGGTCTTGGTTTTATTTGGGATTGCATGATCCATGCATTCCTGAAGGTGTCCATAGAATGCGTTTATAAAGGATTCAGCAGATTGGGCTGTAGTTTCCACTGGCCCGGAGGCCTTGAAGGATTCCACTTTGGATTTAAGAAGTGTGAAGTCAGCTTTTGATAAGTTCTTCACTGTGGTCTTCTGTGCTGGGGGTGGGGGCGGGATGTGAATTTCCAGTGAGATTCATTTATGGTCTGATCTTACCAAAGAGGGGTATACTTCTGGTATGGAACATTGTGTCCCCATGTTTGTGATGATCAGGTCTCGTATGTTTACCCCTCTTGTGGAAGTAGTGACTAGTTGTTCCATAGCATTTGAGTTTATTAATTCTAGGAACCTTTGGGCTAGGGTGTTGGAGCTTGAGTAATGCTACCAGTCTATGTTTGGAAAGTTGAAGTCCCCCAATATGATGGTGTTTGGAGAGACCTTCATATTCTCCAGTGTCTTCAGGAAGGCTGAGTGGGGTTCCTGAGTTTGAGAGTGTGGTCTGTAGCATGCTACAAACTGGAAGGCAGTTTTGCCCACTGTTAGTTGCACATGGATGGTCTCTGATGCTTCGTACAATACCACTAACCTGGAGGTGTGGGTATCCTTGATGAATATGGATACTCCCCTCCTTTTGTGGTTCGGTCCAAGTTTTGGGGCCAAAAAGCATGATATGAGGTATAACCTGGTAGTGATGGGGTGCTCTTGGGAGCCTTAAACCAGGTTTCTGTCACTGCACAGACATCGATGTTCTCCATACTGAGGAGGGCTTCGAGAGCATGCATCTTGAGGTTTAGACTTCTGGCATTGAGCAGCATTACCCTTAGTTTCTTTCTACTTGTGTTGTCTAAGGAGGTGGATTTGTCTTTTGAGCCTTGCCTAAAAAAGGCACTATGGGGGTGGCAAGAGCCTTTGCCAATATCCAAAAGCACAGGGGTGACAGGTGCAAGCCATCCCTTGCAAAGCAGCGTGGCTTGTCGAGTATGTCATCCCAAGCAGACAGACACTGGATCCCCTTTGAATGACACCAATATGTAAGCCAATTGTTGAAATTGATCATTTTGTCTTTATACTGTCGCATCATTCTTGGTGAGGGTAAGATGCTGCTCAAGGTCAGGGTCATACCAGCCTGGACTACATAATCAGAGAGCTCCTCTATGTCTCTTTTCATGTAGTCCAGGGAGATACATCTCAGGTCATTCACACCAGCATGGGCAATGACTGAGTCATATTTGTACCTGCTATGGAGTGACCTGAGTGCTTGTGTTATGTGGCGGATTCTAGCGCCGACAGGCAGCTCACAGTAACCTTTTCCTTGTTCAGCCTGGTGAGCGGGACGTCAGTGTGTCTGACTATAGAGTCACCTATTACAAGTGTATCAGGTATGTTGTTAGGCCTTAAGGGCTGTGACTGTTTGGCACACTGACTTTGTGAACTATGTGTTGCATGTGATTTGTTTTGGGGTAGTGGTTGCTTGGATGTCTGCTTTGGAGGTCTCTGTTGCTTTGGCAGATTTTTATTTAGAGCCTCTGAGTATGTTTTTGTGTGTTTATGTGTTTGGTTTGCAGTTGTGATAGGTCTATATGAGACTGGATTTATGGTGTGTGTGGTTAACTTTTCCTCCTGGCTGGTTACGCCAGTACTGGGTCGAGAGAGCTCAGCCTCCAGTTTGACTATATGGTTGCACCTCTCACATATATTTCTACTTGGTGGGAGGAGGAGAGGGTTGTCTGTGTACATGAGGCAGTTGTAACATTGCCTCAAGATTCCCAGATTCACCAGCTGGACTGGAGAGGAAACCAGCAACTGACCTTTCAACATGCTAGAATAGTATAGGGAACTCCTTTGTAAATGAATCAGAAGGACCAATAGGGGATGAGGTACTCAAGAGGATTATATGAGGATGTAGTGCATTTTTTGTTTATTAGTGCTTAACTTATAAAAAAATGCTTATATGAGCAAGTGCAGGGTTTTAGATTGAGAATAGAGTGTTTAGTTTGAGAGTTAGAGCAGTTCCAAGGGAAAAAGTGTAGAAAACTTGAAAAGTGACCACAGCTCTGTCTCTTGTGAGGCAGGTAGAAATATTTTTCCCCACCCTCTCACCCGGTTACTGTTGTGTTCTTAAACAGCACTGTATTTCTAGTTGCCTGCCCCTTATGTTAATTTGATCACATATCTCATTTCCTCTCTGCTTTTACTGGCTTGTGTGACTAAGCGTAAAATTATCATTTTGTGAAATCACTCCCCTTCAGCTATTTAAATTTATTGGCCATCCTACTGTATTCCATAGTACCAGAATAAAAAAGTGACCACCCCCTTTCAATCTATCTTGCTGTTTTAAAAATAGTGAATCTCCACTAAAACTTAACTTTTTATACTGGTAAAACTTAAGTTACCTACTTTCACATCTAACTCCTGTAGTGCACACTGCAGTATTTAGGATAAATCATTTTTTTTTCATCTTACCTTTAAGCATCCCTGTAATTAACACTTGCTCTAAAACCTGCTGAAAAGCACTAGGAAGCCTTAAACTGATACAAACACTCAACTCTCCTTGTTAATAAAGAGAAATTAATTGTAGGCACTAAACAGCCTATAATTGCAAAGTACCTTGCTAAGGTAAGGGAAAACAGCTCTTGTACTTTACAAAAAATGCACCAAAGCAGGCACCCAAGATTGTGCTAGACAGTCAAAAGGAGAAGGTTAACACTTGCACTACACCTCAAGCAACACATAGCCCTTCTAAACCCACATCACCAACACCCTCACATAGCAACACTAAACCCTCATATGCGGAGGCCCTTAACAGTAACCTGCCCAAGCAACAAGGACCTCCGAAGCTGAAACGCAAACAAACATCAATCACAACCAAAGTGTCATATAGCTCGCAACACCAGTGTGCCGCCCAAAAATAGCCCTTAAGGCAAGACAATGTACCCAACAATTTAGTCATAGGTGACTCTATAGTCAGGCACACTGATGTCCAACTCACCAGGCTGAACAAGGAGAAAATTACAGTCAGCTGCCTGTCGGGTGCCAGGATCTGCCACATAACGCATGCACTCAAGTCACTCCACAGTAAGTACAAATATGACTCTGTCATTGTCCATGTTGGAGTGAATGGCTTGAGATGTAGCTCCCTGGACTACATGAAAAGAGACATGGAAGAGCTCTCGGATCATGTGGCCCAGCAGGTATGACCCAAGCCCTGAGTAGCATCCTGCCTTCGCCTAGAAGGATGCCACAGTATAAGGACAAAATGACTGACTTCAGCAATTGGCTAAGCTTCTGGTGTCATTCAAAGGGGATCCAGTATCTGTCTGCCTGGGACGACTTGATCGACAGACCACGATGCTTTGCCAGAGATGGTCTGCATTTGTCACCCCTGGGATTCTGGTTACTGGCTAAGGCTCTTGCCACTCCTATAGTGCCTTTTTTAGGCAAAGTTCAAAGGCCAAAACCACCACCATAACAGGTACAAGCAGGCAAAATCTGAAGGTAATGATACTTAATGCTAGAAGTTTAATCCTCAAAATGCACTCTCTCGAGGCACTCCTAAAAATCGAGAACATTGATATCTGTGCAGTAACTGAGACCTGTTTCAAGGCTCCAGAAAGCACCCCTGCAATACCAGGCTACAACTCTTACCACACTTTTTGGCCACCAAACCAGGACCAAAACACTAAAGGTGGAGGAGTGTCCATATTCACCAAGGATATTCACACCACCAGGCTAGTTGCCCAACACAATGCATCTGAAATTCTCCAGGTGCAACTAACACTAGGTAAGACTGCAATCCAAATTGTAGCTTGTATAGGTCCCCACCATGCCCCAAGATTCTCACTACACCTTTCTAAACATACTGGAAAATATTAAGATACAATCAAATACCCTAATACTGGGTTATTTCAACCACCCTGCCATTAACTGGGAAAACTACTCGTGTACTAACACCTTTGCCCAATGGTTCTTAGAATTAATAAATTCCAATGCCCTGGTTCAACTAATCCATAGTCCCACAGAGGCTCCAATATCCTAGACCTGGTCATTACCAACATGGGAAATCGATGCTCCACACCTCTAGTCACCACCTCATTGGTCAGGTCTGACCATAAGCTAATAACCCTTGACATCCACATCCCTCTCCCACCCCCCAGTAAGGAAACCTCTGTAAAAAACTTCTCCAAAGCCAACTTCATGCTACTCAAGTCAGAAGTGACAAACTTCATGACACCCATGCAGATGGGAACTGAAAGTTGGACTACTGAATCCTACACTAAGGCACTGTACGAGCAAATCCACTCATGCATAAATCATGCCATTCTAAACAGAACCAAGATGCTCTCCTCCAAAAAAAGGAAGCCAATCTGGTGGTCCCCTGCCATAAACAAACTTTACAACAAAAGAAAGAAACTGTTGCAGAAAAGAGGAAAATCCCAGGATGCAAAAAACTCCCTTACCAGCCTCAGTAAGAAGCTGAGATCCTTCATAAAATCCTCCAAAGCTAGTTACGAAAATAAAATTGCCAAAGATTCCAAAGACAACCACAAGGCATTCTATAGCTATGTCAAGAATCTAAATGGCAATGCTCAGATCAGCTCAGAATGGCATTAAATATACTGATCTGAAGGATATTGCCAATATCCTGGCAGATTGATTCAGTGCCAACTTCACCCCCCTCTCACCCCCTAAAGGGCCCGTCTCAATACAATAAGATTGCCAAATACCAGTAATAATGGCCACACAGGTAAAACACGCACTCTCCAAAGTTAAGAATGCAGCATCCGTGGGACCAGACAACATCCTGGGCTGTGTACTGCATGAACTACAAAATGAACTGGCACCTCACCTAAGTGTCATGTTTAATCATAGCCTCACCTCAAACTCTGTGCCCACTGAGTGGCACACAGCTACAGTTATCCCACTCTACAAGGGGGGATCCATCTTGGATCCTGGGAACTACCGCCCCATTAGTCTGACAAGCCTGATCTGCAAGGCCATGGAACGTATTATCATGGAACTTATAAACAAAGACATTGACAACCTTCATACACTGGAACCCACCAGGTTTGGGTTCATGAAGGGGTGATCTTGTCTCCTAAACCTGATTGACTTCTTAAAATCAGTCTCCAGAGCTGTAGACGAGGGTAAGGCAGTCCACACAGCCTTTCTGGACCTCACCAAGGCCTTCGACACCATCCCCCACTCTGGAATCATAGATAAACTTACTAAGCTGGGCATTAATCCCTATGTCACTCGATGGGTTGCCAACTGGCTTACTGACAAAACCCACAGTGTAAAAGTAGTCAACTCCAAATTCAGCTCCAGCAAGTGACAAGTGGAGTACCTCAGGGTTCAGTCCTGGGACAGCTCTTGTTTGGCATCTACTTCTCTGAAGTACAGGCCAACACTAAGAGGCTCTGGCTAACAAAGTTGGCAGATGACTGAAAATGGAAGCCATTATTGAATCCCCAAATGATGTGGATATTCTACAAAAGGGCCTTACAGAAACAGATGCTTGGGCCAGAGCCATGGGCTCAAGCTCAATGCCAAGAAATGTATAGTTATCCCCTTTGGGAAAAAAAAAACATGTACCTGTGAATTACCACATAGGTGGCAGTACACTAAACACTGAAAGTGTGATAAGAGACTTAGGGACACAGGTGGACAGTGGTCTCACCTTTGATAACCACATCATCACAACAGTCAGGAAATCCTTTTATGTGGCACACCTCATCACTAAGGGCTTTTCATCCAGAAAAAAGGAGGTCATTGTCCAACTGTACTCATCCCTCTTTAGACCCATTATAGAATACAATGCCTCGTTTGGTATGTACCTCTCAAGACATCTGCAACAACTGAAAAGTCCACAGAAATACCTCACTAAAAGAATCACAGGCCTAAAGCAGATGACCTATGCTGACCATCTAAAAAAACGCCACCTATACTCTGTCGCATATTGTCTACTCAGAGGTGATCTCTGCTTAACATACAAGGCCATGTCAAACCCAGACATGTTGGACATGCTACACTTAAAGAAACCCCAATCCGTCAGAGCCACATGCTCCAGGGATCTAAACCTTGTCATCACAATGATCAAAACATGCTGGAGGGATAGGTTCCTGACCCAGAGACTCCCCAGACTCTGGAATAGACTGCCCATACATGTCAAGCAGAGCGCCTCTTTGGCCCTCTCCAAATGGAACCTTGACGAATGGATGGGAGATAGGAAATTCACCCCGGGGATAACATCAGTCACCCTACTAGACAGGGGTCCAGGGAAGTAAATATTGTGGGAAGAAATAGCCAGGGAATTGTTGTGGCTAGGCTTGTATAGGCCCTAGGACCGATAGCCTAGTACCATGTTGTAGTCATGTTCTACAAGTTCTTAACAATAATTGGAAATTGTTTATGCTTGATGAAAGCATTAGTAACCTAGTTGATAGCAAACCCCATGTAGCCTATAGGAACATGCTTTCCCTTAATAGATTACTTTGCTATGACAGAGAACCAGTGGTTACTAGGGCTTTGAGCAAGAATGGCACACATCCTTGTAATCAATGCAAATTTATAGCTGTTTCTGACTGTTTTGTCCATCCTGCTACAGGACGTAAATATGTGTCTAAATTTTATGCTGATTGCAGATCAATCAATTTGGTCTATGTGGCAGAGTGTCAGCTTTGTAAATTGTTCTATGTCGGAATGACGACCAGGACTTTTCGTGAGCGCATGCGTGAGCATGCCTATGCCATTGAGAAGGCCAATACCAACAATGCTTTGGCCTAGCACATTCTGGACAATGGTTCCTCACATCATTTTAGATTCAGGGTTTTGGAGTTAGTTCATAAAGGAGGTAGATTGGGTAACATCAGGAACCGTACTGAAGAGGAAGGAAATGGATTTTAAAGCTACAAGCTCATAGGTTTGGACTCAATGATAGATTCACACTTAAACCTTTTCTCTCCAGTAGACCCTTAAAGCATTGATTTTATGAGCTTATCACCTCATCACATGTTTTTAATCAAGTTTTATTAAATATCCTGTTCTCTTAATTACTTTTAGCATCTGATTTGTCCTTTTGAAAATTGTTGATGTCATTTTATGTTTATAAGGGCTGTTTTTTACTGCATTAGATGTCTGATGAAGCGTTGGGTACAACGTGAAAGCGCTTACCACTGCAGTTTTTTCGTTTGTATGGTTTTATCAATAAACCTTGGATTTTTATCTATCTGGGACTGTGATTTTGTTCACTCGTTTGTTTAGACATTTGGGCAGAGTTCTGTCCTTACAGCACATGGTGCACACCTCGGACTTTGCTGCATTTGTGTTTTTCTTTTCTTTGAGGGTGCTTTACCTGGCAAACTATTGGTTTTTTCGTTAATACCCTGAAACAGCTAATTTTTATGATTATCCTCCACAGGATATAAATTAATTTTAACACAACTGCCATTATTTTTATACAACACAGAACAATCTGCACGTTTTATTAAACTTAGAACAATGCTTGTCCCAGTGCTTATAGCTGCACCTTAAGTGTGAAGATTGAATTAAATCTCTGTAAATGTTTTTTCTGGTTAATTACTGGATTCTCAAGTGCTTTTCTCTTTGCATCAATTACTGCTGCAAATCATCATGACTTTATTTCTTTGTGGAGTACAGTTTATTGGTTGAAGAATACAAATTTTCTAGAACATATTTTAGAGGATGCAGTGTTATTCCATCTGAAAGCATATCTGTAGTCTAAGACAGAATGTTTATCATTGCAAGGAACAATTAGTTAGATTTTTGCAGGACATTCTGTTCAAATCAGAGGTCATGAGGACTACCGCAATTGCCAAGGAAGTTGCCCAGAATGAGCAACATTTAGGTTGCAGTAATCTTTGTGTGGATGTTGTACCACACCAAAATTCTTAAACCTGTCTTGGAAGCATAATATACTGCCAAGACAAGTAACAGTAGAGGACAATAAGAAGGATGCTGAAATACTCCAAAGTGTTGAGCCACAGGAGGAGAGCACAAGATATCATAGGGAGTGGAAATTATTTCTATTGAGGATTCTGTGAATAAAATTATAAATGTAATGGAAGCCAAAAAGAAGGTGGTAAAGTGTCTCCTTTATTCCATCATAAGCTATGACAAGGAATGAAGTCTTGGGATTGCTGGAGCAGCTGCACAGCCAAATGTTGCCTGATGATATTGTCTAAATGAAAAATAATAGCTGGCTAGGAAAGGGATCAGATCAGTAGGATGGGATTTCTAGGATATGATTAGAGGATTAAGACGAGTAATAAGCACATTAATACTCTCAGAAATGCTACCTACTGACAGAATACGTAAGGGCAAGTGCTTAACATTGTGGAATTATAATGAGAACAAGATATGAAGAAGACTGGTTATAACAGAAACCGAAAGAAAATGGTATAATATACACAGAGGAGGTCAATGAAAATCCAGGAGAGTAGAAACATGCAAAGTAATGTTTACCGTTGTCCACAATCTTGACAAAAAGGCTGTCTGAATTATTATTTTATGGAAGAGGAATGTGCTGATATTGTACCAGTAAAAGAAGAAAGTTATAGAATGTTAAGAGTGAGAGATAAACAGAATAAGCTGCAGATGTAAGAGGAATTCTAGACAACAGTAGTAGTAACATGAGAGGAGATGGTGAAATACCACACTTATTTTCAAACATTCTACACGCCATATATAATAAAAGGCAGATGTATGTATCTGTTCACTTACTGAGTATTTGAAGTCCATTTTTTTCCTTCAATGTATTTCTTATCTTTAATAAAATATATTTTTAAAGTGGAGTATTGTGTGCAGCTAGTCATGGTGAGTTTTACGTTTCCATTCAAAGACTATAATATTTTTTTAAATATCTTTTTATTTAACATTTCCAAGAAAAAGAAATTGAACTACATATTGTAATACAATCCATTACAAGAAGTGATCCAAGCTGATATATTTATAGCAGAACAAAAACAAGCATTGAAGATATTTAGTCAAAGCTTTAGAGTTATATACAGACTTATAAAGTAGTAGCAAACATTTACTTAGGAAATATATCAAATATGAGTTACAGTACTAAAATTAAATAAACAAATGTAAACAAAGATAAACGGAAGCAACATAATATGGTATTATACTCTGGAAGGATCCTCTTGAACTAACCCAAATTGCTGCTATGTTTCAGAGTAGTTTAACACTAACAATACAAAAGAAACAAACATGAATCACACTACCTAATCTACTTTTTCAGTGTCTTCTGCCCCCCCCCCCCCCACCCATGGCTCCTATCCATCAAACCACTAGTCATTCAGACAGTTCCAAATCATTCCTCCACTCTGAGAATTCCATAATGCCCTTCTCTTGCATGAGAACCCTTCTGTGTACTTGGGTGCCTGGACTTCAGTCAGGGCTTTATCCCTCTATGCAACTGGCACTGCCCTGCTACCTAACCTACTTAATTATAATGCTACACTACTTCTCACCATTGAGTCCCAGCCCACTTTATCTTCATCTTTAGCTAGTCCACTAGTACTTGATTTTCTGAAGCAGTGTAGCAACTGCCTTAAGTTTATTGACAAATACTTCTACTAACACATTTTGATTTAATCTGTGAAAGATTCATGCATCTAAACTGGAGGTTAATCTCTTCATCCCATCCATTATCGGTAAACAACACCAGAAAAAACAATATATTACCATATCAGCCAAAAAGTTACTCCTACAGTTGCTGAGTTGGTAAATAATGTTTTCTTAAACATCCTATACCTCCTAAATATCCTACTAGCTTACATCAGCCATGTAACAGAAATACAAACTCCACCCCCACACCTGCTGTTACTGGGAGTCACCTGTACTACAGGTGTATACCCTTAAGGTTCCTTTGGCCTGCAGCATACCCCAGAAGTGTCTTAATCATTGGTGACTCCACTGCAGGACATACACACACAACACTTACCAGATTAGCAAAGGATAGGGTGACTTAGGGACATCATTAGGATCCTTGGGTCCTTGCACATCCCAGGTTCAATTATAACTGCATAGTTATCCATGTGGGGGGTGAATGATCTCAGGCACTCCACCCTGGGCAAGATGGGAGAGAATTGTTGAGATCTCTGTTCATGTCTTCAGTGAAGGCAAGGTCTTGGCATAGATTAATGTTGTTCTATCCTCAGAAATTATGCCTAAATGAAAGGATAACATAATGGAATTCAGTAATTGGCTAGTAAATTAATCTCATTCTAGGGAGAATGGATGTGTGTCTGCAAAGGACAAAAAGGTCATTAGACCCAATCACTTTATCAGGAATTGCTTGCATCTTCCATCATATGGTTTTTGCATATTGGCTAAAATTTTTGCTACCATCATAGTAACCTTTTTAAGCAGAGTTCATTTGACAGACACTTCAACATTGCAAACTCACTCCAGTCTGAATAACATCAAGGTAACACTGCCAAATGCCAGAAGCCTTAACAAAATAATCTCTGAACTTGAGGCCTTCCTTAACCCTGAAGACATCAGAATTTGTGTATTTAGAGAAGCACAATGCCACTGTAATGATAGCACTCCCTATATTTCAGGGTACAATGCCTATCATGCATACATAGCCAGTGTGAGGAAGTATCAGTATTTATTAGTAATTTCATTTTCTCTCACCAGATATTGCACAATACATATCTCGAAATGTTTGAAGTCTGACACTTAGCAAGATTAATTATCACATTTTAGCCAATTATAGATTCCCATCCATGACCCCATCAGAGCGTGCAGGATACTTTAACTAGTTAGAAAAGTTAACAAGTGAATCAAATATCTTTCTTTGGGCTGACTTCAACTATCCATACACAAACTAGCAAACATATGTTACAAATAGCAAATATGCACATTAAATTGAAGGGTGGCCTAATGGTTAAGGTGTTTGTCTTACAAACACAAGGTGCAGGGTTTGAGTCTCACAAGGGATAATTGGCTAGGCTTAAAATGGCTCACAAGGGCAGTTAGCTTAGTACTTTATTATGAAATTTTGAACTTTGCAAAAGATCAATAGACTTGACCAAACTGTCCCTCTGTTCAACATTGCATCACCCTGTTTGTTATACACTACCCAGTCAAATCTGATCATTTCACGGTGGTCTTCTGTATGAAAACTTTCATCCTGGCTTCTAAAAACTCCTCTAAATTCAGAGATTACTCCAAATCCAGTTATTTACTATTAAGTGATCGTATTCATAGGTTTATAGTAAGCACTAGGCTAGCTGCCCCATTGGGCCATTTTATGCCTAGCCAATTTCTCAGAAGTGATAATTAAACCCTGCACCTTGTGTCTGTCAGTAAACACCTTCACCATTATGCCAACCCTCCCCTAAATGCTAAACAAATATTATGGCTCCCCCAGCAAACCATGTGACTTGCTATAGCTTTAATTTTTAATAGATGTAGTGAGGCATTTTACCAATCTCACACAAGCAGAATGCCAAGTTTAGAACTAAACCAATACAGTAGAGCTACCACATCAACAAACTCTAGAATAAAAAGAAAAATCTCATGGCAATCATGAAAAGCTGTCCACTTCATCATTATAAAGAGATTTAAAACTTGTAAGTCTCTCAAATGTATCATTAGAAAATGTAAGGCCAACTATGAACTTAGGATTACAACTAATTCAAAAGATAGCCATATGGCCTTCTTTGGTTATTTTAGGAAGATTAGAAGAAATCTAAAATTATCTCCTGAAGTTAACTTTTGTGGTACCATTGCTAATATTCTTGTAGACAACTTCTCTTCTAACTTCATTCCACCCATACTCCCTCTTCTATGACCCCTCCAGAGCAATTTGGACCAAGTTCTTGGCACTTTTCAAAATTCAAAACACTACTTACATGGGTTCTGGCAAAATCCCTGGATGTCTGTTGAGAAGCATAAAGTTCCAACCAGCAACCAATCAACACTTCAGCTTGAGTCTCTCATCAGGTTGTGTCCCCAAGGTGTGGTAAATGGCAGTATTGGAGCCTTTGCATATTGGTGGTCCGTCTACTGATCCTGGGAATTCTAGACCTACTAGCGTCACTTGTATTATTATTGGTCAGACTATGGAACATATTATAGCAGTGGAAATAAATGATATAGGTGAACTTATATTCCTGGAACAGCACCTCTTTGACTTTGTAAAAGTCGGATCACATCTGCCCAACCTGGTTGACTTTTTTAAAGGGTTACTGAAGGGCACTGGTAAGAAGTATACAGTCTGCACTGCTTATCTAAGCCTCACCAAGGCCTTTAACATTGTCCTCCATACAGGGTTTACTGACAGACTCTCTCAACTTAACATTAACCCATACATAGTGCATTTGATTGGTAACTGGCTGTCTGAAAGGACCTATACTGTTAAGGTCAGGGAGATTTGCTTTAGATAGAAAAATGTCACTAGTGGTATCTCACAGGGCTCTGTTCAGGGTCTTCTCTTTGGTATATAGTTTGGTGATATAAAAGACAATATCAAGAGACTATGATAAACAAAGTATGCTGATGTTTGCAAACAGGGAGTGGTTATCAAATTACATTCCAATATTTAAATTCTTCAGTAAGGATGGGACCAAACAAATGTCTGGTGTATCAATCACAGGGTTACCTTCTACACCAACCATAGTTTCCTTTGGTAAATTTAGCATCACTACTGCTTACCATATAGATAACATTTGATTTAAATTTGATACCTTCATCAGGGACTTGGGTCCATTAGCTGATGACACACTATCCTTTGACCACTGTCTCTCTGTGGTGGTAAAAAAAAATCCCTTTGCCTTGCACAACATATCCTTCATTGTATCTCATCAAGGTCCAAAAGAAGTTACATTTTTGGAAGTTGGTATAATGGTTAAGGTGTTTACCTCACAGATACAAGGTGCTGGGTTTGATTCTCCCCTTTGGAAGGGAAACTGGCTAGGATTAGAATAACCTACAAGGGCAGATAGCCTAGTACTTGGTTAATGAACCTACATCATTGGATGGGGAAACTGAAAATTCACTCCTGGTCTGGCCTCCATGTCTCTGATGGACAGAGGTCAACAGTAAGTAAATCATTCCCCAGCTAACATACCCCTTACATAACTCTTGGCTAGCTCCTTACTAATATACCCCAACATATAGGTGTCCAGGTGACTCAGAGACAAAACTGGGTTGGGTTGTATGGCTAGGCTTATAAAGATCCTGGTTGTCATTGGCCTAGTATGAACCTATAGTTGCACTTTCTTCATCCCTTATTAGTCCCCTCATTGACGATCATGCACCTAAATCAGCTTGAGGGATCCCAATGTTTCCTTACCAAAAAACTTATTGATTCTCAGTACCATTAGCTACTGTGATTAGCTTAAATCCCTGTCCTTCCAAAAACTATCAGGAAGAGTTCTGAAGTGTGATCTCTGCTTAGTCTTCAAGGTTATGAATGACCAAGGGCTCTTCAAACTCCTTCACCCAAACAAAACCAGTGAAAAGGAAACACCTGTTGTAAAGACACAAACTTACACAACCACATCAATAATGTCAGATGGCATGTCAGATACCTAACTTAACATATAACCTGGTTCAGGAACAGGCTGCCCTTATCTAGCAACCCTTAAAACCAGTCTAGATGACCAGATGGGCAACTACAAATTTTCACCGAGGATATGTGGATTAAGTGATTTGGTCGGGCTGACAAATGTCACCAAACGGGTATAGGTGTTTGCCAGTTATAACTTGGTTGAAGACACAGCCCACTCTGATCTACTCCAGGTACCCAAACTAATGGTGGGATGGGATGTATATGCTCCAGTTGTGCAGTGTGTGCCCACCATAAATCCCAGCAGACCAGAGTCAATAAGCTACTGGAGGGCCAGTGCCCAGTTACCCAGCTTGGATTACCTGGGATAGCTCTGTTGAGTGAAAACTAGATGTAAAACCAATGAACTTGAGAAACGTGAACAAAGAATTGAGACACTAAATGTAGGTTCACTGACAGGGTGCAGCTTGGAAGTGAATGATATGATGGTAAGGAGGAGGCTAGACATCCCATGTATCCAGAAGACAAAATGGAAGGGCAGTGCAGCAAAGGTACTTGACTTGGGATCCAGAATCTATTTCTCAGGATGAGGACAGGCTAGGAATGGTGTGGGAATTGTGATGAGAGAGAAAGAGGCTTCAGAAGGCAGTGAGGGATACCATCAGAATTTGTGACATTCTCATGGCAATCAGACTCCAGTGTAATAGAGAGCAGTATTCATAATCTCAGCCTATGTCCCACAGAAGAGTTCTGACAGTGAGTAAAACAGTACATTCAGACAGCAGTTGGAAGACCCACTAGAAAAAGCAGGACAACATGACTTGGCATTGATAATGGGGGAGCTGAATGCACATATGGGACAGGCAGAACTGTATATGAGAAATGGCTAGGTCCACATGTGTGGGGCAACAGGAATAAAGACGGATAAGTCATTCTAGACTTCTGTTTGGCAAATGGCTTTGTGGTGGCCAACAAATGGTTTAACAAGAAAGACACTCATGAGATCACATACAAGTGTGGCCAACATGCAACTCAAGTAGACATCTGCAGTGGGATAGACTTAACAATTGCAAAGTCATCCCCAGTGAAACAGTCGGCTCATAGCATAAACCACTAGTTGCCACAATCCGCTACAAGCAGTGGTCGGAGAAGGCTCTAAGGTCAATAGAGACTTGGCTGAACATGTGGAAGTTGATTGGAGAGAAAACACATGAGTGCAAGGAATTACTCACTGCTCTAGCATTTAGTAAGAAGAGGAAATAGAGTTGAAGAAGAATGGCACCACCTCAAAACAAAAATATGTGAAAACTACAGAACAGCTAGGCAGCTGAGCCTGGTATGGAAACAAGGTACATAAGGAAAGCTGGTGGTGGAATGCAGAAGTCCAAGAAGTCATCAGAAGAAAGGAAGGGTACTGGAAAAAATGGGAGATGAAGAAGATGGGCAAAGCTATGGAGCAGATGGACCAGGCTAGGAAGGAATAATGGTTGGCTAACAAAGAGTCGAATAAAGAAGTTGAAATAGCAAAGAACAAGGCATCAGAGATTTTCTACCAGCTTCTAGAAAGTGATTCAGTACATGACACAAAGAAACTCTATTAGTTTGGAAGGCAAAGACAGAGATAAAGAAGATAGCCAGACACATTTCATAAGGGTAGCCAGCAACAATCTGCTCACCGGTTGGGATGCATGGCTAGGCTTAAAAAGGCCTTTCTGGTCATTAGCCTAGAAAACACCTATGAACCTATGAACAAGACATCAAAGGCAGATGGAATAAATACTTCCAACAGATTCTGAATGAAGAAAACCCCACAGAAGCTGTATAGTCTAGGATGAAAGAAGAGGAGGAGCCTACCCTAGAAGAAGTAAGAACAACACTAAGAAAAATAAAGTCAGGGAAAGCAGCAGGCTCAGATGAGGTCACAGCAGCTATGATAAAGATTTTGGCTGAGATAAGAGAGAAATGGTTCCTAAGAGTACTCATAACAGTATGGCGAGAAAGGTATATCACAGATGACTACAAAAAAAGTATGCAAGTGTCACAGTACAAGAATAAAGGGGACATTCTTAATTGTGGGCTATGCATAGGCATTAAATTCCTGTCTCAGTGCGGAGAGGATGATTGATAAACAAATATGCAGAGTAGTAGAGAGTAAAATGAGAGATGAGCAGTTCAGATTTAGATCAGGATGAAATATACCTGACCTGATATTTGCAATGAGGCAGATACTTAAAAAGAAGCTAGAAATGAGGAGAGAATTTGACTGGACATTTCTTGGTTTGGAGAAAGCATATGACAATGTCCCAAGAAAGTTTATTTGTATAGTCCTGTGATCGCTCAAAGTCCAGAAACATTGTTAGAATTAATGCACGCTATATACAAGAACCCAGTGACTCAAGTACAAACAGTGTTCGGTCTCACAAAAGGGATCCCGGTGGGAGTGGGGGGTGCATCAAGGTTTATCTCTAATCCCACTGCTGTTCATACTAGTATTGGACTACATTAATAAACAGGTTGAAGGGGACAGATCAACAAGGTTGCTGTATGCAGATGATGTGGCAATACAACAGACTCTGAGAATGTCAGCAAAGGATAGGGAAATGGAATGCAAAATTGAAAGCACATGGGATAAAACTGAGTACAGATAAGACAGTTGCAATGGCAAGAAATGCGAGAAATAAGAGGAAGCTGTGAAATGACATAGAAGGGAAAATGGCAGAACAGGTTAACAGCTTCAGGTGTCTGGGATGGGGGTTTGAATAAAAGGGATGTCTGAATGAGGAGGTCAAAGCTAAAATCAGAAGGGCTGCAGCCAAATGACACAGAGTGTCAGGGGTAGTATATGAATGAAGAATCTCCAAGAAGTTGAAAAGTAAGATGTACAAAACAGCAGCGAGACCAGTACTACTCTGTGGTACAGAAACCTGGACAGTAAAGGCAGAGCAGTTGAGCAGCTTAGAGATGGTGGAGGTGAAGTGCTTGAGATGGGTTGTAGGATGTACACTGTTGAAGAAATCGGGACAACAAAGCAGAAGCCCAAGTAAATCCAATTGCAGAGGTCAAAGAGAACAGATTATGGTGATTTGGGCACATGTGCAGAAAAGCAGAAGTCAATCTGGTGAACAAGATTTGAGACAGAAAGGAAGAAGGCAAGAGGAAACAATGGCATCCACAAAGAGATAGATGGATTGTGTAAGACAAGACCCATGATAGTCAGGCAAGAGCGCTGAAAAAGTTAAGAGAGTGGCATTGAATTGAGGGAGATGGTGATGGCTGACACAACACCTGGACCCCATGTAGAAAATGAATGATGTGGCGACAGTGTACATTCTGTGTGGCACTGTTAGTTCCTACAGTACTGGGTGATGTGGGTGACCTTCTTGATGGTCTTCTTTTGCTGTCGGCTTAGTAAAAACCATTGAACCACCCATTCCCCAAGATAGGCATTAACTAACAATAACGTGGCAGGATATTTCATGTAATTCTTGAAACATATTGCTATTTTCCATAAATTCCATATACTTTTAATAAAATATAATGATATGTAATTGATCATTCTCCTGGTGCTTAAAAAGACTGGTCACTCCCTTCAGTTGCTGTGAGTAGTAGTATGAATAAAAGTATATCTAAAGTGCATGGCCACCATCTAAAGCATACGTCATCCTTTTGAAGAAATTTAGCAGTGGAAATAGACAGGATCTGTCCTTCACAAAACCAAACTGTCAGGGGTCAAGTCTAACAACATTCCTGATATCACAGTTTATGATGTCAGTAATAACACATTCCATGGCTTTGCAGATGAGGTTTGGAAGGCTGATAGGTCTATAACAAGCCTGGTAAGATATAACGCCACTGTTATGTAGGGGCATGCCACTCTGTGTGCAACTTATCAGTAACAAACCTTGTAGCTAAACCTAAGTCCACTGCTGTGTGCCACTTATCAGGGACAAAACCTGAAGCTAAACCAAGTTTACTGCTGTGTGCCACTTAGGGACAAAACCTATAGCTGTGTACTACATGAACTACAAAATGAACTGGCACCTCAGCTAAGTGTCATGTTTAATCATAGCTTCACCTCAGGCTTCGTGCTCACTGAGTGGCGCATAGCTACAGTTAACCCACTCCACAAGGGGGGATCCACCTTGGATCCCAAGAACTAATGCCTCATCAGTCTGACGAGCCTGATCTGCAAGGCCGTGTAACGTATTATCATGGAACTTATAAACAAAGACATTGGCAACCTTCAAACACTGGACCCATGCAGTTTGGGTTCGTGAAGGGCTGATCTTGTCTCCTGAACCTGATTGACTGCTTTGACTCAGTCTCCAGAGCCATGGACAAGGGTAAGGTGGTCCACACAGCCTATCTGGACCTTGCCAAGTCCTTTGACACCATCCCCTACTCTGGATTCATAGATAAAATTACAACGCTGGGCATTAATCCCTATGTCACTCGATGGGTTGCCAACTGGCTTACTGACAGAACCCACACTGTAAAAGTAGCCAAATCAAAATCCAGCTCCAGACAAGTGACAAGTGACAAGTGGAGTACCTCAGGGTTCAGTCCTAGGACCGCTCTTTTTTGGCATCTACTTCTCTGAAGTACAGGCCAACACTAAGGGACTCTGGCTACAAAGTTCACAGATGACTGCAAACTGGGAGCCATTATTGAATCCCCAAATTATGTGGATATTCTACAAAAGGGCCTTACAGAAACAGATGTGTGGTGCCAGAGCCATGGGTTCAAGCTCAATGCCAAGAAATGTATAGTTATCCCCTTTGATAAAAAACATGTACCCGTGAATTACCACATAGGTGGCAGTACACTAAACACCGAAAGTGTGATAAGAGACTTAGGGACACAGGTGGACAGTGGTCTTACCTTCAATAACCACATTGCCACAACAGTCAGGAAATCCTTCTCTGTGGTGCACCTCATCACTAATGGCTTTTCATCCAGAAAAAAGAGGTCATTGTCCTACTGTACTCATCCCTCATTAGACCCATTTTAGAATACAATGCCCCATTTGGTATGTACCTCTCAAGACATCTGCAACAACTGGAAAGACCTCAGAGATACCTCACTAAATGAATCACAGGCATAAAGCAGATGTCCTATGCTGACCATCTAAAAAAACTCCACCTATACTCTGTTGCATATCGTCTACTCAGATGCGATCTCTGCTTAACATACAAGGCTACGTCAAACCCAGAGCTGTTGGACATGCTAAACTTAAAGAAATCTTAGTCCCTGAGAGACTCAAGCTCTGGGGATGTAAACCTTGTCATCCCAATGAACAAAACATGCTGGAGGGATAGGTTCCTGACCCAGAGACTCCCCAGACTCTGGAATAGACTGCCCATACATGTCAAGCAGAGCACCTCTTTGCCCCTCTTCAAAAGGAACCTTGATGATTGGATGGGAGATAAGAAATTCACCCCGGGGATCAAGTCAGTCGCCCTGCTAGACAGGGGTCCAGGGAAGTAAATACTGTGGGAAGAAATAGCCAGGGAATTGTTATGGCTAGGCTTGTATAGGCCCTAGGGCTGATAGCCTAGTACCACCCTATGAACCTATGAACCTATGGACCTAAACCAAGTCCACAGCTGTGTGCCACTTATCAGGGACAAAACCTATAACTAAACCAAGTCCACTGCTGTGTGCCACTTATCAGGGACAAAACCTGTAGCTAAACCAAGTCCACTGCTGTGTGCCACTTATCAGGGACAAAACCTGTAGGTAAACCAAAGTCCACTGCTGTGTGCCACTTATCAGGGACAAAACCTAAATTAAACAGTTTGAGGAGTGTGTCTGCAAGGGCATATTTAGCAACAGTAAATAATAAGCAGCAAATTTTAACCACATTCATCTTGGTGGGGAAGAGGACGTATGAAGCGAAAGTTACAACCAGATCTGGAGAATAACAAGTCCTTGAAGAGAATGTGGTCACAGGTAGAAAATCAGTGATTTGGAACATTTATTCCAGGTATTTAACATCTGATGAGCAAGCGGTTTTAGAGAAAGGTTTGAGCTTTATACCTGCTCAACGAGCAACTCTTAGCAATGCCATTATTGACTTAAAAATGTTTTTGTCAATGTTGCCTTAAAGATGGTATTTAAAGATTCTGCAGGGAAGAAAGATATTAGTGTTGTTAGAAAGCCGAGTTTATTAATGCCTCTGATGCACCCTGTACTTGATGTCTTTAGTCACCTATGTGAAAGAGACCTTTTTGCATACTTTGAAAATGGAATTGATATTAGAACTTTTAATAATCTATCAAAAGGGGAGAGATGGGCTATGCATTTATTAATTAATGATTCTACCAAAGTTATCAGGCCTGCAGACAAGGGTGGCCTGATTGTGGTGATGGACAGAGTATTTTATTTTACATCCATGACCTCTTTGTTAAGTGATACCTCTACTTATACTGTAATAGACTACAATGCTATTTTAGCTATGGAAGAGCGGATCCAACGTACTTTGGATGATTGTTTGATGTGTAGCTTAATTAAATTAGACTTATATAATTAGTTGTTTGTGAAAGAACATCTTATTCCTATTATGCAAGGGCTTTTCTGTTTTTGTAGAAAAGCACCTCAGACCAATTATTGATAAGAACGGCCATGTGTTGAAAGACACTAAATAGTTCCTACAGAAGTTATTTCAGTTTTGTCAACATCATCCTTTGGATCTACGTTATAAGTTTGTGACCATGGATTCCAGTCATTATTTACCAATATTCTGAATGTGTATGGCTTGGAGGCATTGAAGAAGTAGCTTTTACAGCATAGTGGCTATGAACATAAATGTATTGATTTGCGATGTCTGTTTATGGAAATCATTTTAGAAAAGAATGTGTTCTTAATAACAAATGTTATTACTTGCAGAATGATGGCATGGCTATGGGCAAGTCTGGTGACAATAGCTACTCCAACACTGTTATGGCATGGTTTGAGGATACGGCCATAATTAAGAGTGAATGATTTGGTACACACATTCTATTCTATCGCTGTTTTATGCATGATATTTTCCTCATTTGGAAAGGGAAAGATAAGAAGTTACAGGACTTTTATGAGTATGTTAACACAGCTCTCCCCTTTCTGAAGTTCACCATCCTTAGCTCACAGGATAGCATGATTTTTTAGATATTGATATTATTAGGAAGAGGGATGGTAGTATTACCACTGGTATTTATAGGAAATCTTGCTATTGAAATACATACCTCCACAGAAGCAGTATGCATCTTAGACATGATTTTGTAACAAAATAAAATGTCAGGGTTTACATACTTCCAGACTTCATGTAAATGATGATGATTTTAAAGAAGAACTATTAAGTTAGGGAATAGAGTCTGAGAAAGGGGATACCACGACAAGGATATATCTCCTTATTTGAATGATGTTATTAGTACAAGGGATAACACAGGGAAACACTACTTCTCTGAAGAAGTGGTGACATACAATGAAGACCATGAACGAGACGTACATAATGCAGTAGGGTTTTCCCTACATTTTAGTAGTAACAATGATGCCATTATAGTCATTATTAAGAAACATTGATCACTTCTGACTCTGAAATCTACGATTATGGACATAGTAGGAGATCATCCAAAATTTTTGTTTAAGAATAAGAAAAACCTACATAAGATGTTATGTTATCCACGTACCTTGGATAGTGGCAGGCAATCTTTCTCTTTTGTTGGGATGAGACCTTGTGCATCTTGTCACTCCTGTCCCTTTATTTCTCCTATATCTGAGTTTATGCATCCTGACACTGGACATCTTTTTAAGTTTAATGTTATGGCTGATTGTGGCACTAGTAAAGTAGTCTATTTAGCTGTGTGCCAACTGTGTCAAGCTTTTTACTTAGGAAAAGCTAATAGAATGTTAAGACAAGGTATGAGAGAACACATTTATAACATCTAAATTTAAGTCCCAGAACAATGCCTTAGCCAAACATGTAAATGATAAAGGTACTGAACACACATTTACGTTTATGGTGGTAGACACCATTAAGGTGAATGATAGGAAAGGTAACATTAGGACCTATACAAAATCTGTAGAGGCTAAGTGGATTATCAGAATGCAAGCAGATACAGGGAGTCGGCTTAATGATAGAGTGTCATTGAAACCTTTCTGGAAATTAAGAGTGGTGCAATGAATTTATTTTATTTTATGTCAACACAGATGTTTTATGATGTTTTAGGATTAGATGTACATTGTTTTTAGCATTTATTATTTTGATTCACTTTAATTTGTATGTGATATGACATTTCACTGATTGGTTTCATCTGATGTGCTATTTTATTGAATGTGTTATTTAATTGGTTGCAAGTAATTATATTGATCCAGTCTATTGACAGTTGTTAGTACTTAAATATAATGTGATTTTTATTGAGTGGTCTGATGAAGCAATGTGATTCATTGTGAAAGTGCTCACCATTTTTATATGTAGTTTATTAAAACATTTTCTGAAATATTTTTTAGAGTCATTCCAGGTTTCATTGACTGTATACTGGTTTTAAGTATTGAAGGCTGGACCATGCATTGGATTCACCCATTAATTTGTGTGGATTATATACTTCATATTTTGGGGTGAACCATTTAATCCTGGAACCATGGTTTTTATTTTAATAAATTGTAATGTCTTTCCTGGAATGATGGCTTCAGATTTGGAGAAGAGTGAAAAGAAAATTTTTGTGAGGGCAGTTAATTCATGTTGTATCTCAGTCAAACATAGAAAGTAATTGATCTAGACTATCTAAAATAGAAATGGCAGGTACCCTCGCAGCTGTTGGGCAGCAGGTTGAAGCTGTGACTGGTTCTCGAGCCATTATTTCAAACAACTTGAATCATTTTGGCATTATTCTAGTTTTTTGACAAATCAATATGATCAGATGATGAGATGATGCTGTTCCAGCAAAGACTGGTTGTGTGCAAAAATGTCTATAGAGCGAACTAGCCAACAGATAGAACAGGACAGAAGTCAATTCTAATAGAAGATAAAGCAGGGAAAGGAAATTTGTACCTGAAAGGAATCTGACAGTGAAGAAAGATTTGAGAGTTTAGAGTTTATGAAAACTGTGATGGGACAATAGATTGTTTATATTTTCTTTTCTTTCTTTCTTTCTTTCTTTCTTTCTTTCTTTCTTTCTTTCTTTCTTTTCTTTCTTTCTTTACTTTCTTTCTTTCTTTCTTTCCTTTCTTTCTTTCTTTTCTTTCTTTCTTTTTCTTTCTTTCATTTCTTTTTTTCTTTCTTTCTTTCCTTTCTTTTATTTCTTTCTTTCTTTTTTGTGATTGCAGGGTATTAAAATTGCATACAAAATGCTCTTGTTAGCAGCTGAGAGGTCTTATGGTCAGTTAAGATTAATTTTGGCTCTATCTGTGATATGATGCAAAAAGCAGCAAGTTTGATTACAGCTTTGGTGAGCTGGCAAGAGGATAATGGTTGAAAAAGGTCTGTCTTTATGGGTCAATTTTTACTTTTTTGACAGCAGCTCTATTCAAGTGCAACCAGCAAGAAGAAAAGCAAAGGCAAACAGAAAAAACAGTGCAAAGTTCATCAAATTAGAAATTAGTCTAAATTATACAATAAAAGCTCATTACTATTCAGAAATAGGCACTTTGATTGGACAGCCCAGCCAGCGTGCCCATAGTAAACTGAGCATATATGCCAAAAGAAAAAAGTCTGACCAAAGAAGTACCAAAGAGCGGCCAGACTTTCTACTGGTATATGCTGAGGGACAGAGCAAAATATAAGAAAAAGCAGGTATGTTCTGCAAAACTTAAATGGAAACCTACCTAATTTTCCATATATTTTTGTACTGTTCTTCATAAATATTGTTTTCTTTTTTAATTGTTAAAAAAAATAATAATAATCAGCAATGGAGATTCTGTTTTTTCCATCACCTCTCATACACTTCTCTGATGTACTGTGTGAGTGTGGGAACTTAAGCCCCATACACATCTGCAGTATAACAGTCTAGGGAGGAGAATGCGGAAGAAGACTGAAGTGCAATTATACAAAGACATTATTTAAGAATGGTAAGGAATTTATTTATTAAATAATGTAGTTGCAGAATAACAATAATCCACTCCTGTTTGTGCATATATCAGGGCATTTGCCATTCTGATCAAACCACACCAGCTGTGGGTAAATCCTGACATACCAATGCACAGTTGTGGATTACTGCTTAATTCTACAACATCTTGTCTTAACATTCTAAAAAATGCACCATCATTCTTGATTATTTGAAGTTTCTGATTAGGTATGTACTTCGGTGCCAAAAAACCAAGACTGAGATAACTAAAGACCACTACTCTAACCAGTCCACTAATCTACTGAATGTCTCAACTTCAATGAGCAATCCAAATATTTACAATTTCAAGTCACTTAAATAAGCTATTGGATCAAATGCTACCAGAATAGCTGCAGACCATGATTCCTTCCAAATTTCCTGACTTTAAGCAGAGGGCAACAGTATATGAATGCAATCTAGCACTGGATGCAAACATCTCTAGCAGTTTCCATTCTCCCACTGCTCTAAGCCTCCAGTCTCAGAGCTGAGTGTTTATAGGTTCATAGGCTCATAGGTGTGTACTAGGCTCTGGCCCTGGGGCCTTTACAAGCCTAGCCAATAGGATTACCCTGGCATCGGGCTACCCGACCTTAGTTCTCACTGCCTCTGTAAAGCCACTGGAGTGATCCCTGGGGTGAATTTTCTATTTCCCATCCACTCATCAAGATTTCTCTTGAAGAGGGTCAGTGAGGTGCTCTGCTTGACATGTATAGGAAGTCTATTCCATAGCATGGGCAGTCTCTGGGTTATGATCCTGTTCTGCCAGCATGTTCTGTTGATTGTGGTAATGAGGTTGAAGTCTCTGGAGTGTGTGGTGCAGAGGGATTGGGATTTCTTTAGATGTAGCATTTCTAACAGAGGTGGGTCAGGCATGGCTTTGTAAGTCAAGTAGGCAATATGAGACAGAGAATAGTTGGAGTTTTTTTAGTCTGTCCATATAGGACAAATGTTTAAGGCATAGGATCCTTTTTGTGAGATACTTTTGCGGCCTCTCCTGTTGTTGTAGGTGTTTAGTGAGGTGCATGCCAAACCATGGCATTGTACTCAATGATTGGCCT
Source organism: Protopterus annectens (assembly GCF_019279795.1). NCBI lineage: Eukaryota > Metazoa > Chordata > Ceratodontiformes > Protopteridae > Protopterus > Protopterus annectens. Next base: position 1,256,824,811 of record NC_056726.1, read on the forward strand.
AATGAGGGATGAGTAGAGGGAGGTAATGACCTCTTTCTTCCTGGATGCAAAACCCTTAGTAATGAGATGTGCCACATAGAAGGACTTTCTGACCACAGTGGCAATGTGGTGGTCAAAAGAGAGGTTGTTGTCAACCTGTGTTCCCAGATCTCTTATAATGCCTTCTGTGTTCAGTGGACTACCATCGATGTGGTAATTCATGGGAACTGGGTTTTTCCCAAAGTGGATGACGACCCATTTTTTGGCATTGAGCTTAAAGCCATGGTTCTGACACCAGTCATTGGTCTCAGTGAGGCCTTTCTGTAGGATGTCAACATAACTCGGGGAGTTAATAATACCTCCCAACTTGCAATTGTCTGCAAACTTTGTCAGCCAGAGTCCCTTCATGTTGGCCTGGACTTCAGAGAAGTAGATACCAAACAGTAGAGGATCCAGGACCGAACCCTTTGGGACTCCACTCATGGCTGGTCGGCAGTCTGACTTGGAGTCAGCTACTTTCACACTGTGTGTTCTACCTGTAAGCTAGTATGCAACCCACCTAGTGATATAGGGGCTGATGCCTAGCTTAGTGAGTTTTTCTATGATTCCTGAGTGGATAATGGTATCAAAGGCCTTGGCCAGATCAAGGTAGACTGTATGAACCATCTTGCCTTCATCCACAGCTCTGGTGACTGACTCAAAGAAGTTGACCAAGTTGAGCAGGCATAATTTACCCTTCATAAAACTAAACTTTGTGGTATCCAGAGATTGGAGATTCCCATTTATCCATGATGATGCATTCCATAGTTTTGCATATCAGACTCGTCAGGCTAATGGGGCGATAGTTCACAGGGTCTGTAGTCAAGAAGTTGACTAAGTTAAGCAGGCATGATCTACCCTTCACAAAACCAAAATTTGTGGGATCCAGAGTTTGGAGATTCCCTATATCCTTGTTTATTAGCCAGACTTGTCAGGCTAATAGAGTGATAGTTCCCAGGGTCTGTAGTCACTCCTCCTTTGTGGAGAGGGATGACTGTTGCAGTGCGCCATTTGGTAGGGACAAAGGATGAGGTGAGGCTGTGATTGAACAGGGCACACAGGTGAGGTGCGAGTTCACTCTGTAGTTCATGTAGAAAACAGCCAGGGATATTGTCCGGTCCCATAGAAGCTGTATTCTTGGCCTTGGACAGTGCTGTTTTAACCTGTGCAGCAGTAATACTGGGTGCCTGGCAATCTACTGGTATTGTGACTGGTCCCTTGGGGGTGAGAGAGGGGTAACATTGGCAGTGAATCTGTTGGCCAGTATATAGGCAATATCTGTCGGCTTGGTAGAGGAGGTACCATTGTGCAGTAGCTCAGAGCAAATCTGGGTATTGCCATAGTTGTAGTCAATATGCTGATATCACATCCTTATTCATCCAGACTTCACATGTTTCTTAACTTTTTGTGTGTCTGGATAACATTATTAGTTCTCTGCCTTACCCTTCGAACTATCCACTGTATCAAGAGTGTTCATAATGCATCTAGCTCCAGTTACAGCTCCTTGTAGGCAATAGGGTATCCACATTTTTCCATTTTTAGATGACTTTCTTATCTTTGCAGAGTCCTTTTCAAAGTGTCAGGAATCTTTCTGTCTCTTGAGTAAGAGATCTCTTACACAAGCTGGGATTCCAAGAGGACATTCAAAAGTCTTTCTTGACTCCTTCACACAGGATTGTGTTCCTGGGATGTCAGCTAGACACCTCAGTTCAAATAGATTTTCTTCCAGAAGAAAAATATGTCTTTATCTAGATATATTTCTAAGGTTTTCCACTCAGACTTTGGTCACTACAAGGGAATACCTCAGGCATTTGGGTCTCATGGCATCTAAGATTCTCATATAACACCCCAGCAAGACTCCAAATGAGAAAGATACAGTGGTATCTGAAATCTCTTTGGTCAAAGCATGAACACCCTTTATCTTTTCAAATTCTAGTGCTGTTTTTTTTCAGAAGAGAAATCTTTCTGTAGAGACAACAGATATCCTTAAATCCAGGTCTGTCCTTCTCACAACCTGCTCCAAAGCAGTCAGTCACTACAAACACTTCAGACTTTGCTTGGGGAGTGGTTTTTGGAGGGATAAAAGTGCAGAGAGTGTTGAGCACCAAGGACAGATGGGGGGCACTTAAATATCAAGGAGATGCTTGCACTGATCAAGGCACTCAGCTGTATGGAATATATGTGTAGGAATGAGAAGTGTACTGATTGGTTATCTGACAGAGTAGCTGATACATGGAACAGACTACCAAATTACATTAAATCAAGTACTAGCTTAGATATTTTTAAGAGCAGCCTGGCAAGTTATAAGGGCATTAATGCCCATGCTTGAAATATTTGTATGTATGTATGTATGTATGTATTTATGAACCATCTTTGGTCCCCCTGGTACCACTTCAAATGTTTAGAGACAATATCACAATCATGTGGTACTTCAAAAAGCAAGGGCTAACCACCTCATATTCCCTTTGCCGACTAGGCATGTCAAGTTTGGGATATGACTTTACAGCACAGCATAGTATCAATCTATAGGCATCCTACACAACATCAGAGCAAAACTGTGTGGCAGACAAATTGAGCAGGACCAGGGTAGACCATCATGACAGGAAACTAGATAAACGAGTCTTCCAAGATTTAATCCATCTGTGGTAGTGTCTCAAGTAGATGTTTTCCTTCCTCTCTGAGCAATCAACTGGCAGGATTCTGCTCCAGGACTCCATGTCTGAAGGCCTGGAAGACAGACGCCTTTACTTTTCTTTCCTTGGACAGGAATGTTCTTGTATGATTTTGCACCTTTGCCACTAATATCCAGGGTAGTTCTAAAGATTCAGAAAGAATCCCCAAAGTTGATTGTGTTAACTAATTTCTAGCTCAGGTAACCATAATTCTCCCTTCTTTTGGAATTGACCAGGGGCAACTACCACACACTTCGTCACAGACTGGATCTACTCAAACAAGAATGGGAGTATTTGATACACCCCTACATTAATCAACCTCACCTCACTGCTTGGATGATAGCATCTAAATTCATTTTAGGCACCTGTTTACTGAAGGTGTGTAGCAGGTACTAATGGAGGCAAGAAAGCCTGCTATTAGAAAGTCATATATTAGCAAATAGAAAAGGTTTCCTAGTTGGTTCCAGTGACATAAACAGCACCCACTCAGAGCTTGTTGTTCTCTGGTTCTACAACAGTGTGAGTTACTATCCTATGGACTTTCTTACTCCTCTATCAAGGTTCATTTATCTGCTTTTTCAGCATGTCTGCCCATGGATGCTCCAGTGGCTGCTCCTTGGGATTTTAATTTTGTGTTAGAGAAGCTCTTGGAATACTTGCTGCATTTGAACCATCTAATCTAACTGACTTGAGGTTCTTAACATGGAAAACACTTTTATTGATTGTTGTAAGTTGCAAGCTCTTATGGATAGTCAAGCCTATCTCATTTTCCATAGAGACTGGAATTCTTGGAGAACTAATCCTTCTTTTAGTCCCAAAGTGGTATCCTAGTTTTCTTAAGCCAAGCTATCAATCTCCCCATATTAATTCCTGAACCTAATAATGAAGGGGAAATGATATTGTACACCATGGATGTCCACAGATAATTTAGGCACTATCTTGACAGAAGTAAAGCTTTCACGTATTTGGATCAATTCTTCATTTCTTGTGAAGGTAAAAAGAAGGGGCAACCTTTGTCAAAACAGACTATTTCAAAAATGGTCTCAGGCTACCTTTTGTTATACTCACAATAACAAAACTATTCCAGGCAGGGTCAAGGCTCACTCTACCATGGCCTTGGCTTTATCGATGTGTTTTTGGAAAGGGTTGTATTCTAGAAGTATTCTAGAAGCTGCTACTTAGTCCACTGTACATATTTTTACAACACTCTATAAGCTTGAGTCTTTAGTTCCTGATCATGCTTTGCTAGGATCATTCTCCAGGGGCTGCAAGACTCTCCTCCTTCCACCTCCAAATGTAGTTAACCTTGCTAATCTACCTAAATAGCTAAGGCTACTAGAACTGTGATCAATATGATGAACATAGTACAGCAGTGTTAGTTAAACTTACCATAACATTAGCTGCTCAAATGATCACTACTGCAGTAGCCGCTCCATCCCTCTATCCCTCATGTTTTTTATGTATTTGTTATGCCAGCATATGGACATTTATTTTTTGTTCTTGTTCAAAGCATTGTCCTTTCAGGTCTCTGCCTCCCTCTCTCTGCTGACAGAAAAGCTCTTAAGGGCTTTGCACCCAAATTTGTTTTTCAGTCAGCTGGGCTCAGGCTGCCTGACAGTTTGGGTGAGCAGAAGGTGCCCTGAAGCTTTGGAAGATGACCAGCTGTTATATCCTTGGCAAGATAAAATCCAACTCCAATGGCTTAGTAGTTAACTGCTGTGACTATAGTATATAGGTTCCTGGGTTCAAGACCTGCAAGGGCTGTTTATTAGCTAACTTTACCCCCCTATCACCCCCTAAAGGGCCCATCTCTATACTGAAAGAATGCAAAGTTCCTGTAATCACAGCTGAACAGGTAAAAACTACACTCTCCATAGCCAAGAACACAACATACATGGGACCTGACAACATCACAGGCTGCGTTCTACATGAACTACAGAACGAACTGGCACCCCACCTAAGTACCATGTTCAATCATAGCCTCACCTCAGGCTTTGTGCCCACTGAATGGTGCATAGCGACAGTTATCCCACTCCACAAAGTGGGAGCCACCACATCCCTGGGAACTACCGCCCAATTAGTCTGACGAGCCTGGTCTGTAAGGCTATGGGACGTATCATTATGGAACTTATAAACAATGACATTGGTAATCTACAAACTCTGGACCCCATCCAGTTTGGGTTGGCAAAAGGCAGATCATGTCTCCTAAACCTGATAGACTTCTTTGAAGTGGTCAACAAAGCCGTAGATGAGGATAAGGTGGTTCACACAGCCTATCTAGATCTCGCCAAGTCTTTCGACACCATCCCCCACTCTGGAATTATAGATAAACTCACTAAACTAGGAATAAATAAATTCCTATGTCACAAGATGGGTTGCCAACTGGCTCACTGACAGAACCCACACTGTGAAAGTAGCAGACTCCAAATCCGACTTCAGATCAGTGACAAGTGGAGTGCCACTGGGTTCAGTCCTGGGTCCTCTCCTGTTTGGTATCTACTTCTCTGAAGTACAGGCTAACACAGTAGGTCATTGGCTAATGAAGTTCGCAGATGACTGCAAACTAGGAGCCATAATCGAAACTCCTAACGATGTGGACATCCTACAAAAGGGCTTCACTGAGACAGATGCCTGGTGTCAAAGCCATGGCCTCAAGCTTAATGCCAAAAAGTACATTATCATCCCTTTTGGTAAAAACTCTGTACCCACGAACTACCACATAGGCGGTAGTCTACTTAACACTGAAAGTGTGATAAGAGACCTTGGGACACAGGTGGACAGTAGTCTCTCCTTTGATAATCACATTGCCACAGTAGTTAGGAAACCTTCTACATGGCACACCTCATCACAAAAGGTTTCTCATCCAGGAAAAAAGAGGTCATTGTTCCCCTCTATTCATCACTCAATTGACCCATTATAGAATACAGTGCCCCTTTTGGTATGTACCTCACAAGACATCTACAACAACTGGAAAGGCCACAGAAATACCTCACAAAGAGGATTACAGGCCTCAAGCAGATGCCCTACATAGACCGTCTCAAAAAACTCCAGCTTTACTCCGTCGCATATTGCCTACTCACAGGCAATCTCTGGCTAATATACAAAGCTATGTCAAATCCAGAGCTGTTGGACATGCTCCACTTAAAGAAATCCCAGTCTCTCTTAGCTACATGCTCTAGGGACCTAAACCTTGTCACCACAATAAACAGAACATGCTGGAGGGATAGATACCTGTCCCAGAGACTTCCCATACTCTGGAACAAAGTACCTGCCTATATCAAACAAAGCTCCTCATTAGCACTCTTCAAGAAAAATCTTGATGATTGGATGGGAGATAGGAAATTAACCCCGGGGATCACTTCTGTGGCTCTGCTTGACAGGGGCACAGGAAAGTAATTTTCTTGGGTGACGAAAGCCAGGGTACCTTTTTGGCTAGGCTTATATAGGCCCTAGGGCCAATAGCCTAGTACCTACCTATGAACCTATGAACCATATACCTAAGACTACTGCCGCTGTGATTATTCAAGTGTCTACTGTTGTGGTATGTTTAACTTACACAACTGTACTTTGTTTTAACTAAAGACTTTACTCCCAAGGCCTTCTCTTCACATTCTTTTTCCTTCTCTCTTCTCCCTTACTGCTTCTGAAAATGTTTTCTTATGTATATCCTTCACCTTTTTCTTATGAATGTTGTCCATAATCTCAGCCCATGATAGTTCTTTTACACTCTATAGCTCATTTTGTTCCACCAAATCCATCAATAAATCATCCCACAACCCTCCCCACTGGAGAGTTTTAATAACAACATCATCTTGTGACCTTTTCTCTCTTCTTGAACTCCCAAATAAATTTCTTTGAAATAACTCCTTCATATCCTCCATTATTTCATCCTCCTTTTTATCAAACATATCCTCTGAACCCTTTTTGGCTAACACTATGGAGTTAGCATTCACCTCACCTCACCTCCTGTCTTACTGCTTGCCATGTTGTGCACCATCCTCTCAGCTATCACTGCACCAGTAATGGAACTTGCATGCACTCGTTGGATGTACCGACCACATGTGCTGTAATGAGTTCTGGCAGTTCCCCACTGCCATAGTCAAATTTCCCCAAGCGGTATAAATACCATCTCAAATTTCCCCTGAAAAGAGGTCACCAGCCTAATAGGACTAATAAACTGTATTTTTATATCTGTGTATGCAGCAACAGAACATAGGTATACTTATGTAACTTTATATAAAAAAGTAAGGACGTGCATTAGCCAGGTTCCTCGATCTCTTGTCAGTAGAACAACATAGAAGTGTTAGTCATTATTTATTTTCATTTTTATATTTGGTAAACAGTAACGTTCATGAATCACATAAACACACTTAAGACTTTCACAATACTGATACTTGCCAGAAATGGTGAAAGTATGGATACAGTACTAAGCATATTCTAGCTAATCTTTATCACAACAATATTTTTTTTTCCAGTTTTCATTGTACTTAAAAGCCTGTTAGCTTGACCAATATTGCCTGTAAAGTTGTACAGAAAGAACCGGTCAAATTGATAGAAACAATAGAGAAACTTTAGTCATGTAAGTGTTCTAAAATACAATTCAGGATCAAAATGCTGCAAATAAAACAGACATGAAAATACATACCAAAGACAGTTTTCTGAGTCTTCTTTAAACTAAATGCATTTTGAGTTTAGATTGACCAGAGAGGTAGGGTTCTTTGATTCTGCAGTAATTCCTTGTAATATAATAATTAAACCAAATAAAACAAACTATCTAGTACACTTTTGAAAAAAAAAAGCATATGGGCCTTCAGAGATATTTTCTATAGTTGGTTATCAACAATAGATGAACTATGATGAAATTAGGCTAATGCCATGGCACTCTTAAATATCTTGTAGGCAGAAGACCGTTTGTCATCTCAGCTAGTTCACTCACTGGGCATATATATAACTATTGAGAACAATCAGACGTAGGCACAGACAAACAGCATCCCTTACTAGAGTGGTCCAACAGGGCATCAATTGTCATTTGGGCAGATTGAAATAAAATAAATCATTCAAATGAAGTGACCAAAGACTTAGGTTTAGAGAACATTGAGGGAATTATGGGATATGGAGCAAAAGAGAGTTTTTGGGGTAGGGCTTGGGAGTGAGGTTTGAGGTTAAGGTTAGTGACCCTAAAGCTCCCGCTAGGTCATGTTATGTAAGAGCTAGATAGGGCATTACAATCAGGCCAGTGAGAATCTATCAAATGGCAGGTAAGACAGCCATGAGCTAATGACACTGAAGAACGTATCTATGTCACACCACCATCCAGAGTAACTAGCAGACATATTAATTTTAAATCAGTTTAAATCTGCCTTAGTACATACACACACGCACATTTTTTTAACCAAGTTCTTCGAAGGAATATCATGTTATTTATTGTGACTGAATTAATCCTGCATTGATGAACTCTTATTGTGATCAGACAAAATTTGAATTATTCTGCTTACTTTAGTGTTGTGCTACTTAATACTGCCTTCTGCCTGACTAGTGTCCTGCTGTATATCAAACAAGAGAAGTACTTCTGTGCTTCTTCTAGTTATGATTTAACAAAACTAACACATTGCAATTTGGTGAAGAGAAGCTTACTGGTTCACCAAACCCGCACATTGTAATTTTGTGCATGCAGTCTATGTATTTGGTTACGTACTTTGAAAATGCATTGCACAGTCATGTAGACAGATACAATCTGCCAGTTCTACCAAATCTTAGATGTATTTTTTGATGACTGCTTATCTTCATGTGAACTAGAAAAGCTAAAGCTACATGATCATTTCACTAGGGGGACACTAATTCTGGTAACAGCCATTGTTCCTTCATTTGGCTTTCAAGCTTTGCACTTAATACCCTGCATTGTATTGTGTTGTGTTTTAAGAACTGTGGATTATGATAGGGTGAGTTTGCATACATTAAATGATTAGCATGGTGATGCAATAGTAACATTTTTGCCACCAACCAACAGGGATCAGTTCTGACCACTGGATACTGTGTGTGTGGAGGCTGCTTGTTCTCCCTGTATCCATATTTTTTTCTCTCCAGCTGTGCTGGTTTCCTGTAATCTCCAACTGGAACAAAACTTGCCGAGATATATGCCTTGGGGGTTATCTTTGCACTTATAGCTCAGGTCATTCCTAAAAGGGTCTACAAAGCAATACTCATTAAATTACAAATAAGTGGATATAATTTGCATTGCTCCCTTTCAATTACTTGATAGGACTGGCCAGTAAGTGATAATTGCTATGGACAGAAAAGCTTTTTATCTCTGCTTTTCTGATAATAACTTAGGCCTTTCTCTGGAACATTGGGACATTCTAATATGTGTCTTTAGGTTTCTTGCCTCCTCACCCCCCCCCGTATATATATATATATATATATATATATATATATATATATATATATATATATATATATATATATATATATACCTACATCCTTACCTATCTATCTAGCCATCTATATATTTAGATAGATATGTATGTGTGTTTGTATATGCGTGTGTGTCTGATAAACTGATAAAATAATACAATACAAGTGTTTATTTTCTAAGTACCATATCTTCCAGTGGGGCATTATAAGGATATAAGTTGGGCCTTGGAATGTTTTTTGCTGGTGTGTTATTTCCTAATAATGCCTACTCTATGAGGTATTGTTATTTGTTTAACTCATAACTTGAAGTATAGCTGTGCACATCCAGAAGCATTATTTTTACAAAATTGTGTATACTCGCTGGCATCCAAGATGGCTCTTTTATACATGCCATTAATAGAAACCAATGTCTACTTTACTACATGAAATGGGAGCAAGACCTGATATTTAAAACAAGAATCAAACACAGGAAGTATCACTTCATCCACATTACAGGCGCAAAGGAACTTGTCCTCAGGAACATGCATGAAAGCTCTCTAAACAGATATGGAACTTGATTTATGAATTTTACTGAAACTACAGAGGTTAAGTCATGGTTTGTGGCTAAGCCCCCATTTCGCAACAGATATCTTATATATTCTGAGGGGTCCTCTACAGAAGATCAAAAGCTCAAAAGAATGAAAATCAAAATATCTAAAATTTAAAATATCAGAAATGGAATTTGGCCCTTCTGCATTGTTGTGTGATCTTGTAGTTGGTATATATAATTAGCAGTAGGTGAGGAGTGCAGGGGTGCTTGCCCGCTGCATTAAAAATATTTTCAGTATTTTGAGTTTTAGGTATTTTATTTTTCAGTCTTTTGAAATTTTGATCTTCTAACATAGACCCATTCTGAGATAATGCTTGCTGCCTTCACTTGGAGTCAAGATCTAATATGCTGCTGAGTTCCAGTGAAGAATGTATTTAATTGTGAATGAGTTTTTCTGCATAATTGTCCTTTATGCTTCACACTGTAGCCTTTTGTATGGCTATAGCTAACTGATTTATTAAATATATGTACAAATAGACTATCCACCTAAAGTACCTTGTTCCATGTGCACTACTTCTGGAAGATGCATGGCATTTATCAACATATTGCCATTATGATTCTTGTGAATTACTGTTTCACTTGTATGTGGTGAAAGCAGGCAGATCGTTAAGACTGAACTCTCAGCCATTACTTTGTTATCTGGAAGACTGACTAAAATACAGTAACTTATGAAGCTAGAATGTGGATTGTTTCCTCTACCTTCTGGATTTATATAGCACACCCCTTCCTCTGCAAATTCTAGTACAGTTGGCTTCCCAGCACTAGTCTCCTCTGATCAGCAGCAACCATGCATATCACAGCCTTGACCTAGTGAGCTACATTAGGCATATTGAAGCACCTTGGTTAGGTCTTTAGATCAGTTAGTTGATCTACAAGATGAGATTTTCAGTACTTTTGAATTGAATTTCTACTGCTTTTGCCACCAAAAAGAGATATTCATGCTTAAGCCTCTTCTGTGTAAATAGAAAAGTATTATTGCTGCAAACCTCTTACCACATGTCCAGGTAATGTCTTTTTCTACACCACTTCATGTTTTTGTGAACTAATCATTTATAAATTTTCCTTTTCTTCCTGAAATCACAGAAGGTATTGTCAGTATTATCTAAACTAGATGTTAACCTTGTTATTAGCCTTAGATTACCTCTTTTTCCCAGTGAGCTCCTGTCACTGTCATCTTTATATTCCCCCTGTCATTTTAATCTCCCATCTTCTAACCATGGAAGACATTTTATTTTACTCATCTTTCTTCCAGCCTTAGAATAAGCTTTATGACTGTACCCCCTTTAGCATGTAGGTCTCCAGTAACTGAACAAGGAATACTGATTGTTCTTCCGGCCTTAGAATACGCTTTATGCCTGTACCACCTATAGCATGTAGGTCTCCAGTAACTGAGCAAGGAATACTGATCTTTCTTCCAGCCTTAAAATATGCCCTGCCAGTTACAGCAGCAGCTAGGCCACCCACCCGAGGCCAAGGGAAGTAAATCATTTTCCAAACTTAGTATCTTGACAACGACCAAGGAAGACAAGTGACAATGAAGATAATCACCAGATTTATGTTGAATCCTCTAGTCAGGGAACAACACTCTGCCACACAAAGGAGGATCAATCAGCTTTTCTTTCCACAAAAAGATACTCTTTGAAATGTTTCCTTATATCCAGTCTCTTAAAGCATTGCTGCACTTCAAGGTTCCTCTTGAAGCACAAGGTGTGCATAGTTATTTTATTCATTTGTTAAGGACCCACTGGCCTTAATACAACAACATTCTTCCTGGAATGTTGCATACTCTGCATCTTTGTTCCCAAAATTTGGAACACAACTGTGTCATGCCTAGCCACTCGCCAATGAAAACATTGGCTCTAGGTGATTTGGTCACATTGACTAATGCTGGTGGATGACTTCCAGTCAGTGTAATAACGTTACCCCCTTTAGTATATTCAAAACAGTTTTAAGGATTCATTGAACAATGAGTGCCAAATGTACTTTACTTCCTTATGTCTCCAGAATTGAAGAAGATGGCAGTCTCTGTTTTTAAAGCATATCTAAATATATTAGCCTTTGCCACAGTGCCTGTGTTCATTGCTAGTGTAGTGCCAACATTTTTAATGGTGTAATTTTCAGTGCCACTAATGGTTGCCATGCAACTGTTTTATTTATTTTTTAATATTTAATGTGAAGGTTAGTGGGTTCATTTAAATGGACCTATTTTAGTTACAGTTTGGCAGACATAGAAAGTCAAAGCAAGGCAAAAACAGATACAGATGAACACAGATGTACATAAAGCATAATAAAGGTCACAGGTGCACAGACATCCCTCAGCATACAAGAGTGCAAAGTAAGAGCTGAACTTCTAGCAGGAGATTAATATTTTGCAGAGTTTATAAGTAGACTGACTTGTGTTCTACAGAAATATTTATTTTCAATGGCTATCCCAATAAAATATAATGATGACTAGACACTTTAAAAGCAAGAATATGAAGATAGGATAATGATATAATGAAGAGGGCCATGAAAGGTGAATGATGTTATACTGAAATGCATATGCATATTGAAGACTAAGTTAAGTGACAGCAGTGCGTGAGAAGCAGGTGCAAGTAGCCAGTCATATGTACAGTATCAGTTTTGTCAGTAGCAGATTACCAACTGCACTTACGTATGCATCTTTAGATTTCATTATGTTTATTATATAATAGATTGTACTTGAAAAAATAGGCTAGGTAGTCCAGTCTAGTTACTTCAAATAAATAAAACATGAAATAAATTACTTTGCACATCAGAAAGTCATGCTCTACAAAGTTATACACGTAGCAAAAACACACAAGTTATACAGACATTACTGTGCTAATTTTCATTACCAAACTAACATTATTTTGCATGTAGCATGTAGCATGTGACAAGGTGAAGGGTTGAGTGAATAGCTACTGGAATAGTCAGAACATTCATACTGACGTGAAAAGCTAGTCAGACTGTATTTGTCACTTACCATTCAGCGGAAACACAGAACTGTTAAAAATGCTACTATATATATATATATATATATATATATATATATATATATATATATATATATCTTCCCCAAGAAAGTAATGACAACGTTTAAAGTAGTTTTTCAGCTTTGAAAATAGCTGCAGTAGAGTAGAAACGTTTGATTTTTTTTTTTCTTTGCCAGCTCTAGAAAATACAATTCCACCAATGTGCCTCCAGAAATGCTTATTTGGTAATGAAACAATAAACCTCTTTTGCATTTTTACTACAGAACTATTCTGTGATCTATGCAGCATGATTGTGTTTGTCACTTTAATATCACAATCCCACCCATTTAAAAGCTGTCCAGGTTTTGTGCCAGAATGCTTGACGTTTTACTCTCTGCCCCTCAATTTACATCAGATGTGTGAAAATTGCATAGCAGGAGGTGTCTGCACTTCAGAGCTGGCCTTTACACCCATAATTGGATACTTTTAATCATGCTGATCTAATTTATGTTGCCTACAGACACTAGCTGTCTGCAGCAGCATATGAATTTCATTTATTTGTTCCCAAGCTGAAGCACCTCATCAATGCTGCACTTTTTTGGTTTCTTTAATTTTGTTTTGTTTTACAGTTCGCAGATAATTGTTTCCTCTCGACTGGTTTTCCAAGGACAGACTTGGTCCACAGTTACACTTTACTCAGTGCATTTTACCTTGGGCTTCTGATAATTTCTAATTGCCTCGGATGGTACCTGTTACAGCTCATTAGCTAACAAGGACACTCATATTTATGCTCTCTCCTGTTTCTCCTATTCTCTACTTACATTCTCTGTACTAGACTCATGTTTTTGTTTTCTGTTTGAGCTTAGTCTAAATAACAACATTATAATTAGACAAACAGAAAACATGCCAATATTAATTAAAAATGGACATCTCTGTTCAATCTCTCATTTTAAAATACACACAAACAACTGTAGACTGCATGTACCAGTACAAGAGGGATCATGAAAAACTCCTCCTCCTGTGTTTGCAGTGTGCCATGGTCTTTGTATTTCGGCTTTTCCTGGTTAGGGGTCGCCACAGCAGAACTCCCGTCCACTGATGATTGTCAGTGGATTTTAATGGTGCCGATTTGCAAGCCCGATGCCCAACCTTCAAAGAAGGCACCCCTATTCATGCACATACCTACCTGCATGTCTTTAACTTCACTCGACCGTGGGGAGGACATGCAGACTACACAAAGAAGGCACTCCAGCCGAGAATCGAATGGGAGAACCTCTTGCTGTGAGGTGACAATGCTAACCGCTGCACCACCGTGGCCCAGCCATGGTGTGAATGCCAATCTCAAGCACCAACTTAAAACGAGGTTTTCCTGTCTAGCTGCATAGTATACATGCATTACACAAATAGGATTCTAGCCACTAATAGGACAATCTTATCTGGTCTTTCTATTTGTCTGATAAATATTGGCATTCTTTGTCAGGTTCTCAATTGTCTGATTCCAGAAATGATTATCACTTTTCTTAGAAGATCTGAAAATCTGCATACATTTTTTGATGTCGTCCAAAGGGAATATATTATTATTTTTCTATATCTGCCTATAAGGCAGACTGTTTTAGTCTGGTTTGCTTTAGTAACATAGCATGGATTAGTAACTCATAAAAGGTTTAATAATAAGCAATTTCATATGAACTGATATGCATGTGTGTATGTGTGTGTGTGTGTGTATATATATATATATATATATATATATGTGTGTGTGTGTGTGTGTGTGTGTGTGTGTGTGTGTGTGTATATATATATATATATATATATATATATATATATATATATATATATATATATCTATATATGTATGTGTGTGTGTGTGTGTGTGTGAGCGTGTGGACTAATAAACACACATGTATATATATATATATATATATATATATATATATATATATATATATATATATATGAAACACTCATTTACACAAAGCGAGAAATATACAGAATATACCCCCTATAAGTTAATGTACTGTAATACAACAGATCTATGCTGGAAGGAAAATTTACATTATAGACTTCTAAAACAGCATTAAATGATAAAGTACAGCACAATAAAAAGTAAAAAAAACAGTCCACTGAAATACAAGTGGCTGGCCCTGTCTTTTATAGCAAACAGAATTCTCATAACTGAAATGGCTAAGTAGTCCAAAACCGTATGAACATAGCACATCTTTATTTTGATGGTGCTATATCCCAATTTAATAAATGTTCAAAAAATGTTCTGGAGATATATTCCTGAACTATGCACCGACAATTATCTATGGAATCAACTACTGAAAAATCACATGTGCTGAACAAAAGGCAGCTAAAATTAAGAAAATAAAAAATATACCTAAATTTGTAAATCAAATTTGACATCTGGTACTAAATCTGACTTTGGCATAAAAAAAATGTCACATTTATTCTTTGGAAGGGGAGTACTTCATGCATTCTTTCACTGAAGCACTTTATTTTTTGGGTTCAGCTCCTTCCTCTTTATGGTTTCAGAGGACATGATGTAGACTATTCCTAAGTGTTATACCAGCTGCAGATGGGCTTCTGAGCAGGTATGGGTGTCCTTGAGAGTGACCTTTGCGATAAGTACATTGCTCTTAGCCTTTTATCTTATCATGGAATGGTCAGTTTCTGGTATGACCTCTAGTAACAGCTGAGGCTTCTCAAAGTAAATGAATAGTTTCTACAATTATATACTTGTTATATGCCTTCTTGTGGCTTTGAGGACAGCCCAAAAGATGGCAACATCAGGTTATGTGTGTTCTTTATTCCTACTGTTGGAACATCATTGATATTATGCAAGAGGTAGGCCCATGTGAGCCAAGTGAATGGAGACTTCTAGAAGGATCAGGCTAGAGGGCCCATGTTAGATATATTCAAGTTTGAATTACTTTTAATATTTGGTTGTAGACAGCCAGCTCAGGTATAAAAATATATACTGAGTATGTCACATATAGTCAGGAGTGGCTTGTGCTATCGGACTGGCAGACTGCAGCCCTCCCACCTAGAAAAAAACAAAAGAAAATTCTGTGAAACAAGAAAACAAAACTAACAAAGAAAACAATGCACGGACACATTAGGGAACTCAGACTGCCTTTATCAGCAGTCCAGATACAGGCAAAGAGGTACCCAGCAATCTGTGCTGTGAGATACCCAGGAATCTGTGTGGTGACAACTACACAGAACAGAAGAGCTCTGGACTGCTTCAGCTGCAGGCAGAACCAATGAGGACTGAGGGGTGAGCTCTCGCGGGGATTTCTGCTGCGCAGGCGTCATTCATGAGTATGTGGATTATACTGCTGGACAACGGCTTCAGGTAGGTGCAGAAATGGTCACTAGCTGGATTGTGGGCTTCGTTCATGAAACAGGTAGGTGTGGATTATACTGCTGAACACATTTTCTACAGCAGGTAGGTGAATGCTTCATGACATGGATTATACTGCTGGACAAAGGGTGTGTGTGTGTGTGTGTGTGTGTGTGTGTGTGTGTGTGTGTGTGTGTGTGTGTGTGTGTGTGTGTGTGTGTGTGTGTGTGTGTGTGTGTGTGAAATGCCCCAGTTGCTATATACTGGTGGCTAGAGAGAACAAATGGTGGTGGGTAGAGATACTCATGCCTGAACACTGTACCTTGGATGCAGGTGTCAAGGACCTGAATTCCCTATCCACCAGCATTTCTAAAAAGATTTGCAGATTTTTTTGCCTCATATTTGTTCTGTTCCTCATAAAATCTGTGGTTTCTGTATCTACATTTTTCCTTGCAAAGCCTATAGTGCAGTGGTGCACTGGTAGCATTGCTGCCTGACAGCTACAGGTTCTCTAGTTTGATTCTTTGCTGGGGTGCCTTCTGTGTGGAATCTGCATGTCCTCCCATCTTACAAAGATGTGTCTGAAGTTTCTCCCTGCTCTGCTGAAAATTGTCTTTTGTTCCAAGTCAGACTAGTTTTCTGGTTAAATGTTTAAAAATAACAGGCATTTGAATGTCAGACGTCATATTCTTCAGAAAGTACATGGTAACACAAAACTGTTTATTCTAGCAGTTGTCTAAGTTTATAACATGGATATTTGAAATTTGTCCCTATTTTTGGGACTGTATTCCCCAATTATTGGCTTTGTCCAGGTATTTTGTGCTAAGGTTGAGAGCTATCTATGGTGAGAACTGAATTCATTGAATGTTTGGGGGCTGTATTCCCCCCCATTACTGACTTTGTCCACATGTTTCAAGAGATTGAGAGCTATGGCGAGAACTGAATTCACTGAATATGTTTGGGGCTGTATTCCCCCATTATTGGCATTGTTCAGGTGTTTTGTGACAAGAAATTGACAGCTATGGTGAGAACTGAATTCACTAAATTGTAGCCATTTAAGTTTGTCTTCCTCTCTTTCACAAAACAGTTGATTTGGCAGAGTGGTATGTTTCTCTGACTGTTTTGCACAGGGTCCCCTGGGTTAAAGATGTGGCAGTGAAATGTATGGTGGTAACACAGCATTTTATTCTAGCAACTTTCCAACATTATACAAGTAATGTTTAAAATGTGTCCCTGGTTTTGGGGCTTTTGCCCCCCCCCCAATAAATTTCGGCTTTTTCAAGATTTCTTGTGCTGCAAAGTTCAGAGATACAACTGTGTGTCGAGTAGATTTTACAAGGAGCTGAGATCTGCAGAGGAAAAAATATTTAGTGCTGCTTATTCTGAGTCTGTGTGCATTGTTAATAGCACAACAGGTAGTATACTTGCTTTTGATGCAAAAGGTTGTGGGTTCTACTCCCACAGTAGATAGATGCATTGCTGATACTGTACTGTGTTGTAAAGTGGGTGGATGCTGCAGTCCTTTTTGGCGAAGATACCTAGAGTAGTAACTATGAATCTGTTTTCAGTTTGCCATACAGTCCCTATTGTAATATTACTAGCTTATCATTTTTTTTTCAATGCATGTAACATAGGCAATTTATTCCTCAAGGGCAAAAGGCACTTTATTTGTAGATGAATAAACAATGACATATAAAGTTGTTTGCTAGCAGCAACCTCTTCATTGTTACAGATTTCTTTAATGTGGAATTATTTTAATGCTTTTTACTACTTCAGAGATTGTGCATATTTACTGATATTTGTGGACTGTAGAAGGTTGAGTAGACTTTTATCATGGAAATGTTCTGAATTGGGTAGTTTTGTCATTGGTGCATGCATTTTGTTTCATTGTTTACTGGAAAAATGTTCAAAACAATACATTTAAAATGCCCTCTAACAACTGTACTGTATTGTACAAGGAATATAATGTAATACAGTCAGGAAGGTGTATCAAAGAGCATGTGTATGTTTCATGTTCAAGGGGTCTATGATTTGAAAACAGCCCAAAAGGAGCCTATGATTTGAAAACAGTTAATATATATCTGCCACTGGCAAAATGTATTTTCTTTGAATGTGGGTTTCAATGCTGTTTCAATGCATGCGAGTTTCAAGGGCAGAGAAGTTTTAATGCTAAGTCTGTTTTCATTGTGAGACTGCATTGCTTTGTTTAGCAGATATCTATTGGAGTTTGTGCTGTAAAAATGCAAAATAAAACTTTCAAATGAAATCCAAATCATCGCAGAAGTAAAGCAGTATGCACATTACAGTGTTTATGGTAAATGGGGCAAAATAACCAAGGAATGGGACATTGGAATGGTTGCAGCCCCCCTGCAACCATTCCAATGTCCCCCAGGCTCCAATCGACCATGATTTTGAGAGGGGAAGGACAGCAAACTCAGACAGCCCCGGTTGAACTATACCTCTCAGCTGTCCATATTTTTGCAGAATGAATAGATATTTGCTTCTTATTTTTGATTTGTTTCTCATAAAATGTGTGGTTTTCTGGCAAATCATTTAGGAATGAAGTCACTAAATGACAGACATTGAGTTTTACGTCTTAACCTTCAGAAAAATGCATGCTAAAGCAAGACCTGTTATTCTGTCAACTGTCTTAAGTTTATACAAGAGCAATTTTTAGTAGTGTTTGTATGTTTCCCCAATATATTTGGCCTTGTCCAGATTTCCTGCATTAACAGGTCGAGAGGTATGTGCAAATAAAACTGCTTTATAGAATTAGGCATATCCAGACCTCTCAACTGTCCCTGATTTTGGCTCAAAATGTTGCTCTTCCCCTAATAATCCCTCTGCAAAATGGCAATTTTGGAAGAAAACATGGAGGGTTTACAATTAATAAATAACTGTAATAATCAGTTATAGATTACTTTTATTTCAGAAATGCATGTAGATTCTTTTATTTTGTCAGCTGCTCAAGTTAGCAGTACTAATATTAAAAAGTGTCCCTTCTTTGACAGGTTCCCAGCTGTATTGTGTGGCTATTTTATATTTTTGCATCACATTTTTGGTCCATTTTTCATAAGATTGTGTTTTTTGGCAAATTAGTGGCAACTCATTAAAGACTGAAGTTAGAAAATAATGAAAGACATTTGAGTTTCAGATTTCATACCTTTCAGAAAATTCATACTAATGCAAGACCTACTATTCTATTATCTTTCTAAGTTTATAAGAGCAATATTTAAAAATTGTCCTTATTTTTGGGTCTTTGTCCCACTTCTATTTATGGCTTTGTCCAGATTTCTTGCTCTGAGGTTGAGAGGTATGACAAATGTGTCAGGGCCATCGCAGTCAGCCAGACATTTCAAATTGTGACAAACTTGTTGCACCCCACTCCCCCATGTAGTGACTCTGGATGTGTCCAAGCAAGGCAAGGAGCAGTTATGCAGTGTAAATGTGCAGACTATCCCCCCCCCCCATCCAAGGTAAACACAAGTACTACAGTGGCTTTTCATCTGTCATTGATTTTGCAGACTGTTCTGGTTTCTGTCATATTTTTATACTGTTGATTTATTCTTATTATTATTATTATTCAGAAAGTGCCTTTTGCTCTGTGTTTAAGTAGCAGTGCTATAATGACGATCAGGTATGCTTGTCTGATATTGTAAGATGCAAGTAAGTTTTAATAAGCAGTATTGCCAACATTGAAAGCCTTTCTGTTGTTGCCATGCAGAGAATACTTACATAACTAGATAACGTATAAGCCTTGGGTATTGAAATGCATATGACAGTATTTGTAATAAAGGGCAGGATTACATTATGTTAAGCTCATTACAGGCTTTACCTGCAAACTAAACAGAGTGCCAATTTATCATGTGTGGTCCATATCCTGTGCAGTAATCCTTTAAGCAATATATGTTGAGCTTGTTTCTTGTTTGCTTTTCATTTTTTACTTTGATCATGTTTTCCCCATGAAACAAGTAGATAGTTGTTGTCAGGCAGCAGGACTTTTTTGGATAAGAAACATTTTTACAAGTGGGGGTATCACAGAGATTGCTACTTTCAGCATGTTACTTGGTACTTTAATAAAGCTGAATATAAATTATAATTAGAACTGGAGTGCAAGGAGAAGTGATTTGAGTTAAGTGCTGCTTGTTTTTCTTATACTTGATTTTGACTGGCATTCCAGTAATGTATTTAAAAAGTGATTTATTTTTTCATACCTCACATCCTTTTTGTTTCCATCTAGATATTAAGTAAACTGTCATGCAGCCAATGGACTTGAAATATTTTTTTTCTTCTACACTTCATTTTGTCTTGATTGGACTCTCATAATGATGGTTTGGCACCCAGGGCAGCGTATTTAATTAAAGATTTTGTGGTTTTGAGCATAGCTCCTCCCCTTTCTAGTTGGTCACACCCATTCCCATTGGCCCCACCCATTCAGCTGTCTCCTGCAGCCCCCCTTTGATTTGAAGTCACCAGCCACCATTGCATATAGTTTATTCTTGTGTGAATGTGTACAGTCATAGAATCATAGAAAATACAAGGCAACTGAGTTCTGGAATCATTTACTCCTTCGTTGTACCACCCTCCCCCTTAAATATTGCCTCCATTTTCAAGGAGCAACAGGCCAGTCATACCAGAACTGAACTTGTGGACACCCATCCAGTAATCTCAATCCTTTTTGAAGGATTATTTCTCAGCCTTTTGACTAAGCTCAAGTGTAGAAAATAGTGCATCACATTGTTTAGTTTGGAGTAGAAGTCTGGTCCAGAGAAAGGGATAGCACTGCATGACAAATCTGTCTCTTTCTAATAGCCTGAAAGGCAAAATACACATCACCCAAGGAGTTTATAGGGCACTGAATAAAGGGATAGTGCTTTTAGCCTCTCCTGGTAGTGTTTCCCTTTGAAGCCTGTGATCTTTTCGATAATAAGTCTGATCAATGTGGAATTTACTGAGGTAAGAACTTAGCCTGGATCTAGAGTGAATGCCTTTTGTAATCAGCTGCACCAGTTAAAAATGCTTCCTAGCCATTGTTACAAGATGATGTTGTAAGGCAAAAGAATTAGCTGCCCTTGATCCAAGAACTTATCTATATTTTCATTTTGTACTGGGGTATTGTCTAAAGTTAGACAAGGGGATTATTTACCAAATGTTATATTTCACTTTTTAGCATTCATTGTTAACCCATTTTTGTCCACCAGTGATTATGTGTAAACACATGTTGGAACTTTTGCATATCCTAGAAGGATTTGAGGATGACACCAAATGTGAATTCATCAACAGTCTTGATTAGCCAGAGGTCATCACCTGCAATTTGGAGATCTGTGAAGTAGATGCTAAGTAGGAGGGGGCCCAGCAAGGAATTCTAAGAAACATCAATGGTCACCTTCATCTTTACTCAGGACATATCTACCATCCTTCATTACATCGGATCAATCCCTCATATAATTTGCTAACCCATTGTGCTGGGGGTAATTTGGAGTTCATTCAGCCTTTTTAATCTGTTAGCATGTGGTGTGGTGTCAAAAGCATTAGCCAGGTCAAGGTATGCTATATAGACAGCATGTCACCTGTCTACAGCTTGTAGTAATCTCTAAAAGAAGTTGATCAGACTCATTAGATGGGATCTACATTTAACAAAACTGAACTGTTGGGGATCATGCTTAAAAAGATTTTTGATATTAATATTAATTAGGTCAGCTATGAGATGTTCTATGGCTTTGCAGTTGAGCCTAGACATGCTATTCAGTCTGTAGTTTCTGTGGTCATTGGTGTGCCTGACTTTGTGTAGTGGCATCACAAAAGTTGCACACCATTCTTCAGGACAACACCAGTGGCTAAGATCTGGCTCAAGAGCTGTAGGAGTGGGTCTGCTAGAGCATGTTTTGTACTGTTTATCAGGCAAACAGATATAGAATCAGGCCCCGTGGATGATGCATTTCTTCATTTTGGAAAGTACCGTTTTCAAATGTTGTTTAGTTATGATGAAGCATTTGAAAGTCTGTGGGATATGTGGGTTTTGAATAGTTGTCTCGGGGATGAAATTTACATCAAATTTGTTTGCTGGTATTAAGACAGGTAAAGAAATTTATAATCAGTTTATTTAATTGTTTCATATGACTGTAAAAATCAGACTTCATATGTGTTTTTGTGCTTGTAAAATTTGTTGATTCTACAGGTGAGACAAAAGATGAGGTTCTGAAAAGCAGCAGCCTAGAACAACTGTGGTATATAGACAGGTTTAAGACATCTGTCAATTTAGTGCAATGACTAAGGCTATGAGCTACTCATCAAATTAATTCCTGAGTCCTTAAAATCATAGTAGGGCAATTCAGCAGGAAATTCAAAGACCTAATAGCATTCATCACAATACTGAAGTAAACAGATGCAGTGAAAACCAGCTCCCAGATACCAGTTAGTATGTTCATTTTAAAAAGTCCTCCTGATTCTGAGTGAGCTGGACATAATAAAATTGTTTGGTTGAATAGCAATTTATTTATTTATTGTATTTGTTTGTGTTTCCTGGGATTGTCCAACTGGGCCATGTAAGCATAGAATCAAGAGAAAAGCTCCATACATGTACAAGATGTATAAGTACATCATAGTTGAGCAAGCATGACAATTAGGCAAAAGATGTGTCTGATAAGTATATTATAGTTATATACGTACATACAAGACACACACACCGTGCATAATACAGATCTTAGAATGAGTTAAACATGTTGCAGTACAAATCAGTCAGTAAATGACAAAAAATATAAAATTTAGTGTTCCAAACAAGTAGCAATGTCATATATTACAAAGTAGCAGTGCTTTGTTCATTAAAAGGTAGATGGTGAAGCGGTATTTACAGAGGAAGAAAACATGAAAGTTAGATGAAGAGGAGATGATGTACTTGGGAGTAGAGTAGTGATGATTGATAGTAAGATGAAAAAGGAACAGGTAAGTAGAAAATGCAGATAGGATAGTAGTTAGTCAGCAAGTTGGGATAGAGCATTGACACACTCTAGCATTTTGAAGGTGAGCATGGAGGTTTCCATTAAAGCTAAGCTTATTATCCATTTCCCTATATCTTAGAGATATAACTGGAGTTGAGAGCATCCCTTGATGAGTTCTAGGATTTAGTTTGTTGAGCCAGAAAGAGAGCTGCTAGGGTTATACCACTGCAAAATGGTATACAGGAAAGGGCATTCAACCTAGTGGTAAAGTATGAAATGAGTAGATTTTAGCTGAAGGAATTTAAGATAATTTGGAAATTCCATACAATTTATTTTTGACAGTGCGAGGCAGTGATGGGATATGTTAAGTAAACTAGCTGTGCATTTGGCAATTCTGTTGTAGCATTGTTCAGTCTTGCCTTGGAGGATGTGTAGATTAGTGAGGATAGGGTTAGGATGTAGGATTGTCAGTAAGAGATAAGTGTGTTCAGTAGATTTATGGCCTAGTGAAAAATGGCTTTGCTTGAGGTCCAAACCTTTGATGAGTTTTATTTATGACATTGTGTATGTGTATATGAAATTTGAGCTTAAAATCAATAGTTAACACCAAGCAACATGGTGCTGGAAACCTGCTCAAACTTAAAGTTTTGAACAGAGGAAATATTAGAACTATTTAAGGTATGAGAATTGGTATGGGAGAGCATCACTTTAGTTTTTTAGCTTTAAGTGTAATATGATCATCATCTATTCACTGTCCTACTCTTGATAGGATTCCTGTGACAAAGTCTGTAACTGCCCCAAGGAGGGAGTGGAGCTAATGACTGTAGCATCATCTGAATTTTGAATTATACTGGATAATGATGTGACAGCATAAAGCTTATTTATATATATGTTGAAATGCAAGAGCCCAAGAATGGACCCTTAGGAGACACCTATAGAGACTGTGAGGAAGGAGGAACATGTGTTTTGCCACCTTCCTGTATGCGTGCTATTACTTAATTCTTGAACCATGAATAGGTTGTGTGAGAAGCTGAGTTCTGTTAGGGTCTGAATCATTTTGTGTGTGAAATAGTACTGAATGCCTTAGAGAGGTCCAAAATGGCTGAAACCTGTTTGCCAGTATTACAATGTTAGTTGACATTCCCTACAAATTATAGCAGAGCAGTAGCAGTGCGGGGGGTGGAAACTATGTTGAGTGGGTTAGAGGTGATTATTACTGAGTAGATATTGAAGGATTTGAGTGTGTATTCAATGCTCCAGGATTTTTGAGAAAGGATGTAGTACATCTATGGGTCGATAGTTACCTAGGTCAGTAAAGTTTCCTCCCTTATGTAGTGGTATGATGTATGATTGTTTCCATAATTCAGAAAGATATAACTCAGTAATGGATGAGGATGGAGAGTAGAAATTCTCAGGCTTCAGTTGCTACTTTGATGTACTCAGTTGGCAGGTTATCTGTTGTTAGAGTGCATTACTTCAGATTAAGGAGGTGTTTTTGTTTATGGATGCAGTAGGGATTGTCTTTAGTATAAAGCGGTTTCTTTGAATTGGACTCTCAGGTTCATCCTATCATGATTAAGAATCTGTGGATCTAGCTGCTTGTGGTTATTGTAATGAGGAATTGGGAATTAAAGGAGTTTGCTGTGTTGCTTGTGGTTATTGTAATGAGGAATTGGGAGTTAAAGGAGTTTGCTGTGTTGCTATCAATATCATTTGGAATGGGACTGTGTTGAGTTTTCTGCTAGGGTGAACAAGGTTGCTGATGGTAGACCAGAACATTTTTGGATTACCCTGGAAGTGTTCTGAATGTTTACATAGTAATTCTTTTTGTCTCTTGTTTTACAAGGGCCTTTACTTAGTTCTGTAGAGAGCATTAGGCATAGCAAGTTTGGAAGAGTTTTGTTATTCGGCCAGATTTTCCAGCCTTTGCCCATAAGTATTATGACTTGTTTAGTGGAATGTGTTAGACAGGTTGCATATTTTGACTTTCTGTGTTTTTTCCTAATGGGTGCATGTTCATTTACTAAATTCCATCCAGTTTACTAACCTTAAATCTCTATTGTCTGTATGTTTCATTACAAAAGTAAAGATTATATAAGGTATCCCTGAACAGAGTATTATATGCATTAAAAGAAAACGTACAGGAAGACAT
Source organism: Protopterus annectens (assembly GCF_019279795.1). Lineage (NCBI taxonomy): Eukaryota > Metazoa > Chordata > Ceratodontiformes > Protopteridae > Protopterus > Protopterus annectens. The sequence goes on from NC_056726.1 coordinate 1,256,849,906, forward strand.
CATGATTATATAAATGCAGCTTAATGGATATGCTTTTTTAGACTGTATACTTCAGTCTAGTAATGATGTATAAATTAATGCAGGAAAGTAAGAGCATTTCTTCCACTGTTTTGTTGAATTGCTTCATTCTTCGGCCTAGTACTATAGGCTTGATTTCAATGAAATGCTGGAATAAAGCAACATAACTGAAATTAGTTGAACAGATTGTAAAATAATACTCATGCTTTAAAATTCATTCTGAAAAATATGAATCAACACCATGTTTAAAATCTTATTAATACTGCAGAATAATCAAACTAAGGAAAGCCACGTTTTTGTTACTGGCTATAGAAGTGTTAAAGTGGACTGCACATGGCTGCAGTTCTTTAACTATTGCATTATTAGAGAGAACAACCTTGCACTCACATTTGCCTTAGTCAGTAGGTATTCCTTTGCTGACCAACTGTAACGATGTTGGCCAATACAAAATGTGGTTTAATGCTTCTACTATGAAATACCAAATGGCAAAACTCTAAGCATCAGAATTATCTAAAACTAATGCCCAAACCACAGGAGGATGGAAAAGTAAAGTGCAAGAACTTTTTGCAGGGGAGGCCCCTTTACAACCCCTAAGGTGGGGGTGAGCCTGCCTTACCATTTGGCTATATAAATATATATATATATATATCAACTTCACAGGTCACAGCTACTTGAGGAAGGGATAAATCTCTGGAAAGAAGGGAATGACTGATGGTGCCACTTAGAAATTGCATTGGCATTCATTTCCTTAGTAAAATTGTGACCAACATTGTGTTCCTCTATTTTTGGCTACTGACATTCAAAGAGTGTCACCTTGGCTGTCTGCAGCTATACCATGGATGAATACAGCATTCTGAAAACAAATACTGCAGACATAAGCAACAATCTGAAAACATACATGAATAAAGTGCCCTTCTAATGTGAGGTCAGGGAACCAAATAAGGATGAAAACAAAGCACACTATACATACTATAAACTGCAGAAACAGGAAGAACAGTAGTATTACAAAGAAATAACAATGGCGGCAAGGAGCTATAGATGTGATGTAAATGATAACTGAATAATACGTGGGAGAGAACAGTGGTAATCCATCAAATAAATAGTAAAATGTGTTAGCAACATCATACAGGTAGATTTAGTAGTAAAGAAGATTAATAAAGAACCATTAAAAATGGCAAGAGCTTTGAATTACTAATAGTGTGTCAGAATGATTGCTTATTTGCTATAAAAAATACATATATGTGTCTTCTAAGAGCATTCTAGAAAGAATGTCCTTAATGTTCACTTACAGAAACATCCAGAATAGATTAACTGATGATTAGAATTACCCGAGGTCCAGATGGGTTACTATATTTAGGGTTTTGTGGGGTACTGTCAGAACATTTAGTCCCCTTGCTAAATGTATGTAAGACACCAAGGTGGAAGCAGTATATGCACCACTCGGAGGAGTACCTAGCTATTTTTATGTCAGATATTCTCCCAAAATTTAGGGCACCCCACCCCAACTTTATGTTGAAGAGCAAGAAAAAAAAGTTACTTAGACTTAAACAGCAAATGTATATAAAATAAAAATATTAAGATCAGAGTGTTGTATGAAGATATTAATTGGCCTTATATTTGCTTCATTTGGCTTGTCAGAGCTTGGCCACTGTGAAATGCATTCATAGTATAAAGGCACCAAGTAAAATGTAGAGAAACAGTTGTACGCCTGCACATCTATGACAAACACTATACAGAGCTACAGCAATATCCTATTCAAATAAGTCCTGATGCTATGCCAGTAATACATGCTCCGAGGAAAGTACCAGTATCCCTCAGGAGTAAAATAGAGCAGGAGGTGAACTGAAAAGTACTGAAAATAAATCTGAGAAACATTAATAGACAGAATGAGCTGACAGAATTGCTATATGACATATTCTTTATAGTGAATATGGTCATTTTGTTTGGCAGTGTAAAACATTTGCTTTTGAACTGTTCTACAAGACTAGAATAAAGTGATTGAAAGCATATACTAGCAATTGCTTATTGGTGAGGATCTAGTCTCAATACTGTAAAATATTAAGTTATTTTCAGTATATGCTGCAAACAGGGGCTACTCTCAGATAAAGCTAGCTAAAGAAAGCTCCATGTTAAGCATTTCAATATTGTTTTAGTATGTACAGAGTCTTGACCATTAAGTTTTGTATCTTATCAGCATAAGAAGTATTTCAAAGAGTAGGTGTGCAGTAAATTAAGGCTTAGAAGGTATTTTGAATGTGACTGTCTATTAGTGGGAGGTCAATGGAAAGTAAAGTCTCAACAAAATGCATTACAGTGGTTTCTTAATGTTGTACAAATAATAATGTATATATTTCTTAAATCCATACCTCAAAACAGATAGTTACCTGTTGAAAATAATAATGTTCATCCTATTGATCACTGCTGCAGTAGCTTTAGCTATAAGGGTTATATCCTGCCAAGGATATAACAGCTGCCCAGCTTTCAAAGTTTCTGGGCACCTTCCATGTACACAGAATCTTAGGTAGCTCAAGCTGAGCTGACTAAAAGACATGTTTGGATGTAAAACTCTTCACAGCTTTACTGCAGCTGATGACTGAGGCATTTTGAGGATTGATGGTCATCTCGTGCTTTCCTTTGCTGGACAGATAAGTTCCTTTTGGGGAAAAATCCATTTGCTCAGTTTTGTTACTGTTGGAGTAGCCACTCCCTCCCTCCATCACCCTTATTTTTTGGTGTACTTTTTAAGGTCAGGGTGTGGACATTTATTTTTTGTGGCTCGTAGTATTGCCCTTTAAGGGCTTAACCTCCCTCTATCTGTTGTAAGGAAAGCTCTGAAGAGCTTTGCAATCAAACATATTTCATAGTCAGCTTAGCTCAAGCTATCTGACAGTTTAAGTGTGTGGAAGGTGCCCTGAAGCTTTGGAAGGTGGCCTGCTGTTATATTCTTGTGATGATATCACCCATATAGCTAAGGCTACTGCAGCAGTAATCATTGTAAGTTGTACTGTTACAGTAATCTTTACTTACACAAATGTATGTTGTACTGAATACTAATCTTAAAGGAAAACAAGAAAAAGTGAACCACTGATGGATATTTAACACATCAATCATGCATTAAATCAACATTTCCACATGCAACAGTATTCTACAAGCACATTCCATGCATTAAATAGTGTCTATTGTTCTTTTTCACCTTAACTGCCAACCCATTGTCATGTAGGGATACAATTCCTCTTAATTCTATCTCCTAACTCTAAGCATACATCATATTTTTCTATTTGTCTCTCTAATACATCTATTACTGTAGACCTATATCCTGGTTCTTGTAAATACTGCTGTACATGGAGTTATTGCTGAAACCTGTATATATGACTGCATGTAAACTTTTTATTGCTGTTCTATACTAACACTATGCAACTTGTACACAACTCTGTAAAATTGTGATTCTTATTTTCTATGTATAACAACTTCATATTTTACCATTGTAAATATATCTCTGTTTTTGATATTGTGAACTGTATCTGGAGCTTTTCTCCTCGGGTCTCCACTGAAAATGGGCCACTGGCTCAGTTGGACCAACCTGGCTAACAAATGGCAATAAATAAATAAATAAATAATTCAAGCGAATGTGATGATTTGTTTACTTACAAATAAGGTGAAGGAGGCATTGATTTGTGGTGTCATGGCAGATAATTAAAGACATAGATGCAATTCCAGGTGTCAATAAAATCATTATGTATAATACTAACAAAAAGGGCTAACTAAAACCGTGATCTCTAATTAATAATATGTAACATGTTATTATTCTAAGACAGAGACAACTTCACCGATGGCTATCAAATGCAAACAGAGGAGAATAAGAACATGATTCTGATGACCACAAAGCGATTCTTGTTCATACTGACCATGCATTTTCCCTTCTTACAGAAGGCCACAGCTCTTTTAGCTTTTGTCTTATCCTTCGCTCCATTCCCTGTGCCCCTTGGCAAGTCATGAAAGCTATCTGGGGAACTGTTCTTTTACAAATAACAATATAAGCATTAAAAGCTACAAATTGCAGGGGTCTGCTTTAATTATACACATTAGCATTGCAAATGTTTATATTTTTCTCAGAAACTTTGGTTGTATGACTATTTACTCAAACAGTCAATCAAGAAGGAAACAGATTCATCTAGAGAGAGATTTGGTCCTATCAAAATGCAGCGTATTGTACAAATAAATCTTTACTAAAAGCAATAACAGCAACTATGTGATTATTTATTGTGGGTTGAACTTTAATCTCATGCTATATTCTTTTTGTTGTCATTTCATCAGACCATGGGTGTTAAACAAGCTGAAAAAATGTGAATATTCCTCTGCAGACGTTAAGATGAGCGGGTCTATATTAGATCATTAAAACAGCATTACAGTGAATGCCTTTTCAACAACACATATAGACCGAAATCCGAAAACAGTGAAAGCTCAGGTCAGCAATTTATTTTCACAGGGAAAACATTGCTTGGCCTCAGCCATGACGTTGCCCTTTACTCCACTGTTGTGCGATCTCAGAGTTGGTATATTTAGTTAGGGGTGGTGTGGAGGGCACAGCCTCCCACATTGGGTGGTGTGGGGGGCTTCCCCCCACTTTGCAATGTTTTAAGTAGTGTGTTGTGTTTTGTTGGTGACTTGGAGTTTTGCTGTTTTGGGATTTTGGTCTATGTGTCAGCAAAATGGCATTTGCTGTAATGCCATCTCTATGATCTAATATAGATCGAAGATGGACATATACTGGATCTATACATTTACCATTAACATCCATTTCAGATAAGCACACATTTTTGTTTTATTTATTTAGTATTTTTTGAGGTGATATGCCTTCATGGGGCAAGTGAATCTTGTGCAGAAAAGCAGTGAAGAGCTTAAATATTTTGCTAAGAAACATGTAGCCTGATGAGCCTGGTCTGCAAAGCCATGGAATGTATCATCATATAACTCATAAACAAAGACACTGGTAACCTCCAAACTCAGGATTCCACCCAGTTCGGGTTTGTGAAAGGCAGATCATGCCTCCTGAACCTGATTGACTTCTTTGAGGCAGTCACCAAAGCCATAGATTAGGGTAAGGTGGTTCTCACAGCCTATCTTGACCTCGCCAAGGCTTTCGACACCATCCCCCATTCTGGAATTATAGCTAAACTCACTAAACTAGGTATAAATCCCTACGTCACAAGATGGGTTGCCAACTGGCTCACTGACAGAACCCACACTGTAAAAGTTGCAGACTCCAAATCTGACCTCAAAGCAGTGACAAGTGGAGTCCTGGGAACTCTCCTGTTTGGAATCTACTTCTCTGAAGTACAGGCTAATACAGAAGGCCTCTAGCTAATGTTCACAGATGACTGCAAACTAGGAGCCATAGTCAAGTCTCCAAATGATGTGGACATCCTACAGAAGGGCCTTGCTGATACAGATGCCAGATGTCAGAGCCATGGCCTCAAGCTCAATGCCAAAAAGTGCAGTGTCATCCCTTTTGGTAAAAATTCTGGACCCATGAACTATCACATAGGCAGCAATCTACTTAACACCAAATGCGTGATAAGAGACCTTGGGACCCAGGTGGACAGTAGTCTCTCCTTTGATAGTCACATCGCCACAGTAGTCAGGAAGTCCTTCTATGTGGCACACCTCATCATAAAAGGGTTCCCATCCAGGAAAAAAGAGATCATTGTTCCCTTCTACTCAGCACTCATTAGACCCATTATAAAGTACAACGCCCCTTTTAGAATGTACCTCATAAGATATCTGCAGCAGCTGGAAAGGCCACAGAAGTACCTCACAAAGAAGATTACTGGCCTCAAACAAATGCCCTACACTGACCGCCTCAAAAAACTCCAGCTTTACTCCGTGGCATATCGCCTACTCCGAGGTGATCTCTGCCTAACATATAAAGCTATGTCAAACCCAGAGCTGTTGGACATGCTACACCTAAAGAAATCCCAATCCCTCCAAGCTACATGCTCTAGGGACCTAAACCTTGTCACCACAATAAACAGGACATGCTGGAGGGGTAGATTCCTGCCCCAGAGATTTCCCATAATCTGTTACAGGCTACCCATCTATGTCAAGCAAAGTTCTTCATTAGCACTCTTCAAGAAAAATCTTGATGAGTAGATGGGAAATAGGAAATACATCCCGGGGATCACTTCTGTGCCTCTGCTCGACAGTGACACAGGAAAATAACTTTCTTGGGTGGCGTAAGCCAGGAAAGCTTGTTGGCTAGGCTTACGTAGGCCCTTGGGCTGATAGCCTAGTACCTACCTATGAACCTATGAACCTATGTATTTCATAAAGTCTGATGCTCTCATTTATCTTCTGAATGTGCAAAACTTATTCACAGTGTATTCATTTAAAGAACAAGTACATCCTAGACACTCTATTTCCTTTCCAAGAGGGCAGTTTGCTTCCTTCAGAATTCTAGTTAGAGTGACACATAGCTGACTTTTCCCTTTTGTGGAATTTCTAGGCTACATGGGTCCCCATTGCACACCATTTTATGTTAGGAACACAAAATCGAATTGATGACTTCATACTATCAAAGTAGGGAGAGAGCTAGCTGATATGATGGACAGAAGGAAGATTGATTTATTGTGTGTGCAAAAGACCAGATGGAAGGGGAGTAAGGCTAGGTGTATCAGAAGTGGGTTCAAATTGTTCTATCATGGTGTGGATGGGAGGAGAAATGGGGTAGGGTTATCCTGAAGGAACAGTATGCCAAGAGTGTTTTGGAGGTGAAAAGAGTGTCGGATAGAGTGATGTTTATGAAAGTGGAAATCAATGGTGTAATGATAAATGTTGTTAGTGCATATGCTCCGCAAGTTGGGTGTGCGATAGATGAAAAAGAAAAATTTTGGAGTGAGTTGGATGAAGTGGTGATGACTGTACCCAAGGGTGAGAGAGTGGTGATTGGAGCAGATTTCAATGGGCATGTTGGTAAATGGAACAGAGGGGATTAGGAAGTGATGGGTAGGTATGGTATTAAGCAATGGAATGCAGAAGGTCAGATGGTAGTGGATTTTGCAAAAAGAATGGACATGGCTGTGGTGAATACATATTTTAACAAGAGGGAGTAGCATAGGGTGACATACAAGAGTGGAGGAAGATGCACACAGGTTGATTATATCCTATGCAGGAGGGCCAGTTTGAAGGAGATTGGGGACTGTAAAGTGGTGACAGGGGAAAGTGCAGTTAGGCAGCATAGGATGGTGGTTTGTAGGATGATGTTGGTGATCAAGAAGAAGAGAAGGAGTGTGAGGGTAGCACCAAGGATCAAATCATGGAAACTGAAAAGGGTGATTGTGAGGTGGAGTTCAGGGAAGAGTTAAGACAGGCACTGGGTGGGAATGAAGAGGTACTAAATAGCTGGGTAACTACAGCAGAGCTAGTAAGGGAAATGGTTAGAAAGGTGCTTGCTGTGACATCTGAACAGAGGAAGGAGGACAAGGAGACCTGGTGATGGAATGAGGAAGTACAGGAGAGTATATAGAGAGAGAGATTGGTGAAGAAGAAGTGGGATTGTCAGAGAGATGAAGAAAGTAGACAGGAATATAAGGAGATGAGGTGCATGGCAAAGAGAGACGTGGTAAAGGCTAAGGATAAGGCGTATGAAGTGTTATATGAAAGGTTGGACACTAAGGAGGGAGAAAAGGACCTGTACCGATTGGCTAGACAGATGGACCAAGCTAGGAAAGATGTGCAGCAGGTAAGGGTGATAAAGGATAATGAAGGAAACATACTCACAAGTGAGGAGAGTGTGTTGAGCAGATGGAAAGAGTAATTTGAGGGGCTGATGAATGAAGAGAATGAGAGAGAGAGAAGGTTGGATGATGTGGGGATAGTGAATCAGGAAGTGCAATGGATTAGCAAGGAGGAAGTAAGGATAGCTATGAAGAGGATGAAGAATGGAAAGGCTATTGGTCCAGATGACATACCTGTGGAAGCATGGAGGTGTTTAGGAGAAATGGCAGTGGAGTTTTTAACCAGAGTGTTTAATGAACTTTTGGAAAGTGAGAGGATGCCTGAGGAGTGGAGAAAAAGTGTTTTGGTACCAATTTTTAAGAATAAGGGTGATGTGCAGAGCTGTAGTAACTACAGAGGGATACAACTGATCAGTCACAGCATGAAGTTATGGGAAAGAGTAGTGGAAACTAGGTTAAGAAGGGAGGTGATGATTAGTGATCAGCAGTATGGTTTCATGCCAGGAAAGAGCTCTACAGATGCGATGTTTGCTCTGAGTGTTGATGGAGAAGTACAGAGAAGGTCAGAAGGAGTTGCATTCTGTCTTTGTGGACTTAGAGAAAGCATGTGACAGAGGAGTTGTGGTATTGTATGAGGAAGTCGGGAGTGGCAGAGAAGTATGTAAGAGTAGTACAGGATATGTACAAGGGTAGTGTGACAGCGGTGAGGTCTGCAGTGGGAGTGCCAGATACGTTTAAGGTGGAGGAGGGATTACATCAAGGATCAGCTCTGAGCTCTTTCTTATTTGCAATGGTGATGGACAGGTTGACAGACGAGATCAGACAGGAGTCCCCGTGGACTATGATATTTGCAGATGACGGTAGTGACAGTAGGGAGCAGGTTGAGGAGACCCTGAAGAGGTGGAGATATGCTCTAGAGAGGAGAGAAATGAAGGCCAGCAGGACTAAGATTGAATATATGTGTGTGAATGAGAGGGAGGATAGAGGAATGGTGAGGATGCAGGGAGTAGAGCTGGTGAAGGTGGATGAGTTTAAATACTTGGGATCAACAATTCAGAGTAATGGCGAGTGTGGAAGAGATGTAAAGAAGAGAGTACAGGCAGGATGGAGTGGGTGAAGTGTCAGGAGTGATTTGTGACAGACGAGTACCAGTAAGAGTGAAAGGGAAGGTCTACAAGAGGGTAGTGAGATCAGCTATGTTATACGAGTTAGAGACAGTGGCATTGACAGAAAGGCAGGAGTCAGAGCTTGATGTGGCAAAGTTAAAGATGTTAAGATTTGCACTGGGTGTGACGAGGGTGGACAGGATTAGGAATAAGGATATTAGAGGGTCAGCCCAGGTTGGAAGGTTTGGAGACAAAGCAAGAGAGGCGAGATTATGTTGGTTTGGACATGTGCTGAGGAGGGATGCAGAGTATATTGGGAAAAAGATGCTAAGGATGAAGTGCCAGGTAACAGGAAAAGAGGAAGGCCTAAGATAAGGTTTATGGATGTGGTGAGAGAGGACATGCAGGTGGTTGGTGCGATAGAGCAAGATGCAGAGGACAGGAAGAAATGGAAACAGGTGATCCACTGTAGTGACCCCTAATGGGAACAGATGAAAACAAAAGAAGAAGATACTATCAAAGTAAATAAATAAATTCAACATCAATTAAAATTTACAGCAATGTCAGAACACAACAATGTAATATACATTCATTTGATTTTACACTGAACCTTGCTTGATTATTTCAAAGACAGCTGTGGTTGCTTAGAAACTGGAGGGAAGCTGCACTTTTTAAATGCCTTGGTTGTAATTCTCAACTTTATGCTTCAATTAGAGGGACAAAAGCATTCAGGCTGCAAACCTGAAGTGTGCTATAATTAGTGTATCACTTCACATAACAGTGCTGGAACAATTGGGACTTTCTGACAAAATATCATTTTTATAGTAAGCAAGCTGTTTATTTAATGCAGTTTCATTGAACATTTCTAGATTTGCTGAGACAGTAAGAGCATGATTGTGTTTTATTAAGTTTTATTTAAATTATTACTAGTAAATCCATAATACTCTTCGTGTAGAGAAATCATACATTTTGTTAAAGTCCAGTAATATTAATGTAATGATTCAGACAGCTTCAGTTCTGCTTTCCATAATGTTTTCAGGGAAGACCAGATAACAATGGTTAAAATATATATAAAGTATTGTAAGGGAGAATGATAAATCCCATTCATGCAGCTGCATCACATTTTGTACTTACACCAGCAGCACAGGGCAATTCGCTCTCAGGTGAATCTTCCTACAAAGATGTATCATGAAACTCTCTAGCAAGGCCTTAATAAGAAAACTTAAACTTTCCATTGTTATATTAATATATACAGATCAAACGAGGTTCACTCCTCCAAAGGCATTTCAGATGCAGAGCAGCAGGTTCTTGCAGCATTAAGTGCACCAATATATCAAATCTGCAAATGATTGAGAGTCAATTAAGCACTTTAATTAGATATTCTTGCAGTAGCACAGACAGTGAAGCATAGCAAATGCTTTGTATTCAAGCTACAGACTTTTATGATAAGCCAATAGGGAAGGCAAAGGTCAACAGTGCCATTTTGAGGTTCTTTTGTATCAGTTCTTTTTTTTTCCCATTACCAGGATTCCTTTGTGACAGAAACATAACAAAGAGAGGATTTCTTATGTACCATGGGACTCAAAGCGGACAGTGCAGCATTTTGGAGTCTCAATCATGCTTTAGTCTCTGTTAAATAATCCTATTGGTAACTGTTCATTATGGTCTTCACAACAAGATGGACGTGTCTCTGGTTTCCTACAGGTGCTGGTGTAGCAGATTCCTTTATTAATCATACCACATTTGTATTCTCATCTCCCTTTTAAGTTGCTTAATTGTTTAATGGTGGATGATAAATTACGCTATTTAAATGTATAAATTCCTATTTTGTAGTAAGCTGTCATAGAAGGAAATAAAATCTTCTTTTCCAAAGGAGGTAGAGAATTTTCTGATTCAATTTTACACATTGTTAGAAACAGTCATAGTACTACCAGGACTCTTATTAGAATTTTAGTATTACCTTGCCTATTGCAAAGGCAGCATGGACATTTTGCAAAATATCTTGATTTTATTTGCTTGCTTTATAAAAGATTTACCAATGATTCCAAATTCACAGGCTTCAAGCCTCAAACAGCACTCAAACCAGCATAGCAATGGGTGAGAGAAACTACTACACAACATTTCTAGCTATCCTATTTCTCTTTTTTGGGGGGATGAGGTATGTATTGCGGCCCTTAGCTGCATGTAGTAATCCTTATACATATGTCAAGTTCATGTGCTATTGGAATTCCCTGATGTGTCTGTCCATTCTGGGAAAAATGTCCTGGAAGTATTACATTTCTATTAAAATATGGTACACTGATAATTTTTGTGAATATATTTATGAAGCAATAGACTTTAACCATTCAGATACTGGAGTAATATATATGATAAAGGTGAATGCAAATTGTAACTCCAGAAATTTGGTATATCTTGCCCGCTGCATGACTTGTGGTTCTTTTTACATAGGAAAGACCAACAGAAGATTGAGGGAGCAGATAAGGGATAAGGGGGTGGGAGGATGACATAATGGTTAAGGTGTTTACATTAAAGACACAAGGTGCAGAGTTTGATTCTTACATGGGGTAATTGGCTAGGCTTCAAGTGGCCCAAAAGGGCAGTTAGCCTAGTACTAATCTATGAACCTATGAATCACATGTATTGTCTGAGAAAGGGACACACATATAGTGCAATAGCAAAACATATATTGGAACCAGGTCCCGAACATCACTTTATGCTTAATGCATTAGAGATAGTGAGAGATAATGTTAGACTGGGCAACATATGTAATACCACTGAGGAGAGAGAAGTTAAGTGGATTATTAACCTCAGTAGACATCTGGATAAGGGACTTAATGATGACATAGCAATTACTTCTAAATTAAAAAATAGGAAACTTAGGAAATAAGATTTTAAGAATATCCTATACATCATACTAGTTATATTTGCATATATATTAATATATTTTCTTAGTGACAATTAGATATGTTAGGAATATATATATATATATATATATATATATATATATATATATATATATATATATATATATATATATATCTTTACATGCTTCTGCTAGATGCACTGATAGTACTTTCTTATAATAGTACTGATAACATATACTATTACAGCAATTACAGGGTTAATAGGAAACTGGATGCCATACGACATGAAGAAATTATGTGAGTGGCCAGTTTGAAATGAAGGATGTATTTAAATGGTGTCATGTATATATTTTTCATTGTAAAGGCCTGATGAAGCAAATGTGTTGTTTGTAAAAGTGCTTACCTGCGTTTTGTTATATTAAACATTGTATTGATTTTTACTTGGCTTTGGCATTATTTGAAAGGATCTGCTGTAAGCTGCTGGACATATATATACATTTCTTGAACTTCTACTTGGTGTTATACTCTTCAGCAGCGTTCTTCTGTGTGGATTTATATATTTTACTTCATAAATATATAAATATTCAATTATATATGGATTAAAAATTGTACTTACTGTAGACCTCTGGCTTTCACTCCTGAACCTGATGAACTGACTCAATCAGCTGGTCAGCACTATGCTTTTGCAAGTCATCATACCTGTGATGGCACTGCTGACCAGAATAGGTTATACCTGTAAGGGATGACAGGTGATTACCCAGATCCTGCCAGATGTTGATTTTCTTCCAAGTTTCCAAGTGCTGGTGTATATACAAGCATTGATCTTCTCCAGGTATGAGTCATTCAAAAGGTAGAGCATTATTAAGGTCTGTTTCTCAGACCAGCCAGAAGAGTGGCCTAGTGCCTTCACAGGTGCTGCTATAATTCAAAGAGCTAGAATGAGAATGATTAAACTATGGTGAGGGGCGTATCATGCAAGGTTAGAGCCACTCCCTGTCATGTATGACATCACCTTGATCAAACTTTTTTTTACTAGCAAGCTTATTAGACCAGGTATTAATAACATTGACAGCTTTGGAGTAACCAAGAATGGTATGTCACATTCTGTTTTTTCTTAAAGACAGATGTTTACACAATTACTAATAGATCATTTCTAACTTTATGTAAATTAATTAGCTGTTGCCAGTAATATTTATTCATAAGATTTTCATCATTTTTCTTTTGTCTGCATTTGGTGACATGCATTCAAGTGTGACCTATCATTTTTTTGTCCTCATTTATTTAGTTTTTTTTTTTTTCTTTCTTCCTTTTTTTATTAATGGGTAGTAGAGAAAGAAATGTGAATACTAAAGTGAGAAAGTATTTCTAGCACTTCTGTATATGTACTACTTGTTAGGATGTGACATACACACTTGCATGGCCAATGATTAACATTCACATTCACTGTAACTGGATAATCAGATGCCTCCATTTTGAATTTCACCAGTATATATCTGTATATCAGCTGGTTTTGAACAAGCAATGCATGTCTGCAAACAGCTTGACTTTGCTGCAGAGTGCTGTGGAGTTTACAGCCACCTCCAGCACATCCTCACCTTCTCAGTCTCATTCATGTACACGCCTTCTCAGTCTCATTCATGTACACACCTTCTCAGTCTCATTCATGTACATTCCTTCTCAGTCTCATTCATGTACACGCCTTCTCAGTCTCATTCATGTACATGCCTTCTCAGTCTCATTCATGTACACGCCTTCTCAGTCTCATTCATGTACATTCCTTCTCAGTCTCATTCATGTACACGGCTTCTCAGTCTCATTCATGTACACGCCTTCTCAGTCTCATTCATGTACACGCCTTCTCTGTCTCATTCATGTACATTCCTTCTCAGTCTCATTCATGTAGCATGTCATGAGTATTCGCAATCAGCGAAATTTCGGAATACGCCGATATACTTCATAACACATTTATGTTATACTACGAGTCATAGACATGCATATGAGTTACTCTAATTTGCATACCAAGCATGTAAATTGTCTGAATCTATGCTGTAAACCTAAGCTGTGCCATATTGATTTGCGAATAGTTGAGATAGGTGGCAAATTACTTAGGATAATTCAGACATCCAAAAGTAAGGCAAACTTTAAGTAATAGTCATTAACAGGCAATTAACTGTTCCAGTCATACTGTTTTAAGGATCAATTGCAATGCATTTTGAAGTGTATTGCACTTTTACATTTAATGACTGTTTAAGTATTGAGAACTGGTTGCAGCGTGTCTGATGTGTGCCGCTTTTTACTGAAAGTGTAATAACTGTACAAGACATCATTGCTATTCACTCCCTGTTATTGAACTTGTAAGTGCTTACTCTGCATAGGCAAAAATACAGGTCTGTAGTGAAGCTGTTGTTTTAGTAATATCAGTGAAGAATACCTGTCAAAGGCAAAGAGTACTGCATTTTTCTATTGCAAAATTTGAAGGTGTACTCATTGAAATCACAGTTGTTTAAGATTTTGTGTGTAGTTGTGTTGGTGGCAGGAATAACAAGCCAGTGGATTACACTTTAAAAAATGATGTCATGCACACAGTTTTGTGGCAAGTCTCTGACAGTAGCCCTTCCTTCCATGTATAGTACAAATGGTGAATAAGGGATCCAGGTATAGACATGATAGCTTTAGCTATCAGGAAAATTGTGTACTCATAGCAGCACTTAGGACATGTAGCAATCTGCTGTTTGGTAAAGGGGGGCCCAGACAAGCTGAGAGGAGCAAAGTACAGAGCCAAGTAGTTGTAGAAATCAATGCAGTTGGAGGTAGAAACATATCTCTGGCACAGTGCAAGAAAAGGGCAGATGATATGATAGGACATGCTAGAAGCAAGGCCAGGCAGAAGCAATTTACAGGACCACTGGGGGGAGGATCCCAATCTTATGAAGTTAACACCAGATGATGAATTCCTTTTGTCCATCCATGGGAACGACTATGATAAAGAAGATGGTGGAACAAGAATAATTAGAGGTGGTGTGGACACTGTTACATCAAACCAAAGTCTGCAGCAGGATCTGCATTCATCCACTCCTGAAGATTGATTTAAAGTATGCATGTTGTAAATGTTTAACAATGAATGGAGACAGACAGTGCTGTCATTAAACACATTGCAATTTGTTATTGTTATATCAACCTTGAACATCAGCAGCTAATGAAAATAAAGGCAGACTTCATGGTAAGTGTCCCACCATCCAACACTGTTAGCATGCTGCACCATATGCTGTTCCAGTATTATTAATGCCTTGCAAGGATCTCTTTTACAGACTCAGCATCAAAAACAATCAGTTCACCCGTACCAATAAATATGGCTGAAGTCAGCAATAGAATGGGTGTTGCTGCTGCTGCTGCCGATGATGATGATGATGATGTAGCTGTAATTAAGAGGCACCCTCAGGGAAGTGGCAGGCGGTCCTCAGTGCAATGACAGGCTGTCTCACCTCACAACATGTTTGTAACTCTACAGGAAGTGACACTGTATCACAAAGTCAAATACAAGCTGTCATTCCACTCACGCTTGTACAATAGGAGCAAACAGGCACTTCTGCACCAGTGTCGCCATAGGCAGAAGAACAGTATCAGGATGAAGGCAGGCAGTCTGAGGCCACTTTGCCACATTTACAACATTACAAAGAGGTGCTAGGAATAAAAATTACTTTGAACTACCTCAGGAAATACGTAATGCAAATTGACAGCACAACAGGGCATAGTTAGGGCTTAAACTAGTGCAACTGAAAGTCAGCTAGAAATGGTTAGAGTTTTCTGAGTATACATGAAGATTTCAAACAGTACTTTGAAATGGAAGAGAGATGGGATAATGCCATGGTTGCAGTGATGCATAGCATGGCAGCACACCAAGGTTGCAGCCTCCATTCATACACTGTTTTGGACATGCCAGAATCAAGCTGAAATCACTGTAAACAGGAGAGGGGGAGGCAGGGTACAGACTGGACATGTTGTGAAAGTTCACATGACAGTATCAATGTCTCATGAGACAGTAATGTCAGCACTCACAGTGAGCAATCACAACACATTCCTCACAGGCCAGGTCAATGGTCTTCTCCACCTATGATAATTTCATGTTCCAGGTGAAAGTCACAGTCACACAGCACAGAAGGATCACCTTCCTCCTTTATATCACACCATTGAACTAACTCAGTTTACACTTCCCATGGTAGCCCATCCTCCACACATGTGCTGCACCATCACCAGGCCTGTCAACAGAAGATGTGTATGACTCCTTTGATCTAGAGCAACATAAGGATTAGTTGGTGTTTGGAAGGGAGATGGACATATATGCCACGTATTTCCCTTTCCTGCTATTTCTTTCACCATATTCTGGAATTGTAATATTGAACACTTGTTATTAAATGCAATTGTGTTGCGGGGAGGATGGAAGTTTATGTACATATGTTAAGTACATACATACCTCATTACTGCACCATCAAAGGCAGATTCTGACCTTATCGATATTTTATGTGGCAGTAAGAAAAACATGTGATATGCAATGTAATCAAATTCTTTACACATAAATTGAAAATGAAAGTTACATTTCTCACTGCTGACAGTAAATAATAAATAATAATAAAAAAACTGTTATTAAATACAGCACATGCAGCTGTTAACTCATTTACTCACTTGCTGCCTTTTTCACATCACTGCACATAAATCAGTGAGCACTCAGGCAAAAAGCTATTAATGAAAATATATTTTAAGATGAAAGAGAATTTCAGATGAACAGAGACAGTGGACGATGTACCATACAGCATAGCACACAGGTATCACTGCATGCATCAATTATACTATTATATTATACTAGATGCCACCTCTTAACCTGTGCAGCCATATGCCATGTAAAAGCCTGCTGCACTGGGTCCCTTACTACTGCTGCCATCTGGCCATCAGCACTGGGATCTGCTGTTATGGGTCACTTCACCAGTGCATAATCATATTATACAAAATGCAACAGGCAGCAAACACCCTACACATAGTAGCTGGATCAAACTAAAGGTCACCCCTAGACTTGCCCAAATACCTGAAATGACTCTCCAGGGGGCCAAACACCTTCTCAATCACAATATGGGTTTGGGACAGGGATGTGTTCTATTTCTTCTCTGCAGCTCCAGAAGGATTTCGTACTGGAGTCATGAGCCATGGCTCCAGTGAATATTCAACATCCCCTTAAAAAATAAATAAATAAAAAGAGAGAAAAGGGGGAGGGGAAAACAAAACAATAAAACACAGATTAATATATACCAAATACCTTTAACATTAATAACTAAGTACTTAAAAAAAAATTCCATTTACCAATAAGGTGACCACTGGGCATTCTACCATGCATGAAGAGGTGGTAAAGTGAGCCAGTGTGTGCCAGATATGGGAACCATGTACACTGCTAGGATGCTGGGCAGAGACATTGGTGATGCACCCCCAAGTATCACACACTACCTGCTTGGTGGAATGGATATGGTACCACTTACACTGTGGATCAGGATGGGTCCTAATTGTGACATTGGTATTATCATACTGAGTACCTCAGGAATATGTGCCACCCCATAAAATGCATAGTCTGAGCTTGGTCCAGGGGTGACACTGGGAAATAAATGTACTGATCCACAAGTGACAAGACTACTTCCAGACCCTCCCTCAGTATCCTTGAAGCAGAAACATGTGAGATCGCTAAGGTGTCCCCAAACCATCTCTGGAAGGTCCCCATAGCAAGTATAGAGAGGGCTATTCATACTTTGGTGTCCACAAGAATAGGAAGTTCACTCATTCTTCCATTGCAACTATGTGGGTCAAACATACTTAGTAAGACCCTTATAATGTCTCTGTTCACTCTAAGCCTATCAAGGATTTCCTGATTATCAAAGTTATAATGAGCCTATATCTCTGCCTTTTTGGTGGGCTATTTCCACTGGGCACAAGTGGTTTTGGCCTGGCCAATCAAGCAACTCTGACCTAGAAATAGTCAAGCTCGCCGTAAGAGATAGCATTTTCACTGCTACTCTGATATTTTTGGCAAGTCTTCTCTTTTTATATCACGTCTGTGATAAGTTGAAAGAAATGACTATGAATTATAATTGGCATAAAACAGCCTTAATTAGCATAATCCTAATCTCCATTCACAGACCAAAACATTCTGCTGGCCAGCTACTACTATCTTACTCTCTTGGCAAAAAATGGAACTCTCTGCCTCCTTCACTTAGGACTATACCTAACACGGAATTTTTCAAGACCCAACTCCACTCATACCTATCATCCAAATGGAAATGTTCTTGCTTTCACCCTACATAAATTACCCTCTCTCATATCTGCTCTCTGATTTCATTTATAACTCCCAAAATGTCTAAGCTACCTCTAAGTTGATTGCACAGAGGAAAACATTGCACAAAAAAAAAAAAAAAAGAAATTCTAGATCATTTTAAGAACATTTTTTCTTTTGTATCTTTTAGATTGTTTTTAGAACATTTTTAGAACTTTAAAACATTATTTTAGTTTGTTGCACTGTTCTTACTATGTATAATTAATACGAGACACTTCTATTGTACCTCTATTATATTTTTATCTTTCATTTGTAACCTTGATTGTACTGCCTTTGGAGCTTTTCTCCCCAGGCCTCCACTGAAAATGGGTACCTCATGGCCCAGTGGACTTCCCCGGAAATCAAACTGAAATAAATAAATAAATAAAAATAAGAACATTTACTTCACTTCAAATTGCCATCTTATTATCTGCTCACTTGCATACCTACATTCAGGGGGCATGGCAAATTGGCATAAGTAACCTCTATGAATCGCAGCTTAGCTGCACCAGTCTGCATTTGCCCTCAAATTCCCTAACTCGTTTGCACAACAGACAATGAATTCAGCCCCTGGAAGAAGAGAATTGAAAAACAAGAGATTTGTTTGAGAAAATTGGTGATATTAAGAGAAACTTCCATATAAAATGTGTATCTTAAAGACAAACATGAAACAGACGTAACAGAAACAGAAGATATTAAGAAGAAAGTGGAATGGTGGAAGGTTGGCCTAATGGTTAAGGCAAAGTTGCAAGGTTTGATTCTCACATGGGGGTAATTGGCTGGGCTTAAAATTGCCCATAAGGGCAGCTAGCCTAGTACTAATCTATGAATCTATAAATTTATGAATGAGGACTACATAGTCTCAGTATACACTGATTAATCAGGTGGTTTGGGATGATGTTTAAGATGTTTACCTCGCAAACACAAAGTACTGAGTTTGATTCTCCCCTTTAAGGGTCAGCTTTGCATAAAAGTCTTCACCTCTTAGGCATAAAGATCACAGTTTAATTCTGGTCTTGGTGTATTAGCTAGGCTTAATATGGCTAATCAAGGGAGTTAGCCCAGTATTAACCTATGAACCTATACATTAGAACTACAGAAGAAGGACTGTAACATCACTGATATATATATATATATATATAGGTTAATATGTTCTCTACTCTAGAGACAGGCATCTAAAAGACTTAAGCAAAAGACGCTCTAGAAAGCATTGCTAATAGCAAGGCTGCAGGAAGTAACTGAATGGGGGCTAATTTGTTTAAAATCCTAAAAATGATTTGTTAGAGAGCTGCTTAGAATTTTCCATCAAATTTGGAAAACATGGTAGTTGCCATTGAATCAGAAAAGTTCAATTTCTATCCTCATCCCAAAAAGTGAACAACTGCATTTCTTTACATGCTAGCAAGGTAATACTGAAGATCCCACAAGCTAGAGTGCAGTAATATAGTGACAAAGTACATCCAGGTATACAGACTAGTTTTATATGGGGCAGAGGCCCCAGATAGCAACTTGCCAATATTCACTGGGTAGTGGAGAAACAGGAGAGTTTCAGAAAATATTTACTTCTAACTTGAAGGACACTCTAAGACATTTGACTGTATGGATCATAACAAACTATGGGACATGCTCAGAGGAGTTGTGCGAACCATCTTATTTTCCTCCTGAGAAATATATACGCAGAACAAAAAGCAACAATAAGAACCAAAAATGGAAAACAGATGGATTCAAGATTCTGAAACGTGAAAAATAAGTTGAAAAGTAGGTCATTCCTCATTGTGGCTAACATGTTTCTGAATAAAATTCCCCCTGGGCAGTAAAACTGACGCTTTTGGCGGCAGCTGTTTATGAAAGTAGTAGAAAAGACTTTATGAATTTTGGAGGGGTGGAAGGGAAAATGATTGATGTCTCTTGCATTTGGAATGAGGAAAGTAAAGCAATAAATAGACAAACATCTACATTGTATTAAAAATGATAAGATTAAAGTCCTTATCATGTGCTTCTGAGGGACAAGTTACAGATCATATATGACAAATGCTTTCATGCGCTTAACGTTTTCTCCCAGGGACATTACTGAAAACAGAGGATACCAAACCATCATGTCCTGTTAAAGAATCAAAAAAACAACTAAATATAAATAAATAAATAAATAAATAAATGCACAGACAGATAGAAAGACAGAAAAGATAGCTAGCTAGCTAGCTAGACAGCTAGATAGACATATAGATGCATTTCTAGTATGTCAGGACACTGTGCAGAACACAGACATTTATAAAAATATTCAATACACAGGGCAGTTATGAGATCACAGCAACCAGGAACTAAGAGAAAAAAATGGCAAAGTTCTTTTTTGTTGATAGACTGATATATACAGAAAACAACATCCTGCAGGTGTATTGGAAGCAGACTTGATAATGTAATCTGTTTTTACATGGAACAAATACAAAAAGAACATTTACAATAAGGAAAAGATGGTCAGGTTAATGGCTGCATTAAGTTTTTCTGTATGACAGTCAACAGGGTAAAGTAAAGCACTGCAGAAGGCTATGTGCTAATTTTTAACAAACGCTTTTCACATTATAATGCCCTTGGACTTCAGTAGCACTGATTGCTGTGCTGCACATGAAATATAGGTTTGTCCTTCATGTGAGATAAATAAATCTCATTCTTTGCTACTGATGTACACTTGAACCAAGATTTACATGTTAGCAGACTGTATCTCTTCAACAGCTCTGTCATATTTATCAGCATTATTGCAGAACATACACTCTGTATGATAAATGCCTCAATAAAGACTTCAAGGAAATAAGATTTAATAAAAATAAAGTGATCATATCATTTCTAAAATGGATCAGAATGCCATAACTGTGACAGTAAAAAATAAAAAGATGGGCAAAGCAGAATAGATAGCCGTTCTGCAATAATGTCAGAAAAGTAAAATGCAGATTAAAAGGTGTCTAATACTAACATTGTAAATAAGCACTCATTTTGTCCTACCTTTACTGCAGTCATCCACTGATATGAAGATACAGATTTGCTGGAGACATATTCCTCAATGAAACACAACAATCTTAGGTCATATGCAATCTCAGGTTTAGGCTTCAGGCAGTCTCATGTTTAGATGAACATATAATGTGGGGGGGGGGGAGGCCCATGCACCCTTCCCTGTATCTGCATCTGTATGAATATTGATGTATATGTGTATGTATGCATGTGCATATATCTGTGTGCATATACTTTTATATGGCCATTTGTGTAGGCGTATACGTACTTGAGGATGTATGTGTTGTCTGTCTGAGCGCACAGGTCTGTGAGTGTGCGATGTATCTATGTATGTCTGGCATCTCAAGATATTTCTGCTGACAAAGATCCATAAATGAGTGCAAAATGTTAGGTTCCATCAAGGGATTGGTATCATGTCTGACATTTTTTTCTTCACAATGCATCACTTAATAAAGGAGAAAAAGAACTTTCTCAGCCTCAGGAAATGTCTTGGGATTAACCTATTTCACATCCAGATAAAAGGATGTCTTTATACTTTTGATGTCTGCCCCTCAGATGCACTTTTTTCCTATCTCAGGCTATACTGTAAATAATAAACCTAAATTTCAGTATCACATGTGATTGCTTTCTCCCTTTGTTATGCTTTTGGTCTGCACTACATTCTTTGCCTTAGCAAAAGAGTGACCTAACACATTTTTATATCTGAAATGTCTTTCAACCAAGTTAAATCTGAGCTTTAGTATAAATCCACATGGTCTCCTTTTTGATTGTATCCCCTATATTTTCAACACTTGTATAGCTGTTTAATCTTCTGCTTCACATTGCTCACACCAACCATTAATCAGACAGTATGTCAACAAACTACATTTTATTATAGCCATGCAAGGCTTTCGGATTAAAGCATGTTATTTTGCAGCATTTAGCTGTTGTTGTTAGTGCCACTAAAGGATAATTTGTTATCTCATATCACACTGTCTCTGCCTTGCTTAGGCAATGCTTTCCCAACAGCACTATCCCATTTATTCCTCTAGTAATCAATACCTTAAGTAATATGCAATGCTTAAATGTACATTAAACATGAATGTAAAACAGGTGAAAAAATATATAGTAATTTATTTCCGTTCTAAAGTAGACCTCAGAAGAAAAGTCTCTAGTTATGTAAATTGCAATTATAACTGTCATAGCACTGCCATATGTTCATACTAAGCTAGCTGTCCTTGTAGGCCATTTTAAGCCTGGCCAAGTTCCCTTCCAAGGATGAGAATCAAATCCTGTACCTTTTGTTTGTGAGGTAAACACTTTAACGATTATGCCAACCTACAACCCCCATAAAAAAGTCCTTTCGACTAAACAGAGAACATTACTTGCTTGTTACTCTTACCAGAGGGGTGCAAGTTCAGTTAAAGAGCAATGGGACACTGGCAACCTTCAAACACTGGACCCCATGCAGTTTGGGTTCGTGACAGGCCGATCTTGTCTCCTGAACCTGATTGACTTCTTCGAATCAGTCTACAGAGTTATGGACAAGGGTAAGGTGGTCCACATAGCCTATCTAGACCTCACCAAGGCCTTTGACACCATCCCCCACTCTGGAATCATAGATAAACTTACTAAGCTGGGCATTAGTCCCTACATCACTCAATAGGTTGCCAACTGGCTTACTGACAGAACCCATACTGTAAAAGTAGCTGACTCCAAATCCAGCTCCAGACAAGTGACAAGTGGAATAACTCAGAGTTCAGTCCTGGGACGACTCTTGTTTGGCATCTACTTCTCTGAACTACAGGCCAACATTAAGGGACTCTGGCTAACAAAGTTTGCAGATGACTGCAAACTGGGAACCATTATTGAATCCCCAAACAATGTGGAGATTCTGCAAAAGGGCCTTACAGAAACAGGTACTTGGTGCGAGAGCCATGGGCTCAAGCTCAGTGCCAATAAATGTATAGTTATCCCCTTTGGGAAAAAACATGTACCCATGAATTACCATATAGGTGGCAGTACACTAAACACCAAAAGTGTGATAAGAGACTTAGGGGCACAGGTGGACAGTGGTCTCACCTTCAATAACCACATTACCACAACAGTCAGGAAATCCTTCTATGTGGCACACCTCATCACTAAGGGCTTTTCATCCAGAAAAAAGGAGGTCATTGTCTCACTGTACTCATCCTTCATTAGACCAATTATAGAATACAATGCCCAATTTGGTATGTACCTCTCAAGACATCTGAAACAACTGGAAAGGCCACAGAAGTACCTCACTAAAAAAATCACAGGCCTAAAGCAGATGCCCTATGCTGACCGTCTAAAAAACTCCACCTATACTCTGTCGCATATAGTCTACTCAGAGGTGATCTGTGCTGAACATACAAGGCCATGTCAAACCCAGAGCTGTTGGACATGCTACACTTAAAGAAATCTCAATCGCTCAGAGACATATGCTCCAGGGATCTAAACCTTGTCATCACAATGAACAAAGCATGCTGGAGGGATAGGTTCCTGACCCAGAGACTCCCCAGACTCTGGAACAGACTGCCCATACATGTCAAGCAGAGTGCCTCTTTGACCCTCTTCAAAAGGAACCTTGATGATTGGATGGGAGATAGGAAATTCAACCTGGGATCACATCAGTCACCCTGCTAGACAGGGGTCCAGGGAAGTAAATACTGTGGGAATAAATAGCCAGGGAATTGTTATGGCTAGGCTTGTGTAGGCCCTAGGGTTGATAACCTAGTACCAACCTATGAACCTATGACCCTATGAAAAACCTGCACTTGAGGCATATGAAACAGTCCAACCTAACAGATAAAATGCTGTGCTAAGGTTTGTTAAAAGTTTTAAAACTGTAAATTCAGTTCCAGAAAGAGCTAAAGGGATATGGTATAAGTGTGACAAAAACTAAGTCACCTGTTAAAGCATATTAATGGTATTACAGCAACTTTCAGGATTTCTTGTAGTTCTTTTGAAATCCAACTTTATTTTTCACAGTTGCAGAACTTAAATTTATGGGACAGTACTTTTGATAGTGGGCCCTTCAGGCTTAGCTCTTGTGCATAAAGTGTACTAGTCATGAGGATCTGCCTATCAATGGTTACCTGTTCAACATCTACTAGAGCTGACAGCATCTCATCAAGCTGATTTTGGTTTAGCACCTTATCCAAAGGATGACGTCTCAGTAGTACAGAGCCCTTCTTATCATGCACTGCATGTTTTATTATCACTGGTTCATTCTTCTCTTCCTCCTCCCCTTCTTATCATGCACTGCATGTTGTATTTTCATTGGTTCATTCTTCTCCTCCTCCTCCCCTTCTTATCATGCACTGCATGTTCTATTATCATTGTTTCATTCTTCTCCTACTCCTCCCCTTCTTATCATGCACTGCATGTTTTATTATCATTGGTTCATTCTTCATCTCCTCCTCCCCTTCTTATCATGCACTGCATGTTCTGTTATCATTGGTTCATTCTTCTTCTTCTCCTCCCCTTCTTATCATGCACTGCATGTTCTATTATCATTGTTTCATTCTTGTCCTACTCCTCCCCTTCTTATCATGCACTGCATGTTTTATTATCATTGGTTCATTCTTCTCTTCCTCCTCCCCTTCTTATCATGCACTGCATGTTGTATTATCATTGGTTCATTCTTCTCTTCCTCCTCCCCTTCTTATCATGCACTGCATGTTGTATTATCATTGGTTTATTCTTCTCCTACGCCTCCCCTTCTTATCATGCACTGCATGTTCTGTTATCATTGGTTCATTCTTCTTCTCCTCCTCCCCTTCTTATCATGCACTGCATGTTCTGTTATCACTGGTTCATTCTTCTTCTCCTCCTCCCCTTCTTATCATGCACTGCATGTTCTATTATCATTGTTTCATTCTTGTCCTACTCCTCCCCTTCTTATCATGCACTGTGTGTTTATTATCATTGGTTCATTCTTCTCTTCCTCCTCCCCTTCTTATCATGCACTGCATGTTGTATTATCATTGGTTTATTCTTCTCCTACTCCTCCCCTTCTTATCATGCACTACATGTTCTGTTATCATTGGTTCATTCTTCTCCTCCTCCTCCTGTGTAGCACACAGAGTTAAGGCAATGAGCTGCTAATAAAACTGACTCTCTTCTCTTGCAGTCTGTGTAACAGAGCAAATGGCTCAACTAGACATCATTTCTGGATCAGTCAGGAAAGAAGCTGCATTAAGTATATGCTTGTAGTTGTGACCTTAGCATGTTCATTTCCCTAGGACAGAGATGACGAACCTATGAGACAAATGTCAAAGGTGACATACCAGTGTTCATCAACACCCAAGTTACCAAAGAAACTGAATGAACAAAAATACAAGCAATATGGTATCCTGCACTTATTTATTAAAACTCAGCAACAAAAAGTCATTAATTGATGTTAATCAAATCAAATGCAATGTGGTCCATATTTTTTTCAGTTTAATTCAAAATTACTGTTAAAAGTAGGGTAATTTTTGGTGCACTATTTTTAAGCCCAATTATCAATGTACATATTGTATTCTCTGTTGTAAGTCACTGATTTTTATTTTACTTTTTAATACATAGCAGCACATGATTGAACTGTATTTTTTTAAATAAATGAATATGTAAAGAATTGTTTCTCTTTTGTTGGGGGGGGGGTGACATGTCAGCAGAGTCAAGATAGGCATTTTCCATATTTTTCACACTCAGAGCCCAAAATGTTCACCATCACTGTCCTAGGAAGTCTCCATGAATCCTACATCCCCTCCATCTGGAAAATTTCTCACATTATACCACTTCATAAAGGGGGAAACTCCACTGAACTCTCTAACTACAGACCTATAGCCATCCTATCTCCCTTAGCCAAAATAATGGAAAAATGCATACATAAGCAAATTCTAACTCACCTTACTCAGAATACACTCCTAGCCCCAACACAGCACGGATTTAGACTCGCCCATAGTACAACTTCTGCCCTTCTCTCCTTTTCTCACACAGTAAATCACAACCGTAATCAGCTCTCCTCTGCCCTCTTTCTTGATCTATCGAAAGCATTCGACATGGTGAATCACCACCTACTCCTAGACTCTCTAAAATCACTTTCCTTAGACAACCCAGTAATCAACTGGTTCCACTCTTACCTGCATGGCAGACAACAAGCTGTTCTATGGAAAGACAATCTATCCCCCCTTCTACCTGTCACCCTTGGAGTACCCCAAGGTTCTATATTGGGTCCCCTCCTTTTCTCTATATTCATTAGTGATTTACCCAAAGTTATCCCAGATGCAACATGTATACAGTATGCAGATGACTCCACACTTATCTGCTCTGCCTCCACTTCCACAGAACTACAATCTCTATCCCAAATCACCTTCAACAAAGTAGAGAACTGGCTCAATAATCATCATCTCCTACTGAACCCAAACAAAACCAAACTACTACTTTTTTCCCCTACCCGTAAGCTAACATTACCAATAATTACAATCTCATCTAACAATGGCACCATAATCTCTCCTGAACCTTGCACTAAACATCTTGGAATAATCATTGATAACAATCTGAAGTTCAATGCCCATATAGACAAAACCATAAAAACAGTTAACAAAAAAATAGGCTCCTTGTATAGGATTATACAATTCTTAACCCCATCTGCCAGAACTGCCATAGCTCAGACACACCTGCTGTCATCCCTTCTCTACGTCTCACCCAGCCTCACAAATCTAAGCAAATCAAACCTTAACAAAATCACTAGCTGCTATAACAATATAGCTAGATTTGATACAGGCTCAGCCTACAGAACCCACCACTGTTAAAATTTTAACAAATTAGGCTGGCTAGAGCTACCCAATAAGCTCCATTATAACCAACTTATAGTTATTCATAAAATCCTCAACCAACCTACCAGTACACCCATTCTGACTAATATTATTACCCCCTACAGCAACCTAGCATCCCTCCGCTCATCCAACAGAATGCTAGTACAATCTACCAAAGCCAACAACTCAGCCAGAGAATCATTATTCTCCAACTCTGCTGGAAAATAATGGAACGCACTTCCTGCTGAAATATCCGCCACATGCTCCCTGCCTCAATTCAAAATATCCCTAAAGATGTATATAAACAGGGATTGGATATGTCCATGTCTAAACCCAGACTACCCCAAAAAATAACAAAAAGGTAAGAAAAACATGGCTATGTCCATGTCTAAACCCAGACTACCCCAAAAAAATAACAAGAAAAAGGTAAGAAAAACATAGCTATGTCCATGCC